>NC_090444.1:788578074-788890713 GCF_031143425.1 Pleurodeles waltl | reverse complement strand
ACCATCCATGATGAGAGTACTTCCCCTGTGACTGTTTGGGGCCAGGTTGCTGAAGTGCGCAAACCTGTGTGCATTTTAGATTATAATAAGCACATGGGAGGTGTAGATAGAGTTGACCAGAGGTTGGAACCTTATACTGCTATTCGTAAGTCTTACGTTTGGTATAAGAAGTTAGCACTTCACCTCTTCCACTTAGCAACCTTCAATGCTTTTATTGTGTTTAGGGATAGGTCTCCAGAGTCAAAGATGACATTTGTGAAATTTCAGGAGTCAGTGATAGAGAGCCTTATTGTGGTGGAACAGGCCAGAGTTCCTAGAGAAGCAGTGGTGGAGGATGTGGCTAGATTGAAAGATCGCCACTTTGCTGAGCACATTCCTCCCACACCCAAAAAAGACTTTCCAGCTAAGAAATGTAGAGTGTGTTTTCGAAGAGGTATCCGGAGGGAGTCTCGAATGTACTGCCCGGATTGTCCTTCAAAGCCTGGGCTGTGTGTCGGTGCTTGTTTTAAGAATTACCACACCCAGAAGAATTTCTGGGAACAACCATGAGTGTAAACTCATGTCTGTTTTGTATTTTCATGTGTTTAGTTTCATGGTTAGCATTTCTGTCATGTTCTTAGTTAGAGCTTTTGTGTTTGTAGTTTTGTAATTCTTTCTACTTAGTTAGGGGTTCCTCTGTTAAAAAAAAAAAAAAAAAAATGATGCCATTGTGGGTGGAGTGGGGCTTGGCTGAGAGTGTACATATTGACTTGCTGTTGGCTACTGCAACTCACTGCCAGCCAAACACCAGTCCACACACTCCCATCAGCTGGTGTGATTGTTGTATCAGGCACGTGGGCGTATGTAAGTGATGGGCCCTTGAGTGGCGCTGTCTGTCGATGTGAGTGTTGTAATGTGCTGGGCCCGTGGCTGGCGGTGTGAATGGCCTTGTGTGTGTCATGTATGAAAGTTGTGTGAATGGACTGTAAAGCGGTTGGTGCCTTGTCGCGGCTTTACAGCTCACGAGCTGTGAGTCATTGGTTCAGTTTGTTGCCTTTCAGTTACTAACAGTGCATTTCATTTTTGTGAAAGCTCTTGTTAGTAAAATTTGATCCACTGAACCATCACTCACCCTCGTGCCAAATCCAACCAGTATGTGTGGTAAAAATGACAAAACCTGCTCCGCAGTAATCAGGCGTCGCAGCACACCTGTGACACGCTAGGTGCCTCAGGTGGGACCCCGATGATGAAGCATGCCACCAACTTGGTTGGTGGGTGAGGGGTCTTTTTCACTTAACCTAACTGTGTTTCTTTTCAAAATTTTAGTGTTTGGCACATCACGGACGTATGTGGGCACATCAAAACGATATATTGCAAAACTACCTGTGTTTGGGGGGGAGAGGGCACCTATGTTTTTGGTCCTGTGTGCGGCCTTCATCTAGGGAAACCTACCAAACCCAGACATTTTATAAAACTAGACACCCCAAGGAGTCCAGGGAGGTGTGGCTTGCGTGGATCCCCCAACATTTTCTTACCCAGACTCCTCTGTAAACCTCAATGTGCTTAAAAAAAGCATATTTTCTTGACTTTTCTTCGTAGGATCACCACTCCAGCACAAAATTCCTACTCCCCAGTGTTCCCCTCAGCCTCCCAAGTAAAATGACACCTCACTTATGTGGGTCCCCAAAGCAGAGTCAGTCTAAAGATGTATAAAAGAATATGTCCTTATAAACTTGCTGTGCTATCCCCTCTATCTCTACAAGTTTTGGGCCTTATTCTGTTGCAGGCACCTGGCCCACCCACACAAGTGAGGTATTATTTTTATCGGGAGACTTGGGGGAACGCTGGGTGGAAGGAAATTTGTGGCTCCACTCAGATTCCAGAACTTTCTGTCACCGAAATGTGTGGAGAATGTGTTTTTTTAGACAGAATTTGAGGTTTGCAAAGGATTCTGGGTAACATAACCTGGTCCGAGCCACACAAGTCACCCCATCTTGGATTCCCCTAGGTCTCTAGTTTTCAGAAATGCACAGGTTTGGTAGGTTTCCCTAGGTGCCGGCTGAGCTAGAGGCCAAAATCTACAGGTAGGCACTGTTTTCAATGAAAAAATGTGATGTGTCCACGTTGCGCTTTGGGGCGTTTCCTGTCGCGGGCGCTAGGCCTACCCACACAAGTGAGGTATCATTTTTATCGGGAGACGTGGGGGAACGCTGGGTGGAAGGAAATTCGTGGCTCCTCTCAGATTCCAGAACTTTCTGCCACAGAAATGTGAGGAACATGTGTATTTTTAGGCAAATTTTGAGGTTTGCAAAGGATTCTGGGTAACAGAACCTGGTCCGAGCCACACAAGTCACCCCATCTTGGATTCCCCTAGGTCTCTAGTTTTCAGAAATGCACAGGTTTGGTAGGTTTCCCTAGGTGGCGGCTGAGCTACAGGCCAAAATCTACAGGTAGGCACTTTGCAAAAAACACCTCTGTTTTCCTTCACCAATTTGGCTGTGTCCACGTTGCGCTTTGGGGCGTTTCCTGTCGCGGCGCTAGGCCTAACCACACAAGTGAGGTATCATTTTTATCGGGAGACGTGGGGGAACGCTGGGTGGAAGGAAATTCGTGGCTCCTCTCAGATTCCAGAACTTTCTGCCACAGAAATGTGAGGAACATGTGTATTTTTAGCCAAATTTTGAGGTTTGCAAAGGATTCTGGGTAACAGAACCTGGTCCGAGCCACACAAGTCACCCCATCTTGGATTCCCCTAGGTCTCTAGTTTTCAGAAATGCACAGGTTTGGTAGGTTTCCCTAGGTGGCGGCTGAGCTGCAGGCCAAAATCTACAGGTAGGCACTTTGCAAAAAACACCTCTGTTTTCCCTCACCAATTTGGCTGTGTCCACGTTGCGCTTTGGGGCGTTTCCTGTCGCGGGCGCTAGGCCTACCCACACAAGTGAGGTATCATTTTTATCGGGAGACGTGGGGGAACGCTGGGTGGAAGGAAATTCGTGGCTCCTCTCAGATTCCAGAACTTTCTGCCACAGAAATGTGAGGAACATGTGTATTTTTAGCCAAATTTGGAGGTTTGCAAAGGATTCTGGGTAACAGAACCTGGTCCGAGCCACACAAGTCACCCCATCTTGGATTCCCCTAGGTCTCTAGTTTTCAGAAATGCACAGGTTTGGTAGGTTTCCCTAGGTGGCAACTGAGCTACAGGCCAAAATCTACAGGTAGGCACTTTGCAAAAAACACCTCTGTTTTCCTTCACCAATTTGGCTGTGTCCACGTTGCGCTTTGGGGCGTTTCCTGTCGCGGGCGCTAGGCCTACCCACACAAGTGAGGTATCATTTTTATCGGGAGACGTGGGGGAACGCTGGGTGGAAGGAAATTAGTGGCTCCTCTCAGATTCCAGAACTTTCTACCACAGAAATGTGAGGAACATGTGTATTTTTAGCCAAATTTTGAGGTTTGCAAAGGATTCTGGGTAACAGAACCTGGTCCGAGCCACACAAGTCACCCCATCTTGGATTCCCCTAGGTCTCTAGTTTTCAGAAATGCACAGGTTTGGTAGGTTTCCCTAGGTGGCGGCTGAGCTACAGGCCAAAATCTACAGGTAGGCACTTTGCAAAAAACACCTCTGTTTTCCTTCACCAATTTGGCTGTGTCCACGTTGCGCTTTGGGGCGTTTCCTGTCACGGGCGCTAGGCCTACCCACACAAGTGAGGTATCATTTTTATCGGGAGACGTGGGGGAACGCTGGGTGGAAGGAAATTCGTGGCTCCTCTCAGATTCCAGAACTTTCTGCCACAGAAATGTGAGGAACATGTGTATTTTTAGCAAAATTTTGAGGTTTGCAAAGGATTCTGGGTAACAGAACCTGGTCCGAGCCACACAAGTCACCCCATCTTGGATTCCCCTAGGTCTCTAGTTTTCAGAAATGCACAGGTTTGGTAGGTTTCCCTAGGTGGCGGCTGAGCTACAGGCCAAAATCTACAGATAGGCACTTTGCAAAAAACACCTCTGTTTTCCTTCACCAATTTGGCTGTGTCCACGTTGCGCTTTGGGGCGTTTCCTGTCGCGGGCGCTAGGCCTACCCACACAAGTGAGGTATCTTTTTATCGGGAGACGTGGGGGAACGCTGGGTGGAAGGAAATTCGTGGCTCCTCTCAGATTCCAGAACTTTCTGCCACAGAAATGTGAGGAACATGTGTATTTTTAGCCAAATTTTGAGGTTTGCAAAGGATTCTGGGTAACAGAACCTGGTCCGAGCCACACAAGTCACCCCATCTTGGATTCCCCTAGGTCTCTAGTTTTCAGAAATGCACAGGTTTGGTAGGTTTCCCTAGGTGGCGGCTGAGCTACAGGCCAAAATCTACAGGTAGGCACTTTGCAAAAAACACCTCTGTTTTCCTTCACCAATTTGGCTGTGTCCACGTTGCGCTTTGGGGCGTTTCCTGTCACGGGCGCTAGGCCTAACCACACAAGTGAGGTATCATTTTTATCGGGAGACGTGGGGGAACGCTGGGTGGAAGGAAATTCGTGGCTCCTCTCAGATTCCAGAACTTTCTGCCACAGAAATGTGAGGAACATGTGTATTTTTAGCCAAATTTTGAGGTTTGCAAAGGATTCTGGGTAACAGAACCTGGTCCGAGCCACACAAGTCACCCCATCTTGGATTCCCCTAGGTCTCTAGTTTTCAGAAATGCACAGGTTTGGTAGGTTTCCCTAGGTGGCGGCTGAGCTACAGGCCAAAATCTACAGGTAGGCACTTTGCAAAAAACACCTCTGTTTTCCCTCACCAATTTGGCTGTGTCCACGTTGCGCTTTGGGGCGTTTCCTGTCGCGGGCGCTAGGCCTACCCACACAAGTGAGGTATCATTTTTATCGGGAGACGTGGGGGAACGCTGGGTGGAAGGAAATTCGTGGCTCCTCTCAGATTCCAGAACTTTCTGCCACAGAAATGTGAGGAACATGTGTATTTTTAGGCAAATTTTGAGGTTTGCAAAGGATTCTGGGTAACAGAACCTGGTCCGAGCCACACAAGTCACCCCATCTTGGATTCCCCTAGGTCTCTAGTTTTCAGAAATGCACAGGTTTGGTAGGTTTCCCTAGGTGGCGGCTGAGCTACAGGCCAAAATCTACAGGTAGGCACTTTGCAAAAAACACCTCTGTTTTCCTTCACCAATTTGGCTGTGTCCACGTTGCGCTTTGGGGCGTTTCCTGTCGCGGGCGCTAGGCCTACCCACACAAGTGAGGTATCATTTTTATCGGGAGACGTGGGGGAACGCTGGGTGGAAGGAAATTCGTGGCTCCTCTCAGATTCCAGAACTTTCTGCCACAGAAATGTGAGGAACATGTGTATTTTTAGCCAAATTTTGAGGTTTGCAAAGGATTCTGGGTAACAGAACCTGGTCCGAGCCACACAAGTCACACCATCTTGGATTCCCCTAGGTCTCTAGTTTTCAGAAATGCACAGGTTTGGTAGGTTTCCCTAGGTGGCAACTGAGCTACAGGCCAAAATCTACAGGTAGGCACTTTGCAAAAAACACCTCTGTTTTCCTTCACCAATTTGGCTGTGTCCACGTTGCGCTTTGGGGCGTTTCCTGTCGTGGGCGCTAGGCCTACCCACACAAGTGAGGTATCATTTTTATCGGGAGACGTGGGGGAACGCTAGGTGGAAGGAAATTAGTGGCTCCTCTCAGATTCCAGAACTTTCTGCCACAGAAATGTGAGGAACATGTGTATTTTTAGCCAAATTTTGAGGTTTGCAAAGGATTCTGGGTAACAGAACCTGGTCCGAGCCACACAAGTCACCCCATCTTGGATTCCCCTAGGTCTCTAGTTTTCAGAAATGCACAGGTTTGGTAGGTTTCCCTAGGTGGCGGCTGAGCTACAGGCCAAAATCTACAGGTAGGCACTTTGCAAAAAACACCTCTGTTTTCTGTCACCAATTTGGCTGTGTCCACGTTGCGCTTTGGGGCGTTTCCTGTCGCGGGCGCTAGGCCTACCCACACAAGTGAGGTATCATTTTTATCGGGAGACGTGGGGGAACGCTGGGTGGAAGGAAATTCGTGGCTCCTCTCAGATTCCAGAACTTTCTGCCACAGAAATGTGAGGAACATGTGTATTTTTAGCAAAATTTTGAGGTTTGCAAAGGATTCTGGGTAACAGAACCTGGTCCGAGCCACACAAGTCACCCCATCTTGGATTCCCCTAGGTCTCTAGTTTTCAGAAATGCACAGGTTTGGTAGGTTTCTCTAGGTGGCGGCTGAGCTACAGGCCAAAATCTACAGGTAGGCACTTTGCAAAAAACACCTCTGTTTTCCTTCACCAATTTGGCTGTGTCCACGTTGCGCTATGGGGCGTTTTCTGTCGCGGGCGCTAGGCCTACCCACACAAGTGAGGTATCTTTTTATCGGGAGACGTGGGGGAACGCTGGGTGGAAGGAAATTCGTGGCTCCTCTCAGATTCCAGAACTTTCTGCCACAGAAATGTGAGGAACATGTGTATTTTTAGCCAAATTTTGAGGTTTGCAAAGGATTCTGGGTAACAGAATCTGGTCCGAGCCACACAAGTCACCCCATCTTGGATTCCCCTAGGTCTCTAGTTTTCAGAAATGCACAGGTTTGGTAGGTTTCCCTAGGTGGCGGCTGAGCTACAGGCCAAAATCTACAGGTAGGCACTTTGCAAAAAACACCTCTGTTTTCCTTCACCAATTTGGCTGTGTCCACGTTGCGCTTTGGGGCGTTTCCTGTCGCGGGCGCTAGGCCTACGCACACAAGTGAGGTATCATTTTTATTGGGAGACGTGGGGGAACGCTGGGTGGAAGGAAATTCGTGGCTCCTCTCAGATTCCAGAACTTTCTGCCACAGAAATGTGAGGAACATGTGTATTTTTAGCCAAATTTTGAGGTTTGCAAAGGATTCTGGGTAACAGAACCTGGTCCGAGCCACACAAGTCACCCCATCTTGGATTCCCCTAGGTCTCTAGTTTTCAGAAATGCACAGGTTTGGTAGGTTTCCCTAGGTGGCGGCTGAGCTACAGGCCAAAATCTACAGGTAGGCACTTTGCAAAAAACACCTCTGTTTTCCTTCACCAATTTGGCTGTGTCCACGTTGCGCTTTGGGGCGTTTCCTGTCGCGGGCGCTAGGCCTACCCACACAAGTGAGGTATCATTTTTATCGGGAGACGTGGGGGAACGCTGGGTGGAAGGAAATTCGTGGCTCCTCTCAGATTCCAGAACTTTCTGCCACAGAAATGTGAGGAACATGTGTATTTTTAGCCAAATTTTGAGGTTTGCAAAGGATTCTGGGAAACAGAACCTGGTCCGAGGCACACAAGTCACCCCATCTTGGATTCCCCTAGGTCTCTAGTTTTCAGAAATGCACAGGTTTGGTCGGTTTCCCTAGGTGGCGGCTGAGCTACAGGCCAAAATCTACAGGTAGGCACTTTGCAAAAAACACCTCTGTTTTCCTTCACCAATTTGGCTGTGTCCACGTTGCGCTTTGGGGCGTTTCCTGTCGCGGGCGCTAGGCCTACCCACACAAGTGAGGTATCATTTTTATCGGGAGATGTGGGGGAACGCTGGGTGGAAGGAAATTCGTGGCTCCTCTCAGATTCCAGAACTTTCTGCCACAGAAATGTGAGGAACATGTGTATTTTTAGCCAAATTTTGAGGTTTGCAAAGGATTCTGGGTAACAGAACCTGGTCCGAGCCACACAAGTCATCCCATCTTCGATTCCCCTAGGTCTCTAGTTTTCAGAAATGCACAGGTTTGGTAGGTTTCCCTAGGTGGCGGCTGAGCTACAGGCCAAAATCTACAGGTAGACACTTTGCAAAAAACACCTCTGTTTTCCTTCACCAATTTGGCTGTGTCCACGTTGCGCTTTGGGGCGTTTCCTGTCGCGGGCGCTAGGCCTACCCACACAAGTGAGGTATCATTTTTATCGGGAGATGTGGGGGAACGCTGGGTGGAAGGAAATTCGTGGCTCCTCTCAGATTCCAGAACTTTCTGCCACAGAAATGTGAGGAACATGTGTATTTTTAGCCAAATTTTGAGGTTTGCAAAGGATTCTGGGTAACAGAACCTGGTCCGAGCCACACAAGTCACCCCATCTTGGATTCCCCTAGGTCTCTAGTTTTCAGAAATGCACAGGTTTGGTAGGTTTCCCTAGGTGGCGGCTGAGCTACAGGCCAAAATCTACAGGTAGGCACTTTGCAAAAAACACCTCTGTTTTCCTTCACCAATTTGGCTGTGTCCACGTTGCGCTTTGGGGCGTTTCCTGTCGTGGGCGCTAGGCCTACGCACACAAGTGAGGTATCATTTTTATTGGGAGACGTGGGGGAACGCTGGGTGGAAGGAAATTCGTGGCTCCTCTCAGATTCCAGAACTTTCTGCCACAGAAATGTGAGGAACATGTGTATTTTTAGCCAAATTTTGAGGTTTGCAAAGGATTCTGGGTAACAGAACCTGGTCCGAGCCACACAAGTCACCCCATCTTGGATTCCCCTAGGTCTCTAGTTTTCAGAAATGCACAGGTTTGGTAGGTTTCTCTAGGTGGCGGCTGAGCTACAGGCCAAAATCTACAGGTAGGCACTTTGCAAAAAACACCTCTGTTTTCCTTCACCAATTTGGCTGTGTCCACGTTGCGCTATGGGGCGTTTTCTGTCGCGGGCGCTAGGCCTACCCACACAAGTGAGGTATCTTTTTATCGGGAGACGTGGGGGAACGCTGGGTGGAAGGAAATTCGTGGCTCCTCTCAGATTCCAGAACTTTCTGCCACAGAAATGTGAGGAACATGTGTATTTTTAGCCAAATTTTGAGGTTTGCAAAGGATTCTGGGTAACAGAATCTGGTCCGAGCCACACAAGTCACCCCATCTTGGATTCCCCTAGGTCTCTAGTTTTCAGAAATGCACAGGTTTGGTAGGTTTCCCTAGGTGGCGGCTGAGCTACAGGCCAAAATCTACAGGTAGGCACTTTGCAAAAAACACCTCTGTTTTCCTTCACCAATTTGGCTGTGTCCACGTTGCGCTTTGGGGCGTTTCCTGTCGCGGGCGCTAGGCCTACGCACACAAGTGAGGTATCATTTTTATTGGGAGACGTGGGGGAACGCTGGGTGGAAGGAAATTCGTGGCTCCTCTCAGATTCCAGAACTTTCTGCCACAGAAATGTGAGGAACATGTGTATTTTTAGCCAAATTTTGAGGTTTGCAAAGGATTCTGGGTAACAGAACCTGGTCCGAGCCACACAAGTCACCCCATCTTGGATTCCCCTAGGTCTCTAGTTTTCAGAAATGCACAGGTTTGGTAGGTTTCCCTAAGTGGCGGCTGAGCTACAGGCCAAAATCTACAGGTAGGCACTTTGCAAAAAACACCTCTGTTTTCCTTCACCAATTTGGCTGTGTCCACGTTGCGCTTTGGGGCGTTTCCTGTCGCGGGCGCTAGGCCTACCCACACAAGTGAGGTATCATTTTTATCGGGAGACGTGGGGGAACGCTGGGTGGAAGGAAATTCGTGGCTCCTCTTAGATTCCAGAACTTTCTGCCACAGAAATGTGAGGAACATGTGTATTTTTAGCCAAATTTTGAGGTTTGCAAAGGATTCTGGGTAACAGAACCTGGTCCGAGCCACACAAGTCACCCCATCTTGGATTCCCCTAGGTCTCTAGTTTTCAGAAATGCACAGGTTTGGTCGGTTTCCCTAGGTGGCGGCTGAGCTACAGGCCAAAATCTACAGGTAGGCACTTTGCAAAAAACACCTCTGTTTTCCTTCACCAATTTGGCTGTGTCCACGTTGCGCTTTGGGGCGTTTCCTGACGCGGGCGCTAGGCCTACCCACACAAGTGAGGTATCATTTTTATCGGGAGATGTGGGGGAACGCTGGGTGGAAGGAAATTCGTGGCTCCTCTCAGATTCCAGAACTTTCTGCCACAGAAATGTGAGGAACATGTGTATTTTTAGCCAAATTTTGAGGTTTGCAAAGGATTCTGGGTAACAGAACCTGGTCCGAGCCACACAAGTCACCCCATCTTGGATTCCCCTAGGTCTCTAGTTTTCAGAAATGCACAGGTTTGGTAGGTTTCCCTAGGTGGCGGCTGAGCTACAGGCCAAAATCTACAGGTAGGCACTTTGCAAAAAACACCTCTGTTTTCCTTCACCAATTTGGCTGTGTCCACGTTGCGCTTTGGGGCGTTTCCTGTCGCGGGCGCTAGGCCTACCCACACAAGTGAGGTATCATTTTTATCGGGAGACGTGGGGGAACGCTGGGTGGAAGGAAATTCGTGGCTCCTCTCAGATTCCAGAACTTTCTGCCACAGAAATGTGAGGAACATGTGTATTTTTAGCCAAATTTTGAGGTTTGCATAGGATTCTGGGTAACAGAACCTGGTCCGAGCCACACAAGTCACCCCATCTTGGATTCCCCTAGGTCTCTAGTTTTCAGAAATGCACAGGTTTGGTAGGTTTCCCTAGGTGGCGACTGAGCTACAGGCCAAAATCTACAGGTAGGCACTTTGCAAAAAACACCTCTGTTTTCCTTCACCAATTTGGCTGTGTCCACGTTGCGCTTTGGGGCGTTTCCTGTCGCGGGCGCTAGGCCTACCCACACAAGTGAGGTATCATTTTTATCGGGAGACGTGGGGGAACGCTTGGTGGAAGGAAATTCGTGGCTCCTCTCAGATTCCAGAACTTTCTGCCACAGAAATGTGAGGAACATGTGTATTTTTAGCCAAATTTTGAGGTTTGCAAAGGATTCTGGGTAACAGAACCTGGTCCGAGCCACACAAGTCACCCCTTCTTGGATTCCCCTAGGTCTCTAGTTTTCAGAAATGCACAGGTTTGGTAGGTTTCCCTAGGTGGCGACTGAGCTACAGGCCAAAATCTACAGGTAGGCACTTTGCAAAAAACACCTCTGTTTTCCTTCACCAATTTGGCTGTGTCCACGTTGCGCTTTGGGGCGTTTCCTGTCGCGGGCGCTAGGCCTACCCACACAAGTGAGTTATAATTTTTATCGGGAGACATGGGGGAACGCTGGGTGGAAGGAAATTAGTGGCTCCTCTCAGATTCCTGAACTTTCTGCCACAGAAATGTGAGGAACATGTGTATTTTTAGCCAAATTTTGAGGTTTGCAAAGGATTCTGGGTAACAGAACCTGGTCCGAGCCACACAAGTCACCCCATCTTGGATTCCCCTAGGTCTCTAGTTTTCAGAAATGCACAGGTTTGGTAGGTTTCCCTAGGTGGCGGCTGAGCTACAGGCCAAAATCTACAGGTAGGCACTTTGCAAAAAACACCTCTGTTTTCCTTCACCAATTTGGCTGTGTCCACGTTGCGCTTTGGGGCGTTTCCTGTCGCGGGCGCTAGGCCTACCCACACAAGTGAGGTATCATTTTTATCGGGAGATGTGGGGGAACGCTGGGTGGAAGGAAATTCGTGGCTCCTCTCAGATTCCAGAAATTTCTGCCACAGAAATGTGAGGAACATGTGTATTTTTAGGCAAATTTTGAGGTTTGCAAAGGATTCTGGGTAACAGAACCTGGTCCGAGCCACACAAGTCACCCCATCTTGGATTCCCCTAGGTCTCTAGTTTTCAGAAATGCACAGGTTTGGTAGGTTTCCCTAGGTGGCGGCTGAGCTACAGGCCAAAATCTACAGGTAGGCACTTTGCAAAAAACACCTCTGTTTTCCTTCACCAATTTGGCTGTGTCCACGTTGCGCTTTGGGGCGTTTCCTGTCGCGGGCGCTAGGCCTACCCACACAAGTGAGGTATCATTTTTATCGGGAGACGTGGGGGAACGCTGGGTGGAAGGAAATTCGTGGCTCCTCTCAGATTCCAGAACTTTCTGCCACAGAAATGTGAGGAACATGTGTATTTTTAGCCAAATTTTGAGGTTTGCAAAGGATTCTGGGTAACAGAACCTGGTCCGAGCCACACAAGTCACCCCATCTTGGATTCCCCTAGGTCTCTAGTTTTCAGAAATGCACAGGTTTGGTAGGTTTCCCTATGTGGCGACTGAGCTACAGGCCAAAATCTACAGGTAGGCACTTTGCAAAAAACACCTCTGTTTTCCTTCACCAATTTGGCTGTGTCCACGTTGCGCTTTGGGGCGTTTCCTGTCGCGGCGCTAGGCCTACCCACACAAGTGAGGTATCATTTTTATCGGGAGACGTGGGGGAACGCTGGGTGGAAGGAAATTCGTGGCTCCTCTCAGATTCCAGAACTTTCTGCCACAGAAATGTGAGGAACATGTGTATTTTTAGCCAAATTTTGAGGTTTGCAAAGGATTCTGGGTAACAGAGCCTGGTCCGAGCCACACAAGTCACCCCATCTTGGATTCCCCTAGGTCTCTAGTTTTCAGAAATGCACAGGTTTGGTAGGTTTCCCTAGGTGGCGGCTGAGCTACAGGCCAAAATCTACAGGTAGGCACTTTGCAAAAAACACCTCTGTTTTCTGTCACCAATTTGGCTGTGTCCACGTTGCGCTTTGGGGCGTTTCCTGTCGCGGGCGCTAGGCCTACCCACACAAGTGAGGTATCATTTTTATCGGGAGACGTGGGGGAACGCTGGGTGGAAGGAAATTCGTGGCTCCTCTCAGATTCCAGAACTTTCTGCCACAGAAATGTGAGGAACATGTGTATTTTTAGCAAAATTTTGAGGTTTGCAAAGGATTCTGGGTAACAGAACCTGGTCCGAGCCACACAAGTCACCCCATCTTGGATTCCCCTAGGTCTCTAGTTTTCAGAAATGCACAGGTTTGGTAGGTTTCTCTAGGTGGCGGCTGAGCTACAGGCCAAAATCTACAGGTAGGCACTTTGCAAAAAACACCTCTGTTTTCCTTCACCAATTTGGCTGTGTCCACGTTGCGCTTTGGGGCGTTTCCTGTCGCGGGCGCTAGGCCTACCCACACAAGTGAGGTATCATTTTTATCGGGAGACGTGGGGGAACGCTGGGTGGAAGGAAATTCGTGGCTCCTCTCAGATTCCAGAACTTTCTGCCACAGAAATGTGAGGAACATGTGTATTTTTAGCCAAATTTTGAGGTTTGCAAAGGATTCTGGGTAACAGAACCTGGTCCGAGCCACACAAGTCACCCCATCTTGGATTCCCCTAGGTCTCTAGTTTTCAGAAATGCACAGGTTTGGTCGGTTTCCCTAGGTGGCGGCTGAGCTACAGGCCAAAATCTACAGGTAGGCACTTTGCAAAAAACACCTCTGTTTTCCTTCACCAATTTGGCTGTGTCCACGTTGCGCTTTGGGGCGTTTCCTGTCGCGGGCGCTAGGCCTACCCACACAAGTGAGGTATCATTTTTATCGGGAGATGTGGGGGAACGCTGGGTGGAAGGAAATTCGTGGCTCCTCTCAGATTCCAGAACTTTCTGCCACAGAAATGTGAGGAACATGTGTATTTTTAGCCAAATTTTGAGGTTTGCAAAGGATTCTGGGTAACAGAACCTGGTCCGAGCCACACAAGTCATCCCATCTTGGATTCCCCTAGGTCTCTAGTTTTCAGAAATGCACAGGTTTGGTAGGTTTCCCTAGGTGGCGGCTGAGCTACAGGCCAAAATCTACAGGTAGGCACTTTGCAAAAAACACCTCTGTTTTCCTTCACCAATTTGGCTGTGTCCACGTTGCGCTTTGGGGCGTTTCCTGTCGCGGGCGCTAGGCCTACCCACACAAGTGAGGTATCATTTTTATCGGGAGATGTGGGGGAACGCTGGGTGGAAGGAAATTCGTGGCTCCTCTCAGATTCCAGAACTTTCTGCCACAGAAATGTGAGGAACATGTGTATTTTTAGCCAAATTTTGAGGTTTGCAAAGGATTCTGGGTAACAGAACCTGGTCCGAGCCACACAAGTCACCCCATCTTGGATTCCCCTAGGTCTCTAGTTTTCAGAAATGCACAGGTTTGGTAGGTTTCCCTAGGTGGCGGCTGAGCTACAGGCCAAAATCTACAGGTAGGCACTTTGCAAAAAACACCTCTGTTTTCCTTCACCAATTTGGCTGTGTCCACGTTGCGCTTTGGGGCGTTTCCTGTCGTGGGCGCTAGGCCTACGCACACAAGTGAGGTATCATTTTTATTGGGAGACGTGGGGGAACGCTGGGTGGAAGGAAATTCGTGGCTCCTCTCAGATTCCAGAACTTTCTGCCACAGAAATGTGAGGAACATGTGTATTTTTAGCCAAATTTTGAGGTTTGCAAAGGATTCTGGGTAACAGAACCTGGTCCGAGCCACACAAGTCACCCCATCTTGGATTCCCCTAGGTCTCTAGTTTTCAGAAATGCACAGGTTTGGTAGGTTTCTCTAGGTGGCGGCTGAGCTACAGGCCAAAATCTACAGGTAGGCACTTTGCAAAAAACACCTCTGTTTTCCTTCACCAATTTGGCTGTGTCCACGTTGCGCTATGGGGCGTTTTCTGTCGCGGGCGCTAGGCCTACCCACACAAGTGAGGTATCTTTTTATCGGGAGACGTGGGGGAACGCTGGGTGGAAGGAAATTCGTGGCTCCTCTCAGATTCCAGAACTTTCTGCCACAGAAATGTGAGGAACATGTGTATTTTTAGCCAAATTTTGAGGTTTGCAAAGGATTCTGGGTAACAGAATCTGGTCCGAGCCACACAAGTCACCCCATCTTGGATTCCCCTAGGTCTCTAGTTTTCAGAAATGCACAGGTTTGGTAGGTTTCCCTAGGTGGCGGCTGAGCTACAGGCCAAAATCTACAGGTAGGCACTTTGCAAAAAACACCTCTGTTTTCCTTCACCAATTTGGCTGTGTCCACGTTGCGCTTTGGGGCGTTTCCTGTCGCGGGCGCTAGGCCTACGCACACAAGTGAGGTATCATTTTTATTGGGAGACGTGGGGGAACGCTGGGTGGAAGGAAATTCGTGGCTCCTCTCAGATTCCAGAACTTTCTGCCACAGAAATGTGAGGAACATGTGTATTTTTAGCCAAATTTTGAGGTTTGCAAAGGATTCTGGGTAACAGAACCTGGTCCGAGCCACACAAGTCACCCCATCTTGGATTCCCCTAGGTCTCTAGTTTTCAGAAATGCACAGGTTTGGTAGGTTTCTCTAGGTGGCGGCTGAGCTACAGGCCAAAATCTACAGGTAGGCACTTTGCAAAAAACACCTCTGTTTTCCTTCACCAATTTGGCTGTGTCCACGTTGCGCTATGGGGCGTTTTCTGTCGCGGGCGCTAGGCCTACCCACACAAGTGAGGTATCTTTTTATCGGGAGACGTGGGGGAACGCTGGGTGGAAGGAAATTCGTGGCTCCTCTCAGATTCCAGAACTTTCTGCCACAGAAATGTGAGGAACATGTGTATTTTTAGCCAAATTTTGAGGTTTGCAAAGGATTCTGGGTAACAGAATCTGGTCCGAGCCACACAAGTCACCCCATCTTGGATTCCCCTAGGTCTCTAGTTTTCAGAAATGCACAGGTTTGGTAGGTTTCCCTAGGTGGCGGCTGAGCTACAGGCCAAAATCTACAGGTAGGCACTTTGCAAAAAACACCTCTGTTTTCCTTCACCAATTTGGCTGTGTCCACGTTGCGCTTTGGGGCGTTTCCTGTCGCGGGCGCTAGGCCTACGCACACAAGTGAGGTATCATTTTTATTGGGAGACGTGGGGGAACGCTGGGTGGAAGGAAATTCGTGGCTCCTCTCAGATTCCAGAACTTTCTGCCACAGAAATGTGAGGAACATGTGTATTTTTAGCCAAATTTTGAGGTTTGCAAAGGATTCTGGGTAACAGAACCTGGTCCGAGCCACACAAGTCACCCCATCTTGGATTCCCCTAGGTCTCTAGTTTTCAGAAATGCACAGGTTTGGTAGGTTTCCCTAGGTGGCGGCTGAGCTACAGGCCAAAATCTACAGGTAGGCACTTTGCAAAAAACACCTCTGTTTTCCTTCACCAATTTGGCTGTGTCCACGTTGCGCTTTGGGGCGTTTCCTGTCGCGGGCGCTAGGCCTACCCACACAAGTGAGGTATCATTTTTATCGGGAGACGTGGGGGAACGCTGGGTGGAAGGAAATTCGTGGCTCCTCTCAGATTCCAGAACTTTCTGCCACAGAAATGTGAGGAACATGTGTATTTTTAGCCAAATTTTGAGGTTTGCAAAGGATTCTGGGTAACAGAACCTGGTCCGAGCCACACAAGTCACCCCATCTTGGATTCCCCTAGGTCTCTAGTTTTCAGAAATGCACAGGTTTGGTCGGTTTCCCTAGGTGGCGGCTGAGCTACAGGCCAAAATCTACAGGTAGGCACTTTGCAAAAAACACCTCTGTTTTCCTTCACCAATTTGGCTGTGTCCACGTTGCGCTTTGGGGCGTTTCCTGTCGCGGGCGCTAGGCCTACCCACACAAGTGAGGTATCATTTTTATCGGGAGATGTGGGGGAACGCTGGGTGGAAGGAAATTCGTGGCTCCTCTCAGATTCCAGAACTTTCTGCCACAGAAATGTGAGGAACATGTGTATTTTTAGCCAAATTTTGAGGTTTGCAAAGGATTCTGGGTAACAGAACCTGGTCCGAGCCACACAAGTCATCCCATCTTGGATTCCCCTAGGTCTCTAGTTTTCAGAAATGCACAGGTTTGGTAGGTTTCCCTAGGTGGCGGCTGAGCTACAGGCCAAAATCTACAGGTAGGCACTTTGCAAAAAACACCTCTGTTTTCCTTCACCAATTTGGCTGTGTCCACGTTGCGCTTTGGGGCGTTTCCTGTCGCGGGCGCTAGGCCTACCCACACAAGTGAGGTATCATTTTTATCGGGAGACGGGGGGGAACGCTGGGTGGAAGGAAATTCGTGGCTCCTCTCAGATTCCAGAACTTTCTGCCACAGAAATGTGAGGAACATATGTATTTTTAGCCAAATTTTGAGGTTTGCAAAGGATTCTGGGTAACAGAACCTGGTCCGAACCACACAAGTCACCCCATCTTGGATTCCCCTAGGTCTCTAGTTTTCAGAAATGCACAGGTTTGGTCGGTTTCCCTATGTGGCGGCTGAGCTACAGGCCAAAATCTACAGGTAGGCACTTTGCAAAAAACACCTCTGTTTTCCTTCACCAATTTGGCTGTGTCCACGTTGCGCTTTGGGGCGTTTCCTGTCGCGGGCGCTAGGCCTACCCACACAAGTGAGGTATCATTTTTATCGGGAGACGTGGGGGAACGCTGGGTGGAAGGAAATTCGTGGCTCCTCTCAGATTCCAGAACTTTCTGCCACAGAAATGTGAGGAACATGTGTATTTTTAGCCAAATTTTGAGGTTTGCAAAGGATTCTGGGTAACAGAACCTGGTCCGAGCCACACAAGTCACCCCATCTTGGATTCCCCTAGGTCTCTAGTTTTCAGAAATGCACAGGTTTGGTAGGTTTCCCTAGGTGGCGGCTGAGCTACAGGCCAAAATCTACAGGTAGGCACTTTGCAAAAAACACCTCTGTTTTCCTTCACCAATTTGGCTGTGTCCACGTTGCGCTTTGGGGCGTTTCCTGTCGCGGGCGCTAGGCCTACCCACACAAGTGAGGTATCATTTTTATCGGGAGACGTGGGGGAACGCTGGGTGGAAGGAAATTCGTGGCTCCTCTCAGATTCCAGAACTTTCTGCCACAGAAATGTGAGGAACATGTGTATTTTTAGCCAAATTTTGAGGTTTGCAAAGGATTCTGGGTAACAGAACCTGGTCCGAGCCACACAAGTCACCCCATCTTGGATTCCCCTAGGTCTCTAGTTTTCAGAAATGCACAGGTTTGGTCGGTTTCCCTAGGTGGCGGCTGAGCTACAGGCCAAAATCTACAGGTAGGCACTTTGCAAAAAACACCTCTGTTTTCCTTCACCAATTTGGCTGTGTCCACGTTGCGCTTTGGGGCGTTTCCTGTCGCGGGCGCTAGGCCTACCCACACAAGTGAGGTATCATTTTTATCGGGAGATGTGGGGGAACGCTGGGTGGAAGGAAATTCGTGGCTCCTCTCAGATTCCAGAACTTTCTGCCACAGAAATGTGAGGAACATGTGTATTTTTAGCCAAATTTTGAGGTTTGCAAAGGATTCTGGGTAACAGAACCTGGTCCGAGCCACACAAGTCATCCCATCTTGGATTCCCCTAGGTCTCTAGTTTTCAGAAATGCACAGGTTTGGTAGGTTTCCCTAGGTGGCGGCTGAGCTACAGGCCAAAATCTACAGGTAGGCACTTTGCAAAAAACACCTCTGTTTTCCTTCACCAATTTGGCTGTGTCCACGTTGCGCTTTGGGGCGTTTCCTGTCGCGGGCGCTAGGCCTACCCACACAAGTGAGGTATCATTTTTATCGGGAGATGTGGGGGAACGCTGGGTGGAAGGAAATTCGTGGCTCCTCTCAGATTCCAGAACTTTCTGCCACAGAAATGTGAGGAACATGTGTATTTTTAGCCAAATTTTGAGGTTTGCAAAGGATTCTGGGTAACAGAACCTGGTCCGAGCCACACAAGTCACCCCATCTTGGATTCCCCTAGGTCTCTAGTTTTCAGAAATGCACAGGTTTGGTAGGTTTCCCTAGGTGGCGGCTGAGCTACAGGCCAAAATCTACAGGTAGGCACTTTGCAAAAAACACCTCTGTTTTCCTTCACCAATTTGGCTGTGTCCACGTTGCGCTTTGGGGCGTTTCCTGTTGTGGGCGCTAGGCCTACGCACACAAGTGAGGTATCATTTTTATTGGGAGACGTGGGGGAACGCTGGGTGGAAGGAAATTCGTGGCTCCTCTCAGATTCCAGAACTTTCTGCCACAGAAATGTGAGGAACATGTGTATTTTTAGCCAAATTTTGAGGTTTGCAAAGGATTCTGGGTAACAGAACCTGGTCCGAGCCACACAAGTCACCCCATCTTGGATTCCCCTAGGTCTCTAGTTTTCAGAAATGCACAGGTTTGGTAGGTTTCTCTAGGTGGCGGCTGAGCTACAGGCCAAAATCTACAGGTAGGCACTTTGCAAAAAACACCTCTGTTTTCCTTCACCAATTTGGCTGTGTCCACGTTGCGCTATGGGGCGTTTTCTGTCGCGGGCGCTAGGCCTACCCACACAAGTGAGGTATCTTTTTATCGGGAGACGTGGGGGAACGCTGGGTGGAAGGAAATTCGTGGCTCCTCTCAGATTCCAGAACTTTCTGCCACAGAAATGTGAGGAACATGTGTATTTTTAGCCAAATTTTGAGGTTTGCAAAGGATTCTGGGTAACAGAATCTGGTCCGAGCCACACAAGTCACCCCATCTTGGATTCCCCTAGGTCTCTAGTTTTCAGAAATGCACAGGTTTGGTAGGTTTCCCTAGGTGGCGGCTGAGCTACAGGCCAAAATCTACAGGTAGGCACTTTGCAAAAAACACCTCTGTTTTCCTTCACCAATTTGGCTGTGTCCACGTTGCGCTTTGGGGCGTTTCCTGTCGCGGGCGCTAGGCCTACGCACACAAGTGAGGTATCATTTTTATTGGGAGACGTGGGGGAACGCTGGGTGGAAGGAAATTCGTGGCTCCTCTCAGATTCCAGAACTTTCTGCCACAGAAATGTGAGGAACATGTGTATTTTTAGCCAAATTTTGAGGTTTGCAAAGGATTCTGGGTAACAGAACCTGGTCCGAGCCACACAAGTCACCCCATCTTGGATTCCCCTAGGTCTCTAGTTTTCAGAAATGCACAGGTTTGGTAGGTTTCCCTAGGTGGCGGCTGAGCTACAGGCCAAAATCTACAGGTAGGCACTTTGCAAAAAACACCTCTGTTTTCCTTCACCAATTTGGCTGTGTCCACGTTGCGCTTTGGGGCGTTTCCTGTCGCGGGCGCTAGGCCTACCCACACAAGTGAGGTATCATTTTTATCGGGAGACGTGGGGGAACGCTGGGTGGAAGGAAATTCATGGCTCCTCTCAGATTCCAGAACTTTCTGCCACAGAAATGTGAGGAACATGTGTATTTTTAGCCAAATTTTGAGGTTTGCAAAGGATTCTGGGTAACAGAACCTGGTCCGAGCCACACAAGTCACCCCATCTTGGATTCCCCTAGGTCTCTAGTTTTCAGAAATGCACAGGTTTGGTCGGTTTCCCTAGGTGGCGGCTGAGCTACAGGCCAAAATCTACAGGTAGGCACTTTGCAAAAAACACCTCTGTTTTCCTTCACCAATTTGGCTGTGTCCACGTTGCGCTTTGGGGCGTTTCCTGTCGCGGGCGCTAGGCCTACCCACACAAGTGAGGTATCATTTTTATCGGGAGATGTGGGGGAACGCTGGGTGGAAGGAAATTCGTGGCTCCTCTCAGATTCCAGAACTTTCTGCCACAGAAATGTGAGGAACATATGTATTTTTAGCCAAATTTTGAGGTTTGCAAAGGATTCTGGGTAACAGAACCTGGTCCGAGCCACACAAGTCACCCCATCTTGGATTCCCCTAGGTCTCTAGTTTTCAGAAATGCACAGGTTTGGTCGGTTTCCCTATGTGGCGGCTGAGCTACAGGCCAAAATCTACAGGTAGGCACTTTGCAAAAAACACCTCTGTTTTCCTTCACCAATTTGGCTGTGTCCACGTTGCGCTTTGGGGCGTTTCCTGTCGCGGGCGCTAGGCCTACCCACACAAGTGAGGTATCATTTTTATCGGGAGACGTGGGGGAACGCTGGGTGGAAGGAAATTCGTGGCTCCTCTCAGATTCCAGAACTTTCTGCCACAGAAATGTGAGGAACATGTGTATTTTTAGCCAAATTTTGAGGTTTGCAAAGGATTCTGGGTAACAGAACCTGGTCCGAGCCACACAAGTCACCCCATCTTGGATTCCCCTAGGTCTCTAGTTTTCAGAAATGCACAGGTTTGGTAGGTTTCCCTAGGTGGCGGCTGAGCTACAGGCCAAAATCTACAGGTAGGCACTTTGCAAAAAACACCTCTGTTTTCCTTCACCAATTTGGCTGTGTCCACGTTGCGCTTTGGGGCGTTTCCTGTCGCGGGCGCTAGGCCTACCCACACAAGTGAGGTATAATTTTTATCGGGAGACGTGGGGGAACGCTGGGTGGAAGGAAATTCGTGGCTCCTCTCAGATTCCAGAACTTTCTGCCACAGAAATGTGAGGAACATGTGTATTTTTAGCCAAATTTTGAGGTTTGCATAGGATTCTGGGTAACAGAACCTGGTCCGAGCCACACAAGTCACCCCATCTTGGATTCCCCTAGGTCTCTAGTTTTCAGAAATGCACAGGTTTGGTAGGTTATCCCAAGGTGGCGACTGAGCTACAGGCCAAAATCTACAGGTAGGCACTTTGCAAAAAACACCTCTGTTTTCCTTCACCAATTTGGCTGTGTCCACGTTGCGCTTTGGGGCGTTTCCTGTCGCGGGCGCTAGGCCTACCCACACAAGTGAGGTATCATTTTTATCGGGAGACGTGGGGGAACGCTTGGTGGAAGGAAATTCGTGGCTCCTCTCAGATTCCAGAACTTTCTGCCACAGAAATGTGAGGAACATGTGTATTTTTAGCCAAATTTTGAGGTTTGCAAAGGATTCTGGGTAACAGAACCTGGTCCGAGCCACACAAGTCACCCCTTCTTGGATTCCCCTAGGTCTCTAGTTTTCAGAAATGCACAGGTTTGGTCGGTTTCCCTAGGTGGCGGCTGAGCTACAGGCCAAAATCTACAGGTAGGCACTTTGCAAAAAACACCTCTGTTTTCCTTCACCAATTTGGCTGTGTCCACGTTGCGCTTTGGGGCGTTTCCTGTCGCGGGCGCTAGGCCTACCCACACAAGTGAGGTATCATTTTTATCGGGAGATGTGGGGGAACGCTGGGTGGAAGGAAATTCGTGGCTCCTCTCAGATTCCAGAACTTTCTGCCACAGAAATGTGAGGAACATGTGTATTTTTAGCCAAATTTTGAGGTTTGCAAAGGATTCTGGGTAACAGAACCTGGTCCGAGCCACACAAGTCATCCCATCTTGGATTCCCCTAGGTCTCTAGTTTTCAGAAATGCACAGGTTTGGTAGGTTTCCCTAGGTGGCGGCTGAGCTACAGGCCAAAATCTACAGGTAGGCACTTTGCAAAAAACACCTCTGTTTTCCTTCACCAATTTGGCTGTGTCCACGTTGCGCTTTGGGGCGTTTCCTGTCGCGGGCGCTAGGCCTACCCACACAAGTGAGGTATCATTTTTATTGGGAGACGGGGGGGAACGCTGGGTGGAAGGAAATTCGTGGCTCCTCTCAGATTCCAGAACTTTCTGCCACAGAAATGTGAGTAACATATGTATTTTTAGCCAAATTTTGAGGTTTGCAAAGGATTCTGGGTAACAGAACCTGGTCCGAGCCACACAAGTCACCCCATCTTGGATTCCCCTAGGTCTCTAGTTTTCAGAAATGCACAGGTTTGGTCGGTTTCCCTATGTGGCGGCTGAGCTACAGGCCAAAATCTACAGGTAGGCACTTTGCAAAAAACACCTCTGTTTTCCTTCACCAATTTGGCTGTGTCCACGTTGCGCTTTGGGGCGTTTCCTGTCGCGGGCGCTAGGCCTACCCACACAAGTGAGGTATCATTTTTATCGGGAGACGTGGGGGAACGCTGGGTGGAAGGAAATTCGTGGCTCCTCTCAGATTCCAGAACTTTCTGCCACAGAAATGTGAGGAACATGTGTATTTTTAGCCAAATTTTGAGGTTTGCAAAGGATTCTGGGTAACAGAACCTGGTCCGAGCCACACAAGTCACCCCATCTTGGATTCCCCTAGGTCTCTAGTTTTCAGAAATGCACAGGTTTGGTAGGTTTCCCTAGGTGGCGGCTGAGCTACAGGCCAAAATCTACAGGTAGGCACTTTGCAAAAAACACCTCTGTTTTCCTTCACCAATTTGGCTGTGTCCACGTTGCGCTTTGGGGCGTTTCCTGTCGCGGGCGCTAGGCCTACCCACACAAGTGAGGTATCATTTTTATCGGGAGACGTGCGGGAACGCTGGGTGGAAGGAAATTCGTGGCTCCTCTCAGATTCCAGAACTTTCTGCCACAGAAATGTGAGGAACATGTGTATTTTTAGCCAAATTTTGAGGTTTGCATAGGATTCTGGGTAACAGAACCTGGTCCGAGCCACACAAGTCACCCCATCTTGGATTCCCCTAGGTCTCTAGTTTTCAGAAATGCACAGGTTTGGTAGGTTTCCCTAGGTGGCGACTGAGCTACAGGCCAAAATCTACAGGTAGGCACTTTGCAAAAAACACCTCTGTTTTCCTTCACCAATTTGGCTGTGTCCACGTTGCGCTTTGGGGCGTTTCCTGTCGCGGGCGCTAGGCCTACCCACACAAGTGAGGTATCATTTTTATCGGGAGACGTGGGGGAACGCTTGGTGGAAGGAAATTCGTGGCTCCTCTCAGATTCCAGAACTTTCTGCCACAGAAATGTGAGGAACATGTGTATTTTTAGCCAAATTTTGAGGTTTGCAAAGGATTCTGGGTAACAGAACCTGGTCCGAGCCACACAAGTCACCCCTTCTTGGATTCCCCTAGGTCTCTAGTTTTCAGAAATGCACAGGTTTGGTAGGTTTCCCTAGGTGACGACTGAGGTACAGGCCAAAATCCACAGGTAGGCACTTTGCAAAAAACACCTCTGTTTTCCTTCACCAATTTGGCTGTGTCCACGTTGCGCTTTGGGGCGTTTCCTGTCGCGGGCGCTAGGCCTACCCACACAAGTGAGTTATAATTTTTATCGGGAGACGTGGGGGAACGCTGGGTGGAAGGAAATTAGTGGCTCCTCTCAGATTCCAGAACTTTCTGCCACAGAAATGTGAGGAACATGTGTATTTTTAGCCAAATTTTGAGGTTTGCAAAGGATTCTGGGTAACAGAACCTGGTCCGAGCCACACAAGTCACCCCATCTTGGATTCCCCTAGGTCTCTAGTTTTCAGAAATGCACAGGTTTGGTAGGTTTCCCTAGGTGGCGGCTGAGCTACAGGCCAAAATCTACAGGTAGGCACTTTGCAAAAAACACCTCTGTTTTCCTTCACCAATTTGGCTGTGTCCACGTTGCGCTTTGGGGCGTTTCCTGTCGCGGGCGCTAGGCCTACCCACACAAGTGAGGTATCATTTTTATCGGGAGACGTGGGGGAACGCTGGGTGGAAGGAAATTCGTGGCTCCTCTCAGATTCCAGAACTTTCTGCCACAGAAATGTGAGGAACATGTGTATTTTTAGCCAAATTTTGAGGTTTGCAAAGGATTCTGGGTAACAGAACCTGGTCCGAGCCACACAAGTCACCCCATCTTGGATTCCCCTAGGTCTCTAGTTTTCAGAAATGCACAGGTTTGGTAGGTTTCCCTAGGTGGCGGCTGAGCTACAGGCCAAAATCTACAGGTAGGCACTTTGCAAAAAACACCTCTGTTTTCCTTCACCAATTTGGCTGTGTCCACGTTGCGCTTTGGGGCGTTTCCTGTCGCGGGCGCTAGGCCTACCCACACAAGTGAGGTATCATTTTTATCGGGAGACGTGGGGGAACGCTGGGTGGAAGGAAATTCGTGGCTCCTCTCAGATTCCAGAACTTTCTGCCACAGAAATGTGAGGAACATGTGTATTTTTAGCCAAATTTTGAGGTTTGCATAGGATTCTGGGTAACAGAACCTGGTCCGAGCCACACAAGTCACCCCATCTTGGATTCCCCTAGGTCTCTAGTTTTCAGAAATGCACAGGTTTGGTAGGTTTCCCTAGGTGGCGACTGAGCTACAGGCCAAAATCTACAGGTAGGCACTTTGCAAAAAACACCTCTGTTTTCCTTCACCAATTTGGCTCTGTCCACGTTGCGCTTTGGGGCGTTTCCTGTCGCGGGCGCTAGGCCTACCCACACAAGTGAGGTATCATTTTTATCGGGAGACGTGGGGGAACGCTTGGTGGAAGGAAATTCGTGGCTCCTCTCAGATTCCAGAACTTTCTGCCACAGAAATGTGAGGAACATGTGTATTTTTAGCCAAATTTTGAGGTTTGCAAAGGATTCTGGGTAACAGAACCTGGTCCGAGCCACACAAGTCACCCCTTCTTGGATTCCCCTAGGTCTCTAGTTTTCAGAAATGCACAGGTTTGGTAGGTTTCCCTAGGTGACGACTGAGCTACAGGCCAAAATCCACAGGTAGGCACTTTGCAAAAAACACCTCTGTTTTCCTTCACCAATTTGGCTGTGTCCACGTTGCGCTTTGGGGCGTTTCCTGTCGCGGGCGCTAGGCCTACCCACACAAGTGAGTTATAATTTTTATCGGGAGACGTGGGGGAACGCTGGGTGGAAGGAAATTAGTGGCTCCTCTCAGATTCCAGAACTTTCTGCCACAGAAATGTGAGGAACATGTGTATTTTTAGCCAAATTTTGAGGTTTGCAAAGGATTCTGGGTAACAGAACCTGGTCCGAGCCACACAAGTCACCCCATCTTGGATTCCCCTAGGTCTCTAGTTTTCAGAAATGCACAGGTTTGGTAGGTTTCCCTAGGTGGCGGCTGAGCTACAGGCCAAAATCTACAGGTAGGCACTTTGCAAAAAACACCTCTGTTTTCCTTCACCAATTTGGCTGTGTCCACGTTGCGCTTTGGGGCGTTTCCTGTCGCGGGCGCTAGGCCTACCCACACAAGTGAGGTATCATTTTTATCGGGAGATGTGGGGGAACGCTGGGTGGAAGGAAATTCGTGGCTCCTCTCAGATTCCAGAAATTTCTGCCACAGAAATGTGAGGAACATGTGTATTTTTAGGCAAATTTTGAGGTTTGCAAAGGATTCTGGGTAACAGAACCTGGTCCGAGCCACACAAGTCACCCCATCTTGGATTCCCCTAGGTCTCTAGTTTTCAGAAATGCACAGGTTTGGTAGGTTTCCCTAGGTGGCGGCTGAGCTACAGGCCAAAATCTACAGGTAGGCACTTTGCAAAAAACACCTCTGTTTTCCTTCACCAATTTGGCTGTGTCCACGTTGCGCTTTGGGGCGTTTCCTGTCGCGGGCGCTAGGCCTACCCACACAAGTGAGGTATCATTTTTATCGGGAGACGTGGGGGAACGCTGGGTGGAAGGAAATTCGTGGCTCCTCTCAGATTCCAGAACTTTCTGCCACAGAAATGTGAGGAACATGTGTATTTTTAGCCAAATTTTGAGGTTTGCAAAGGATTCTGGGTAACAGAACCTGGTCCGAGCCACACAAGTCACCCCATCTTGGATTTCCCTAGGTCTCTAGTTTTCAGAAATGCACAGGTTTGGTAGGTTTCCCTATGTGGCGACTGAGCTACAGGTCAAAATCTACAGGTAGGCACTTTGCAAAAAACACCTCTGTTTTCCTTCACCAATTTGGCTGTGTCCACGTTGCGCTTTGGGGCGTTTCCTGTCGCGGCGCTAGGCCTACCCACACAAGTGAGGTATCATTTTTATTGGGAGACGTGGGGGAACGCTGGGTGGAAGGAAATTCGTGGCTCCTCTCAGATTCCAGAACTTTCTGCCACAGAAATGTGAGGAACATGTGTATTTTTAGCCAAATTTTGAGGTTTGCAAAGGATTCTGGGTAACAGAGCCTGGTCCGAGCCACACAAGTCACCCCATCTTGGATTCCCCTAGGTCTCTAGTTTTCAGAAATGCACAGGTTTGGTAGGTTTCCCTAGGTGGCGGCTGAGCTACAGGCCAAAATCTACAGGTAGGCACTTTGCAAAAAACACCTCTGTTTTCCTTCACCAATTTGGCTGTGTCCACGTTGCGCTTTGGGGCGTTTCCTGTCACGGGCGCTAGGCCTAACCACACAAGTGAGGTATCATTTTTATCGGGAGACGTGGGGGAACGCTGGGTGGAAGGAAATTCGTGGCTCCTCTCAGATTCCAGAACTTTCTGCCACAGAAATGTGAGGAACATGTGTATTTTTAGCCAAATTTTGAGGTTTGCAAAGGATTCTGGGTAACAGAACCTGGTCCGAGCCACACAAGTCACCCCATCTTGGATTCCCCTAGGTCTCTAGTTTTCAGAAATGCACAGGTTTGGTAGGTTTCCCTAGGTGGCGGCTGAGCTACAGGCCAAAATCTACAGGTAGGCACTTTGCAAAAAACACCTCTGTTTTCCCTCACCAATTTGGCTGTGTCCACGTTGCGCTTTGGGGCGTTTCCTGTCGCGGGCGCTAGGCCTACCCACACAAGTGAGGTATCATTTTTATCGGGAGACGTGGGGGAACGCTGGGTGGAAGGAAATTCGTGGCTCCTCTCAGATTCCAGAACTTTCTGCCACAGAAATGTGAGGAACATGTGTATTTTTAGCCAAATTTTGAGGTTTGCAAAGGATTCTGGGTAACAGAACCTGGTCCGAGCCACACAAGTCACCCCATCTTGGATTCCCCTAGGTCTCTAGTTTTCAGAAATGCACAGGTTTGGTAGGTTTCCCTAGGTGGCGGCTGAGCTACAGGCCAAAATCTACAGGTAGGCACTTTGCAAAAAACACCTCTGTTTTCCTTCACCAATTTGGCTGTGTCCACGTTGCGCTTTGGGGCGTTTCCTGTCGCGGGCGCTAGGCCTACCCACACAAGTGAGGTATCATTTTTATCGGGAGACGTGGGGGAACGCTGGGTGGAAGGAAATTCGTGGCTCCTCTCAGATTCCAGAACTTTCTGCCACAGAAATATGAGGAACATGTGTATTTTTAGCCAAATTTTGAGGTTTGCAAAGGATTCTGGGTAACAGAACCTGGTCCGAGCCACACAAGTCACCCCATCTTGGATTCCCCTAGGTCTCTAGTTTTCAGAAATGCACAGGTTTGGTAGGTTTCCCTAGGTGGCAACTGAGCTACAGGCCAAAATCTACAGGTAGGCACTTTGCAAAAAACACCTCTGTTTTCCTTCACCAATTTGGCTGTGTCCACGTTGCGCTTTGGGGCGTTTCCTGTCGTGGGCGCTAGGCCTACCCACACAAGTGAGGTATCATTTTTATCGGGAGACGTGGGGGAACGCTAGGTGGAAGGAAATTAGTGGCTCCTCTCAGATTCCAGAACTTTCTGCCACAGAAATGTGAGGAACATGTGTATTTTTAGCCAAATTTTGAGGTTTGCAAAGGATTCTGGGTAACAGAACCTGGTCCGAGCCACACAAGTCACCCCATCTTGGATTCCCCTAGGTCTCTAGTTTTCAGAAATGCACAGGTTTGGTAGGTTTCCCTAGGTGGCGGCTGAGCTACAGGCCAAAATCTACAGGTAGGCACTTTGCAAAAAACACCTCTGTTTTCTGTCACCAATTTGGCTGTGTCCACGTTGCGCTTTGGGGCGTTTCCTGTCGCGGGCGCTAGGCCTACCCACACAAGTGAGGTATCATTTTTATCGGGAGATGTGGGGGAACGCTGGGTGGAAGGAAATTCGTGGCTCCTCTCAGATTCCAGAAATTTCTGCCACAGAAATGTGAGGAACATGTGTATTTTTAGGCAAATTTTGAGGTTTGCAAAGGATTCTGGGTAACAGAACCTGGTCCGAGCCACACAAGTCACCCCATCTTGGATTCCCCTAGGTCTCTAGTTTTCAGAAATGCACAGGTTTGGTAGGTTTCCCTAGGTGGCGGCTGAGCTACAGGCCAAAATCTACAGGTAGGCACTTTGCAAAAAACACCTCTGTTTTCCTTCACCAATTTGGCTGTGTCCACGTTGCGCTTTGGGGCGTTTCCTGTCGCGGGCGCTAGGCCTACCCACACAAGTGAGGTATCATTTTTATCGGGAGACGTGGGGGAACGCTGGGTGGAAGGAAATTCGTGGCTCCTCTCAGATTCCAGAACTTTCTGCCACAGAAATGTGAGGAACATGTGTATTTTTAGCCAAATTTTGAGGTTTGCAAAGGATTCTGGGTAACAGAACCTGGTCCGAGCCACACAAGTCACCCCATCTTGGATTCCCCTAGGTCTCTAGTTTTCAGAAATGCACAGGTTTGGTAGGTTTCCCTATGTGGCGACTGAGCTACAGGCCAAAATCTACAGGTAGGCACTTTGCAAAAAACACCTCTGTTTTCCTTCACCAATTTGGCTGTGTCCACGTTGCGCTTTGGGGCGTTTCCTGTCGCGTCGCTAGGCCTACCCACACAAGTGAGGTATCATTTTTATCGGGAGACGTGGGGGAACGCTGGGTGGAAGGAAATTCGTGGCTCCTCTCAGATTCCAGAACTTTCTGCCACAGAAATGTGAGGAACATGTGTATTTTTAGCCAAATTTTGAGGTTTGCAAAGGATTCTGGGTAACAGAGCCTGGTCCGAGCCACACAAGTCACCCCATCTTGGATTCCCCTAGGTCTCTAGTTTTCAGAAATGCACAGGTTTGGTAGGTTTCCCTAGGTGGCGGCTGAGCTACAGGCCAAAATCTACAGGTAGGCACTTTGCAAAAAACACCTCTGTTTTCCTTCACCAATTTGGCTGTGTCCACGTTGCGCTTTGGGGCGTTTCCTGTCACGGGCGCTAGGCCTAACCACACAAGTGAGGTATCATTTTTATCGGGAGACGTGGGGGAACGCTGGGTGGAAGGAAATTCGTGGCTCCTCTCAGATTCCAGAACTTTCTGCCACAGAAATGTGAGGAACATGTGTATTTTTAGCCAAATTTTGAGGTTTGCAAAGGATTCTGGGTAACAGAACCTGGTCCGAGCCACACAAGTCACCCCATCTTGGATTCCCCTAGGTCTCTAGTTTTCAGAAATGCACAGGTTTGGTAGGTTTCCCTAGGTGGCGGCTGAGCTACAGGCCAAAATCTACAGGTAGGCACTTTGCAAAAAACACCTCTGTTTTCCTTCACCAATTTGGCTGTGTCCACGTTGCGCTTTGGGGCGTTTCCTGTCGCGGGCGCTAGGCCTACCCACACAAGTGAGGTATCATTTTTATCGGGAGACGTGGGGGAACGCTGGGTGGAAGGAAATTCGTGGCTCCTCTCAGATTCCAGAACTTTCTGCCACAGAAATGTGAGGAACATGTGTATTTTTAGCCAAATTTTGAGGTTTGCAAAGGATTCTGGGTAACAGAACCTGGTCCGAGCCACACAAGTCACCCCATCTTGGATTCCCCTAGGTCTCTAGTTTTCAGAAATGCACAGGTTTGGTAGGTTTCCCTAGGTGGCGGCTGAGCTACAGGCCAAAATCTACAGGTAGGCACTTTGCAAAAAACACATCTGTTTTCCTTCACCAATTTGGCTGTGTCCACGTTGCGCTTTGGGGCGTTTCCTGTCGCGGGCGCTAGGCCTACCCACACAAGTGAGGTATCATTTTTATCGGGAGACGTGGGGGAACGCTGGGTGGAAGGAAATTCGTGGCTCCTCTCAGATTCCAGAACTTTCTGCCACAGAAATGTGAGGAACATGTGTATTTTTAGCCAAATTTTGAGGTTTGCATAGGATTCTGGGTAACAGAACCTGGTCCGAGCCACACAAGTCACCCCATCTTGGATTCCCCTAGGTCTCTAGTTTTCAGAAATGCACAGGTTTGGTAGGTTTCCCTAGGTGGCGACTGAGCTACAGGCCAAAATCTACAGGTAGGCACTTTGCAAAAAACACCTCTGTTTTCCTTCACCAATTTGGCTGTGTCCACGTTGCGCTTTGGGGCGTTTCCTGTCGCGGGCGCTAGGCCTACCCACACAAGTGAGGTATCATTTTTATCGGGAGATGTGGGGGAACGCTGGGTGGAAGGAAATTCGTGGCTCCTCTCAGATTCCAGAACTTTCTGCCACAGAAATGTGAGGAACATGTGTATTTTTAGCCAAATTTTGAGGTTTGCAAAGGATTCTGGGTAACAGAACCTGGTCCGAGCCACACAAGTCATCCCATCTTGGATTCCCCTAGGTCTCTAGTTTTCAGAAATGCACAGGTTTGGTAGGTTTCCCTAGGTGGCGGCTGAGCTACAGGCCAAAATCTACAGGTAGGCACTTTGCAAAAAACACCTCTGTTTTCCTTCACCAATTTGGCTGTGTCCACGTTGCGCTTTGGGGCGTTTCCTGTCGCGGGCGCTAGGCCTACCCACACAAGTGAGGTATCATTTTTATCGGGAGACGGGGGGGAACGCTGGGTGGAAGGAAATTCGTGGCTCCTCTCAGATTCCAGAACTTTCTGCCACAGAAATGTGAGGAACATATGTATTTTTAGCCAAATTTTGAGGTTTGCAAAGGATTCTGGGTAACAGAACCTGGTCCGAGCCACACAAGTCACCCCATCTTGGATTCCCCTAGGTCTCTAGTTTTCAGAAATGCACAGGTTTGGTCGGTTTCCCTATGTGGCGGCTGAGCTACAGGCCAAAATCTACAGGTAGGCACTTTGCAAAAAACACCTCTGTTTTCCTTCACCAATTTGGCTGTGTCCACGTTGCGCTTTGGGGCGTTTCCTGTCGCGGGCGCTAGGCCTACCCACACAAGTGAGGTATCATTTTTATCGGGAGACGTGGGGGAACGCTGGGTGGAAGGAAATTCGTGGCTCCTCTCAGATTCCAGAACTTTCTGCCACAGAAATGTGAGGAACATGTGTATTTTTAGCCAAATTTTGAGGTTTGCAAAGGATTCTGGGTAACAGAACCTGGTCCGAGCCACACAAGTCACCCCATCTTGGATTCCCCTAGGTCTCTAGTTTTCAGAAATGCACAGGTTTGGTAGGTTTCCCTAGGTGGCGGCTGAGCTACAGGCCAAAATCTACAGGTAGGCACTTTGCAAAAAACACCTCTGTTTTCCTTCACCAATTTGGCTGTGTCCACGTTGCGCTTTGGGGCGTTTCCTGTCGCGGGCGCTAGGCCTACCCACACAAGTGAGGTATCATTTTTATCGGGAGACGTGGGGGAACGCTGGGTGGAAGGAAATTCGTGGCTCCTCTCAGATTCCAGAACTTTCTGCCACAGAAATGTGAGGAACATGTGTATTTTTAGCCAAATTTTGAGGTTTGCATAGGATTCTGGGTAACAGAACCTGGTCCGAGCCACACAAGTCACCCCATCTTGGATTCCCCTAGGTCTCTAGTTTTCAGAAATGCACAGGTTTGGTAGGTTTCCCTAGGTGGCGACTGAGCTACAGGCCAAAATCTACAGGTAGGCACTTTGCAAAAAACACCTCTGTTTTCCTTCACCAATTTGGCTGTGTCCACGTTGCGCTTTGGGGCGTTTCCTGTCGCGGGCGCTAGGCCTACCCACACAAGTGAGGTATCATTTTTATCGGGAGACGTGGGGGAACGCTTGGTGGAAGGAAATTCGTGGCTCCTCTCAGATTCCAGAACTTTCTGCCACAGAAATGTGAGGAACATGTGTATTTTTAGCCAAATTTTGAGGTTTGCAAAGGATTCTGGGTAACAGAACCTGGTCCGAGCCACACAAGTCACCCCTTCTTGGATTCCCCTAGGTCTCTAGTTTTCAGAAATGCACAGGTTTGGTAGGTTTCCCTAGGTGACGACTGAGCTACAGGCCAAAATCCACAGGTAGGCACTTTGCAAAAAACACCTCTGTTTTCCTTCACCAATTTGGCTGTGTCCACGTTGCGCTTTGGGGCGTTTCCTGTCGCGGGCGCTAGGCCTACCCACACAAGTGAGTTATAATTTTTATCGGGAGACGTGGGGGAACGCTGGGTGGAAGGAAATTAGTGGCTCCTCTCAGATTCCAGAACTTTCTGCCACAGAAATGTGAGGAACATGTGTATTTTTAGCCAAATTTTGAGGTTTGCAAAGGATTCTGGGTAACAGAACCTGGTCAGAGCCACACAAGTCACCCCATCTTGGATTCCCCTAGGTCTCTAGTTTTCAGAAATGCACAGGTTTGGTAGGTTTCCCTAGGTGGCGGCTGAGCTACAGGCCAAAATCTACAGGTAGGCACTTTGCAAAAAACACCTCTGTTTTCCTTCACCAATTTGGCTGTGTCCACGTTGCGCTTTGGGGCGTTTCCTGTCGCGGGCGCTAGGCCTACCCACACAAGTGAGGTATCATTTTTATCGGGAGATGTGGGGGAACGCTGGGTGGAAGGAAATTCGTGGCTCCTCTCAGATTCCAGAAATTTCTGCCACAGAAATGTGAGGAACATGTGTATTTTTAGGCAAATTTTGAGGTTTGCAAAGGATTCTGGGTAACAGAACCTGGTCCGAGCCACACAAGTCACCCCATCTTGGATTCCCCTAGGTCTCTAGTTTTCAGAAATGCACAGGTTTGGTAGGTTTCCCTAGGTGGCGGCTGAGCTACAGGCCAAAATCTACAGGTAGGCACTTTGCAAAAAACACCTCTGTTTTCCTTCACCAATTTGGCTGTGTCCACGTTGCGCTTTGGGGCGTTTCCTGTCGCGGGCGCTAGGCCTACCCACACAAGTGAGGTATCATTTTTATCGGGAGACGTGGGGGAACGCTGGGTGGAAGGAAATTCGTGGCTCCTCTCAGATTCCAGAACTTTCTGCCACAGAAATGTGAGGAACATGTGTATTTTTAGCCAAATTTTGAGGTTTGCAAAGGATTCTGGGTAACAGAACCTGGTCCGAGCCACACAAGTCACCCCATCTTGGATTCCCCTAGGTCTCTAGTTTTCAGAAATGCACAGGTTTGGTAGGTTTCCCTATGTGGCGACTGAGCTACAGGTCAAAATCTACAGGTAGGCACTTTGCAAAAAACACCTCTGTTTTCCTTCACCAATTTGGCTGTGTCCACGTTGCGCTTTGGGGCGTTTCCTGTCGCGGCGCTAGGCCTACCCACACAAGTGAGGTATCATTTTTATCGGGAGACGTGGGGGAACGCTGGGTGGAAGGAAATTCGTGGCTCCTCTCAGATTCCAGAACTTTCTGCCACAGAAATGTGAGGAACATGTGTATTTTTAGCCAAATTTTGAGGTTTGCAAAGGATTCTGGGTAACAGAGCCTGGTCCGAGCCACACAAGTCACCCCATCTTGGATTCCCCTAGGTCTCTAGTTTTCAGAAATGCACAGGTTTGGTAGGTTTCCCTAGGTGGCGGCTGAGCTACAGGCCAAAATCTACAGGTAGGCACTTTGCAAAAAACACCTCTGTTTTCCTTCACCAATTTGGCTGTGTCCACGTTGCGCTTTGGGGCGTTTCCTGTCACGGGCGCTAGGCCTAACCACACAAGTGAGGTATCATTTTTATCGGGAGACGTGGGGGAACGCTGGGTGGAAGGAAATTCGTGGCTCCTCTCAGATTCCAGAACTTTCTGCCACAGAAATGTGAGGAACATGTGTATTTTTAGCCAAATTTTGAGGTTTGCAAAGGATTCTGGGTAACAGAACCTGGTCCGAGCCACACAAGTCACCCCATCTTGGATTCCCCTAGGTCTCTAGTTTTCAGAAATGCACAGGTTTGGTAGGTTTCCCTAGGTGGCGGCTGAGCTACAGGCCAAAATCTACAGGTAGGCACTTTGCAAAAAACACCTCTGTTTTCCCTCACCAATTTGGCTGTGTCCACGTTGCGCTTTGGGGCGTTTCCTGTCGCGGGCGCTAGGCCTACCCACACAAGTGAGGTATCATTTTTATCGGGAGACGTGGGGGAACGCTGGGTGGAAGGAAATTCGTGGCTCCTCTCAGATTCCAGAACTTTCTGCCACAGAAATGTGAGGAACATGTGTATTTTTAGCCAAATTTTGAGGTTTGCAAAGGATTCTGGGTAACAGAACCTGGTCCGAGCCACACAAGTCACCCCATCTTGGATTCCCCTAGGTCTCTAGTTTTCAGAAATGCACAGGTTTGGTAGGTTTCCCTAGGTGGCGGCTGAGCTACAGGCCAAAATCTACAGGTAGGCACTTTGCAAAAAACACCTCTGTTTTCCTTCACCAATTTGGCTGTGTCCACGTTGCGCTTTGGGGCGTTTCCTGTCACGGGCGCTAGGCCTAACCACACAAGTGAGGTATCATTTTTATCGGGAGACGTGGGGGAACGCTGGGTGGAAGGAAATTCGTGGCTCCTCTCAGATTCCAGAACTTTCTGCCACAGAAATGTGAGGAACATGTGTATTTTTAGCCAAATTTTGAGGTTTGCAAAGGATTCTGGGTAACAGAACCTGGTCCGAGCCACACAAGTCACCCCATCTTGGATTCCCCTAGGTCTCTAGTTTTCAGAAATGCACAGGTTTGGTAGGTTTCCCTAGGTGGCGGCTGAGCTACAGGCCAAAATCTACAGGTAGGCACTTTGCAAAAAACACCTCTGTTTTCCCTCACCAATTTGGCTGTGTCCACGTTGCGCTTTGGGGCGTTTCCTGTCGCGGGCGCTAGGCCTACCCACACAAGTGAGGTATCATTTTTATCGGGAGACGTGGGGGAACGCTGGGTGGAAGGAAATTCGTGGCTCCTCTCAGATTCCAGAACTTTCTGCCACAGAAATATGAGGAACATGTGTATTTTTAGCCAAATTTTGAGGTTTGCAAAGGATTCTGGGTAACAGAACCTGGTCCGAGCCACACAAGTCACCCCATCTTGGATTCCCCTAGGTCTCTAGTTTTCAGAAATGCACAGGTTTGGTAGGTTTCCCTAGGTGGCAACTGAGCTACAGGCCAAAATCTACAGGTAGGCACTTTGCAAAAAACACCTCTGTTTTCCTTCACCAATTTGGCTGTGTCCACGTTGCGCTTTGGGGCGTTTCCTGTCGTGGGCCCTAGGCCTACCCACACAAGTGAGGTATCATTTTTATCGGGAGACGTGGGGGAACGCTAGGTGGAAGGAAATTAGTGGCTCCTCTCAGATTCCAGAACTTTCTGCCACAGAAATGTGAGGAACATGTGTATTTTTAGCCAAATTTTGAGGTTTGCAAAGGATTCTGGGTAACAGAACCTGGTCCGAGCCACACAAGTCACCCCATCTTGGATTCCCCTAGGTCTCTAGTTTTCAGAAATGCACAGGTTTGGTAGGTTTCCCTAGGTGGCGGCTGAGCTACAGGCCAAAATCTACAGGTAGGCACTTTGCAAAAAACACCTCTGTTTTCTGTCACCAATTTGGCTGTGTCCACGTTGCGCTTTGGGGCGTTTCCTGTCGCGGGCGCTAGGCCTACCCACACAAGTGAGGTATCATTTTTATCGGGAGATGTGGGGGAACGCTGGGTGGAAGGAAATTCGTGGCTCCTCTCAGATTCCAGAAATTTCTGCCACAGAAATGTGAGGAACATGTGTATTTTTAGGCAAATTTTGAGGTTTGCAAAGGATTCTGGGTAACAGAACCTGGTCCGAGCCACACAAGTCACCCCATCTTGGATTCCCCTAGGTCTCTAGTTTTCAGAAATGCACAGGTTTGGTAGGTTTCCCTAGGTGGCGGCTGAGCTACAGGCCAAAATCTACAGGTAGGCACTTTGCAAAAAACACCTCTGTTTTCCTTCACCAATTTGGCTGTGTCCACGTTGCGCTTTGGGGCGTTTCCTGTCGCGGGCGCTAGGCCTACCCACACAAGTGAGGTATCATTTTTATCGGGAGACGTGGGGGAACGCTGGGTGGAAGGAAATTCGTGGCTCCTCTCAGATTCCAGAACTTTCTGCCACAGAAATGTGAGGAACATGTGTATTTTTAGCCAAATTTTGAGGTTTGCAAAGGATTCTGGGTAACAGAACCTGGTCCGAGCCACACAAGTCACCCCATCTTGGATTCCCCTAGGTCTCTAGTTTTCAGAAATGCACAGGTTTGGTAGGTTTCCCTATGTGGCGACTGAGCTACAGGCCAAAATCTACAGGTAGGCACTTTGCAAAAAACACCTCTGTTTTCCTTCACCAATTTGGCTGTGTCCACGTTGCGCTTTGGGGCGTTTCCTGTCGCGTCGCTAGGCCTACCCACACAAGTGAGGTATCATTTTTATCGGGAGACGTGGGGGAACGCTGGGTGGAAGGAAATTCGTGGCTCCTCTCAGATTCCAGAACTTTCTGCCACAGAAATGTGAGGAACATGTGTATTTTTAGCCAAATTTTGAGGTTTGCAAAGGATTCTGGGTAACAGAGCCTGGTCCGAGCCACACAAGTCACCCCATCTTGGATTCCCCTAGGTCTCTAGTTTTCAGAAATGCACAGGTTTGGTAGGTTTCCCTAGGTGGCGGCTGAGCTACAGGCCAAAATCTACAGGTAGGCACTTTGCAAAAAACACCTCTGTTTTCCTTCACCAATTTGGCTGTGTCCACGTTGCGCTTTGGGGCGTTTCCTGTCACGGGCGCTAGGCCTAACCACACAAGTGAGGTATCATTTTTATCGGGAGACGTGGGGGAACGCTGGGTGGAAGGAAATTCGTGGCTCCTCTCAGATTCCAGAACTTTCTGCCACAGAAATGTGAGGAACATGTGTATTTTTAGCCAAATTTTGAGGTTTGCAAAGGATTCTGGGTAACAGAACCTGGTCCGAGCCACACAAGTCACCCCATCTTGGATTCCCCTAGGTCTCTAGTTTTCAGAAATGCACAGGTTTGGTAGGTTTCCCTAGGTGGCGGCTGAGCTACAGGCCAAAATCTACAGGTAGGCACTTTGCAAAAAACACCTCTGTTTTCCCTCACCAATTTGGCTGTGTCCACGTTGCGCTTTGGGGCGTTTCCTGTCGCGGGCGCTAGGCCTACCCACACAAGTGAGGTATCATTTTTATCGGGAGACGTGGGGGAACGCTGGGTGGAAGGAAATTCGTGGCTCCTCTCAGATTCCAGAACTTTCTGCCACAGAAATGTGAGGAACATGTGTATTTTTAGGCAAATTTTGAGGTTTGCAAAGGATTCTGGGTAACAGAACCTGGTCCGAGCCACACAAGTCACCCCATCTTGGATTCCCCTAGGTCTCTAGTTTTCAGAAATGCACAGGTTTGGTAGGTTTCCCTAGGTGGCGGCTGAGCTACAGGCCAAAATCTACAGGTAGGCACTTTGCAAAAAACACCTCTGTTTTCCTTCACCAATTTGGCTGTGTCCACGTTGCGCTTTGGGGCGTTTCCTGTCGCGGGCGCTAGGCCTACCCACACAAGTGAGGTATCATTTTTATCGGGAGACGTGGGGGAACGCTGGGTGGAAGGAAATTCGTGGCTCCTCTCAGATTCCAGAACTTTCTGCCACAGAAATGTGAGGAACATGTGTATTTTTAGCCAAATTTTGAGGTTTGCAAAGGATTCTGGGTAACAGAACCTGGTCCGAGCCACACAAGTCACCCCATCTTGGATTCCCCTAGGTCTCTAGTTTTCAGAAATGCACAGGTTTGGTAGGTTTCCCTAGGTGGCGGCTGAGCTACAGGCCAAAATCTACAGGTAGGCACTTTGCAAAAAACACCTCTGTTTTCTGTGATGTGTCCACGTTGTGTTTTGGGGCATATCCTGTTGCGGGCGCTAGGCCTACCCACACAAGTGAGGTATCATTTTTATCGGGAGACTTGGGGGAACATAGAATAGCAAAACAAGTGTTATTGCCCCTTGTCTTTCTCTACATTTTTTCCTTCCAAATGTAAGACAGTGTGTAAAAAAGACGTCTATTTGAGAAATGCCCTGTAATTCACATGCTAGTATGGGCACCCCGGAATTCAGAGATGTGCAAATAACCACTGCTTCTCAACACCTTATCTTGTGCCCATTTTGGAAATACAAAGGTTTTCTTGATAGCTATTTTTTACTCTTTATATTTCAGCAAATGAATTGCTGTATACCCGGCATAGATTGAAAACCCACTGCAGGGTGCAGGTCATTTATTGGCTCTGGGTACCTAGAGTTCTTGATGAACCTATAAGCCCTATATATCCCCGCAACCAGAAGAGTCCAGCAGACGTAACGGTATATTGCTTTTGTAAATCTGACATTGCTGGAAAAAGTTACAGAGTAAAACGTAGAGAAAAATTGATGTTTTTTTCACCTCAATTTCAATATTTTTCTTTTTCAGTTGTTATTTTCTGTAGGAAACCCTTGTAGGATCTACACAAATGACCCCTTGCTGAATTCAGATTTTTGTCTACTTTTCAAAAATGTTGCGGTTTCTGGGATCCAGCGTTGGTTTCATGCCCATTTCTGTCACTGACTGGAAGGAGGCTGAAAGCACAAAAAATCGTAAAAATGGGGTATGTCCCAGTAAAATGCCAAAATTGTGTTGACAAATTGGGTTTTCTGATTCAAGTCTGCCTGTTCCTGAAAGCTGGGAAGCTGGTGATTTTATCACTGCAAACCCTTCGTTGATGCCCTTTTCAGGGAAAAAACCACAAGCCTTCTTCTGCAGCCCATTTTTCCAATTTTTTTGAAAAAAACGAAATTTTCTCTGTTTTTTGGCTAATTTCTTGCCCTCCTTCTGGGGAACCCACAAAGACTGGGTACCTCTAGAATCCCTAGGATGTTGGAAAAAAAGGACGCAAATTTGGCGTGGGTAGCTTACGTGAACAAAAAGTTATGAAGGCCTAAGCGCGAACTGCTCCAAATAGCCAACAAAAGGCTCGGCACAGGAGGGGGAAAAGGCCTGGCAGCGAAGGGGTTAAAGAACAATGTGTACAAAAGAAGTTTGGATTAGGTCATTTCATATGTCATCAGTGATTTCATAAATCACTGATGATGTCATGGAACATGTCATGTGTGATGTAATATGTGAAGTCATAAGCAGGGTATGGCGGAGGAGCAAGTTATAGTTAGCATTAATTTCTAAGGTTTTTTGATTTCAAAGTATAAATGTTGTCATGCCATATTTACATCATATTTATTCATTCATATCTCTTGCAGGTACTTTCACAAGATGGCTATGCACACAAATTTACTCCTGTGAAAGGTAGGAATATGCGCTGTGCCTTTCTATGATTCCAAAGGGAGTATTCTTATATCTCATATATTACCTAGTGCTGGTGGCCACTAGCTAGTTATAGTTAGGACTTTATTACTTTTTGAATGGACTACGAATTCAACTGCATTTACCATGATGCTTTGGGGTCATACTTTGTTGCTGGAGTGTAGGCAGTGTGCTCCCTTTCTTTGAAACTGTCCTATTGACGGCTCCTTTGAGCCACGGCTGATGAGCCTTGAGAGGCACCTGTGCGCCATGAGTGGTACTTTAACCTGAGAAGACATTTGGTGGCATTTCAAGCAAGCCCCTATACCATGCTGCTCCCTGCTGATAACAGGATACACCCAGAAACACATGTACAGGGATATACAGCACCTGCTGCACCTACGGAGGTGAAAGACTTTCATTATTTTTTGAGTGGACTCCGAATTTGGTTGCATTTACCATTATGCTTTGGGGTCATACCTTGTTGCTAGAGTGTAGGCAGTGTCCTCCCTTTCTTTGAAACCATTGTTAGGACCATGGGCCATAGGTATGACGAAATGGCCTTGCGAATCGCAAATAGCGATTTTTAAGAAATCACTATTTCCGAGTCGCAATAGGCCATGTAACATAATTGCGAATCGGAATTAGCGATTTCTTAAAAATCGCTATTTGTGGTTTGCGAGGTCCATTTACCGAATCCCAATTTGCATTTTCCGAAATTGCGATTCGGTAATTGAAAATCGCAAATTGCGAGAAATTTCGAGAAAGCACACCTGGAGGAGCCTGATGACATCACAAGCAGGAAGTGAGTCATCCCAGGCAGTTTCAGGTGCCACACCCAAACCAGCATCCAGAGAGAGCAGCCCAGCCACACTGAGCAACACTCTGAAGGAGGCAGCACACCTGAGCAAGGATGAACACCTCAGCCCAAGGAAAGGAGAAGGGAGAGAAAAAGAGGAAGCTCAAAGTCAGCGAGCAAGAGCTGGAGGTGCTGACGGAGGAGGTGGTCAGGAGCCATGACCGCCTTTTTGGTAAAAGCTCACTCCAGGTGCCGGAAAGTGAGAAAAGGAGACTCTGGGCAGATATTCAATCCAAAATCTGCGCAATTGGAGTGGCACAGCGCTTGGTCAACGAGATTAAGAAGAGGTGGTATGACCTGCGGTCCCGTGCGAAGGAGAGGGCGGCAAGAAGACTGCAGGAGGCCAGGGGCACAGGAGGAGGTCCACCCACAGAGGCACCATCTACCCCATTAGAGGACCTAGTCGAGTCAACACTCTTCACTGAAGCTGTGATTGGGGTCACAGAGATAGACACCTCCGGCACACCATGTACCAGCCAAGGTAAGTGCAATATTGAATTGTAACCCCATATGTGTATGCACAAAAGCCCCTTAGGAATTAGCAAATAATGTAAAACATTGTGAGAAGTAGTCCTTTCCACATCTTAGAATCAGCACAACAATGCATTATGGGAGTGGAAGTCCACAACCCCGACTGAAAGTAGCACGTACAATGTAATTAAGTAGAGCAACACCCAGAGGAACACAACAACCACAACACAGGGAAGAGAAGAACCTGTACCTTTATTACCATTGTGTGCCCTTACTTGCAACAAACATAACTGACATGCTGCATATTGTCGTTGCAGGTGGGCCAGGCCCAGCAGCCACAGCATCAGCCAGCGTAGGCGAGACTGACACCCATCCAGCCTCTGATTCCAGCACAAGTGGGTCTCTCACCATTGCGCCAGTCCGACGCAGGCCCAGGGCACTGCCACTGCCAGAGCTCAGCCAAGACTCAGATGAGCAGCAGGAAGGGCCAATTACACCATCCAAAACTGGCAGGCGCACCCAGATGCAGGAGGCCAGTTGTCAGCAGACCACAGCACCGCGCAGGATGGCGACAAGTGCAGGTGCACAGCAGAATGAGGCAGGTGAGGGTCCCTCCTTCTTTGGTGGGCTAGAAGCTTCTATGTTGCAGGAGCAGCGCCTACAAAACAAAAGGATCCTTGGTTTACAAAAGAAATGCAGCACCATAACACCAACATGGGGGGCCTACATCACCAGCTTGAGTGCCTGAATGCTAATATAGAACTGCTGCATGAGGGACAGGTGCAGGCATCACAGAACACAAGAGAGCTCACTTGTGCTGTGCATGAACTATGCCAAGAGCTGCGCCATGAGAGGGTGAGCCACCGCAGACAGGAGGGCAGATTCATGAACATGTTTGGGGGCTTCTGTCGCTCTGTGAACAGAGTGGCTACTGCAACCTCACTGATTGCACGTCATGCAGTGGCTGCACAGGTGGAGGCAGCACACAGCAGCAGGGATGTGGCTAATGGACTGGTACAAATCACTAATGTGATTGATAACATCATGGGACAGAGGTCAGCCACACCTAGTGAGCTTGCACTGGGGGACACAGAGGACACTTCCAGCCTCAGCAGTCTAGCTGTACCCGCAGTGGACACCAGACGGCGCAGTGTCAGGCACAGCACTGCCATTGAGGTGGACAATCGAGGTGCCAGTGAGGTAACTGGGCACCCGAGTGTTGTGCGTGGCCCCAAAAAATAACTGTAGCGGCCAGAGGGGTAATGTGTTCACTGTGACGTAATAGTGCATTACTCTGAACTTCTATTGTCCCTAGTTTTTTACATAATTTTTTTTGCTATTCGTTGAACGACCACTACCTGACATTAAGGTAATAAATTAAATTCACTACAGGTACAGTTGTCAGTGCATTTGTGGTATTCATACTTAAATCTGAAATGGTTGTGTGTGATGCCAGCACGCCTTTGCCTTCCCTCTGCTGCACTGGTCCTGTCTGCTGGCTGTAGGGGTGGTATGGGATCATCATCCTCATCAGATTCAGTATCACATATTTCTACAGGTATGCCCCTGGTGATAGCTATATTGTGCAAGATTGCACAAGTAGCCACTATTCTACATGTCGTCTCTGGGCTGTACTGTAGTGCCCCTCCACTTTTGTGGAGGCACCAGAAACGACTCTTCAGCAGTCCAAAGGTGCGCTCCACCACGTTGCGGGTCGCCCTGTGTGCTGCATTGTATCTCCGTTCAGCAGGTGTTGCAGGATTGAGGTAGGGCGTCATCATGTAGGTGCGCACTGCGTAGGCACTGTCTCCTGGAAGGGACAGGCGGTATGATGAGTAACTGAGCCATCTGACGTCAGCAAGCCATCAATGTGCCATTGTATAGAGGGACAATACCTAGTAGATATCCTTCTCCAAACTCCCCAGCTAGCAGTCTTGTGTGAATGCCGCTATGGCGAAAGATGTACGAATCATGTGTGCTCCCTGGGTACCTGGCCACGAGATCAGTTATGATGTAGGAAACATTGGAAATCACCTGTATATTCATTGAATGTTGGTATTTCAGGTTGCAGTACACATACTCTGTGGCCAATGGTGGACAGATCGCAATATGTGTCCCATCTATGGCACCTAGGACGTGGGGGAACTGTGCTATCTGGTAAAAATCTATTTTTGTCTGCTGTATTTCCTGTGGGGCGTGGGGGCATCTGATGTACTGGTGTAGTTTGCTCATCATGGCGTTGATAAATGCATTGAAAAATCTAGAGAGGGTACTCTATGAGACCCCTCCAGCTGCTACTATGACCCCTTGATAGCTCCCTGAGGTGAGTAGGTGGAGGAAGCATTATACCTGCACATGGGTGGGTATGCTGTGAGTCCTTAGTGTTCTGTGCTGCAGTATGGGTTGTAGCTCAGCTATCAGATCAAGTATCATGGCTGAGTTCAACCTATACCTCTCATATATTTCCTCCTCTGTCAGGTTATAAAGTGTAATGTGCACTCTGAAAATGCGCTCCTGTCCCCTCCTCCCTCTCCTCAAACCTGCCAAGATCCTCATCCTTCTCGCCATGATGTAGAGTGCAGCCATTGTGGAAAAGAGTCTGGGCCTCTTTATATAGGTTGCACCTGGTTACCACCTGGTTTCACTTAGTGGTATTTTGCATGTGCAAAATGCCATTCTGCGAAAAATCGCAATTTGCGACTTGGATTTTGCGACTCGCAATTTGCGCCTCGCAATTTCCTACTGGAAATACCGAATTGCAAAATGTGACACGCAAAACCAGGTTGCAACGCAAAAAAATGAAATTTTTGCGATTTCTCATTTTTGGTCTGCGAATGCCTTTCATGCATCGCAGACCACGTTTTTGCACTCGCAAACAGCCGATTTTTGCGATTCGCACCGTTTGCGAGTGCAAAAAAGTTTCATGCATCTGGCCCCATGTTTCCATAGAAAAAACATTTATTGGCTCGCCTATATCTTTGGCACTGTTTGACGAATCTTCACAAACTTAAAAATAAAAGTGTGCTGGTGATTCTTGTTGTGCATGGAAAGTTTTGGGGTAATCCATCAAGTGGGCGCAGAGAAAAAGGGGGCTCAAAAAAGTTGTGTTTCCCATGTTAATTCCCATAGGAACTTCAGACATGACTACAGCCTGAACCACTGGATGGAATTACACCAAATATGGCAGAAAGCTTTTGGGAGGTGACAGCTCCCACCTAGCAAAAGCAAACAAAGTCTACTTTCGGCAAGTGAGAGCTGTCAAACCGCTCTCACTGGCAGAAAATGGAGTTTGTACAAGTGCATGCAGGGAAGACAGATGAAAACATTGTTCCCGCAAGCATGGAGCTGCTATTAAAATCAGCTCCCTGCTTTATAATTACGTTGGATGCAGAGCTGAACAGTGGGCCAGATGTATCATCATGGCCCTTTGCGATTCGGAAATAGCGATTTTTAAGAAATCGCTATTTCTGACTTGCAAAGTGCCATGTATCACATTTGCGAATCGGTAATAGCGATTTCTTAAAAATCGAAAATGCTATTACCGAATCGCAAATTGTGATACCGGCCCCATTCGCAGCTATGGGCCTGTTGGCCCATATCTCTGAATTTTTTGCATTTCCAAAATTGAGATTTCTGAATCAGAAATCGCAATTTTGGAAATGCAAAACCCCAGGGTGCTGGGGGGCTAAAAAAAAATTGGGGGGACATGTAAGGTGCACACATGCCAAAAGGGTATGTGTGCTTTACATGTACAATTTAAAAATGCATTTTTAAATGCATTTTTTAATTTTGCACCTGGTTACCACCTGGTTTCAGTTAATGGTATTTTGCATGTGCAAAATGCCATTCTGCGAAAAATCGAAATTTTGATTTTGCGACTCGCAATTTGCGCCTCACAATTTCCTACTGGAAATACCGAATTGCAAATTGTGACTCGCAAAACCAGGTCGCAACGCAAGAAATCAAAATTTTTGCGATTTCTTATTTTTGGTCTGCGAATGCCTTTCACGGATCGCAGACCACTTTTTTGCACTCGCAAATGGCCGATTTTTGCGATTCGCATCGTTTGTGAGTGCAAAAAAGTTTCATACATCTGGCCCAGAGTCACTTCTGGCCTAATAGGCAAGGTCTTGTACTGTCACTCAGTAGGCTGAAGGTTTAAATCCTAGTATTGCTTGTCAGTCTGTCTATTTAGTAGTGTTTGACTGTTAAATGTTCCTAGTGATAAAACCGTCACTTTTCTTTCCAATCACATGTGTGGGTTGACTCTCATAAGTATGTCAGCATAGTAAGGAGACACCTATGGCCTACAGGTTAGAGTCAGACCCTTGCACTGAAAGTCGAGTGTTCTACTCCAGGTTGTGCCTTGTCATTTTCTTTCTTTAATTTCTTTTAAACTTCAAAAGTTTAAAAGGTTAATACTGAAAGGTGATCTGACTCTTTTTGTTTGACAAATATATTTTTCTTTTCAATTTGTCTAGAAATATCTCATTCTAAATATCATTCATCAAAGCCTAAAACTCTCTCTCTCTCTCACACACTCTTTCTCTATCTCTCTCAATTTCTTTTTCAATCTTTTCCACTCACACACCGACTCAGATCCTTATGCATCCACTCACAGACCCATTCAGATACTCACACACCCACTCACAGACCAATTTAGACACTCACACACCCACTCAGGCTCTCACACACCCACTCACAGACCCACTGAAACACTCACGCACCCACTCACAGACCCACACAGACACTGATGCAACAACTAAAACACTGATGCACCCACTCTCACACCCAAACAGGCACTCTCACAGCAAATCTCACCCCCAGATACACCCTATCATACCTATTCTCACATCTGGAGAGAAAGGCAGTGGCCAACTCCCTGGATGCTTTGCCAAACGGGCATGCGCAGCTTGGGGTTGGGTGGTTAGGGGGGTTGGCTGCAGGGTCTATCTGCAGCCCTGGCCCTGCAGCCAAACCCTTCGACCATGCACGGTGCAAGTTTGGGTGTTTGGGTGCCAAGCCCTGTGGACAACCGCCATTGTGCACTGCTGAAGGACATGCGTGGAGGTGGTTGGATTAACATATAGTAAAGAAAATTAATATACGTTAAAAAACCATAGAAATTCTCTGAAAGAAAAACAAAGGTTACAGGGACATTATAATTAGGAATTTAAATAAAAGAAAACATAGAAATTCACTTTAAAAACTAAAGGTTACAGGGACATTACAGTTAGGCTCCCATTTTAAATGTACAAAACCATAGCAATTCACCTGCTATAGTTAGAGTTATCTCAAGTAGCTATAACTTGTGCCCTAAGGTAACTATAACTTGCGCTCTCACCATGCACTGCTAACTACCCCAAAAATTACGGCACTCATGATATCTTTGATAACATCATTGATAATGTCACTGTAACATCTACAGTAAAATTATTCATCAGATACTGTGCATGGTGTGGGCGCGTGTTTGAAAGTAGATTATTGGTAAGGGTAGATAAGTGTCTACACTTAGCAATAGGCCACTAACTTCACTTAGGTCCAGTTAGGTCTCAATAAATTAAACCCAGTTTAACCCCTGGTAGCTTAGCAATGAGTGACAAGGCTTAATTTAGGAGACAAGTGTGTAAAGCATTTAAAAATCGCAAACAGTAAATACGTAAAAAACAAAACACAATAAAAATCCAACACTAATTTATAACAATAGATCATATTTTTATCTTTAAAATGACACCGAAATGAATACATTTGTATGAGGGTAATCGGAGATATGAATTTTTAAAGAATGACTGTTTTCTAGAACATAGAAATGAAAAGTGCCAATATGGTCATCTGGTAGCACCTCGACCGGGGCAAAGTCAAAGTTTAAGGAAGACCGCGATGGAGCCCTGCTAGGATACAGCAAGTGGGAGGCCTCGGTCAAAAGTTTACCTACGGACTTAGTCATGTTATTGAAGATTTTCTTCAGCGGGACGAACCTGCAAGTCAGGCTGGTTCGCATTTGAGGCAAGCTGGCTATACTTATTGCAGTGGGTCGGTCCCTCTATGGAGCCTTTTTTCAAAAATTTCACCAATCTTCTCCAAACTTCTGGATCTTTTTCCAGAACATCTTTGAAGGTCCACAGCTCACCCCAAGGTTCCAGAGGCACTGAGTTGCTCCTTGGGGGTGCAGACTACAACTCCCATAATGCACCTGGCTCAAACGCCAAAATGGCCACTGGACACTGGTCAGCTGGTCAGTTTCTTTACGATTTGATGCTGGGAACCCTGGTTAGCTATACAGGGAATCCCTTCTTGAACCAGTTGAAGCCAGGCAAAGTCCTTCTTGTGGAGAAGCCCAAGTGTGCAGCTGGTGCCGTCCAGGTGCAGGCCAGGGGTTCAGCAGGGCAGTCCTTCTTCTTCTGATTTTCTTCCTTGTAGGGATCTGAGGTGTGGGTACAGCTCTGCCATATTTATTGTTGCTTCTGGGTGAAAAACAGGGAGGTCCTGGGCTCCTTCCCCCTTTGATGAACACTTCCTGGGAAGTGTGGCAAAAATCAATCCCAGGGACCAACATTCCTCAAAAATCCAACATGGCTGAAAGTGATTTTTGGAGGTTAGATCTGGCTGAGCCCACCACTGACTAAAAATCCTAAACACATCCCTCTTTTGCCCTCTCTTAATCTTATGAAGGGGGCACCTAATTGTCTGGGGTTGCAGGATGTGAGGGAGGTGCTTGGCTGCTCCAAATGTCCTTCTCTCTTTTTGAAGATCAGTTTGGCCACCCTCCCCCTTTCCTGCCTCCCCATCTGCTGAGGCAGATCTCCTCCCCCAGGCACATCCTTTGTGTTCAGCCCAGGCCACTTCATACCTCATCAAGGCAGCCTGGCTACTCTGCCAGATGCTGGCCAATCAGAGAAGGGCACTGCAGAGCTGATGTTGGCAATTTTCAGGTAGAGGTTTAAAAATCTTTACCTGAACTAGTTATATTAAATCCAACAATTGTAAGTTGTGCGATGTATTATAACAATTAAGTTGATACCACACTCAAGGCATCTGACACTTAAGGGGACTTTGTTAATTAAAATAAAGTTTCCCAATTTTAGCTTATGGAGGGCACTCACTAGACTGAGGGAAAACATATGTGGCTATTTTACCTCACCAGGGCTCATAAAACAGTTTTTATAAGGTCCCTGCTTATAGTTACATGACACCCAACCCTTGAGGCACATAGGGCACACCTTAGGGGTGACTTATATGTACAAATAAGATAGTTTAAGACTTTGGAAGTACTTTTAATTCCAAAGTCCAATTTGCATATAACTTTAGTTTAAAAGCAGCCAGCAAGGCAGGCCTGTCTTTAATATGACACTGGGCACCTCAGAGGTGCACCTATGGTTGCACCACCTATCCTGGGTCCCTAAACCTACATGCCATACCATATACTAGGGACTTATAGGTAGGTTGACATGGCCAATTATAATTAGCCTAATTGGCATACTCATTTTATACAGAGCACAGGTCCTGGAACTGGTTAGCAGTACCCAGAGCATCATCAGAGTCAGGAAAAAAACAACAAAAAGTGAAAAATGGGGGCAAAAATTAGGGGGCCTCTGCAATCAGCTCTGTTTTCTCACAGCATGAGTTATATTTACCTTCTGGCATTAGTTATAGTTTCTTGAGATAACTCTAACCATAACATGTGAATTTCTATGGTTTTGTATATTTAAAATGTGAGGATAACTATTATGTCCTGTAACCTTTGGGTATACATATATTTATATACTTGTCTGTAAAACCTTTACAACCAATATGCCTCTACCATTCATTCCTTTACACAAAAATTCATTGTAATGGCATGCATGGTAAAGGCATAATCGGTGTAAAGGCATGCATGGTTAATTTTGCGTGGTAATGGCATGCGGGTTTCAGTCTTCGTTGTAAAAGCTGTTTCCCCTACAGGACTAACCATAATTGCTGTGACAAAATGAACACCCTAATTTTGTTCCTTTCTAAATTCAAATATTTTAAGTTTTACCATTTTGACTCAATCAATATGTCTTTGGGTTTGCCACACTATTGTCACAAGTAAGACTGTTAGAGCTCTAGTTGTTCTTTAGCGCACTCTCTGAGAGGCTGCAGTAGAACACAAGGGAATCAACTGACAGCCTGCTCCTCTTAGAAGTACATGTTTTACTGAGAATGTCAGACTTCAGTCTCATATGGCTGAGAAAGATAATGTGAATTTACAGCAAATATGCTCTCATTTTAGCTTCTGGAGTACCTTCCATCACCTTTATGAGAAAATCATGAGACAAAAGATTTATCTCTAACATAATTCATTAAATCCCATCAGGGTAAAATCACTTTAGAACACACCACGGGCCAGATGTATCAAGCATTTTTGCAGCCAGTTTGCAATCGCAAAAATGCATTTTGGCATGTAACAAGTCTAATTTTTGACTACATACCGATTCAGTATTAGGAAGGGGCCTGTCAAGGGCGTCCCTTCCTAATACCAAATCGCACAGGTTTTGTGACCGTGAATATGGTCGCAAAACAATCGCAGTTACCACCAATTTCAAATTGGTGGTAACCCATTCGCAAAGAGGAAGGGGTCTCCTTCCCATTTGTGAATGCATGAGAAAACGTTTTTTAAGAGCAGGCAGTAGTCCCACGGACCACTGCCTATTCTTAAAAAATGAAAAGAAAACTTAATTTTTCATTTTTAAACTCATCCCATTTTCCTTTCAAGGAAAACGTGCTGCATTTAAAAAAAAAAAGATTGGTTTATTGAAAAGCAATCACAGACATGGTGGTCTGCTAAGCCCAGCAGACCACCATCCCTGTGATTGTAGCCATTCGCAATGCCTCACAAATTGCGACCTACCTCATGAATATTAATGAGGTAGGTCAATTTGCGAGCCTTTGCGAATCACAGTATGAAACTCCTGGAGTTTCATACATTCCAATAGTGATTACATAATTGCGATTCGCTAAAAATCGCAATTAGGTCATCGCTATTGTGAAGAATGATACATCTGGCCCACTATTCCTAAAATGAGTACGTTACCATAAACAAATTATTTATATTGTAACTAAAACATGTTTTAACCCCTTATATGTTCTCCTTTTTGTGACCCTCAAAACATGCTATTCACTACAATGCATTTCAATGGGGTGCTATCATGTATATTGGTCCCAAGATGGCTGCCAGCACTTACTGGTTAAAGTGCTGACAGCAAACCAAATCTCACTATAAGATCTGTGGTTAGGCTCCGCCCAGATATACAAATTTGGATTTCCTTTAATTTTTCCTAAACTACTGAGTGGATTTACACCAAATAGAAAAAGCACAATCTGTGGAACAGAAGCTATATTCCAGCCACATTTGGTGAAATTTCGTCCAGTGGTTATGCCTGTAGTTGAATTCAAAACTCCTATGGGAATTAGCATTGGAAACTTACTTTTGTTGATCCCCCTTGTTTCCTGCTCCCCAGTTGATGGACAATGTTCCATGTACAAGAAGTATATATATATAATATATATATATATATATATATATATATATAAACACTCGTTCGCCGTGGTCACTCCGCACCTAAAGGTCGGTGGTGCCCAACACCTGATGCGCGCCATTATGTCTATATAACAACACTTTCTTCTTGCTTCAAAGAAGATCAGCAATCCAAGGCGAATTGTGGCTAATGTTTATTGAACAGTTCCACAGGAACGCATTTCGGCATCTCCGCATTCATCAACCTGTCACGCGACATGTTTGTTTACAATTTATAACATCACATGATCACACTGGCAATGTTCATTATTAAACTACATTCTTATTCAAATTGCAAAATGGCATCATTTCATTATATATCTGATTCTGAATGTATACCATGTATTATTTACAATTTTACAAACGTTCTAAAATACTCACTCATGAAAGCGTCCAAAGCAAACATAATGACAAGTATAGTGACATAATTTAACCATCAAATAATCTATATGAAATATAATCATTGATAGTACTGACCAAAACATCCAAATACATGATTATCATACCAGATTTTAAGTATTGAGCCTATTGTGAAAAGCAATTACTTCACTGGTCATTACAAGTTACATTTACTATCAATTGCAGCCCAGTGGGCTCACTCAATTGCATTTTTGTTACGCCAATGAAACTAGCTGAAATACAGATTAAAGATCATAATTTCTTTTATATAATACTATAAATGCTGTACATTATTATCAATCAATTTTGACTTTTTAAATATAACGACCAAATACATGATTATCATATCAAATTTAAATATAGCCCATTATTAAAATCAATTATTTTGCTAATCATTACAATTTAATTCTTCAGCTGGTTATTTCCTATCAATTACACCCTAGTGGGCTTACTCAATTGCATTATTGTTACTCTCACGAGAATGCCTAAAATATAGATCATCATTTCGTATATGTGATACTATACCTTATTGTCAATCAATTTTAACTTTTTAAATGTATATACAATTCTTCACTCTTATTTAATCCATGCGGTTCTATAGTATCAAATGCTGATATATATCTTGATTCTAAAATCCTCAACTTTTTTTCTCTGTCTCCACCTCTTACATCCTTTGAAATGCCATCAGTTGCACTATATTTGAGATCCTTAGCATCCCTACCATGTATCCCATGAATATGTCTTGCAACTGGATAAGTATCGTCTCTATTCTGGACAGCTCGTAAGTGTTGTAAAACACGTTTGTGGACCTGAAGCTTACTGCTTCCTATATAAATTTTAGGGCAGCTGCTTTTCAAGGTAAATATTACATGATCACTTTTACATGTATATAATCCCCTGATCTTATGCACAGTTCTACCTCTCATCTCAACTGTTCTGATACTTTCACCGTTTTTGCATGCCTTGCATTTCAAAGATTTAAAGAAACCATCTTTCTGATTCAACCAAATCTTGCTTTTTTAAAATTTTCTCACATTGTCTAATATCACTTATCACTAGTACATCCCTCATAGATTTTCCCCTACGATAAGTGATTTGTGGGTTTTTCATAATATCTCCTGCTATAATGGGATCACTCTTCAACATATGCCAATGATTCTGCAATACCATCCTCACTAGAGTATGTGCAGTATTATAGGTAGTTATGAAGCAGCAATTTTGCTGTTTATCCAATTTCTTATTATTATTTTGTTGTATATCAAACAATATATTGTCTCTTGAACAATGTCCTACCTTTGAATTTGCCTCTGCTAATGTCATATTACAATATCCTCTTTCTTTTAGTCTATTCATCATATCATTCTCAATCTCTTTGAATTACTCTTAGTACCGCACATCCGTTTAGCTCGTAATAACTTCCCATATGGAATACTCTCTTTCAATGGTTTGGGGTGAAAACTATCTCCATGTATTAAGCTATTCCCTGCTGTGGATTTCCTATAGAACATAGTCTGTAATTTATCATTTTCTATTTTAATCTTAACATCCAGAAACTCAATTTCGTGTTTGCTAATGTTACCCATAAATTTCAATTTCAAATCATTGTCATTAATATCATTAATAAACTTTTCAGCACTCTCCATATTTCCTCTCCAAATTACAAAAATATCACTTATATATCGCAACCACATTTCTATGTGATAATTCCAAATATCTAATGGTGGACTATTGAGAACCTGCTCCTCCCACCAACCCATATTCAAATGTGCATAACTGGGAGCAAAGCAGGTACCAATAGCAGTCCCACACTGCTGTTCAAAAATTTCCTTATTGAAGAAAAAGATATTGGTCCTCATTACAACCCTGGCGGTCGGTGTTAAAGCAGCAGTAATACCGCCAACAGGCCGGCGGTAAACAAAAATGTGATCACGACCATGGCGGAAACCGCCAACATAGACAGCCACTTTAACACTCCGACCGCCACGGCGGTAGCAACAAACACCGCAGCAGTAACAGCCAGGCGGAAGACAATGTACCGCCCACCCATCACAACCCCCAATACACCAGCTTTTCCGGGGCGGTACCAACGCCATCAAAAGCACAACGGAAACAGGACTTGGAAGGGAAACCACTCACCTCTCGACACTCAACAAAGAACCAGGACGCCATGGAAACTGAGCTGCAGGGCCTGCCCATGCTGGTCTACCTCCTCATCTACCAGGAATACAAAAGGTGGTGGTGATGACCACGGTGAGTACTGCACCTAGTACACAGGGGATGGAGGAGAAAAAAGAGAGTGACACACACACGCAACACTCAACACCCCCACCCCCACCTTCACCCACAACACCATACATACAAACACATGCATCAACATTACATTTACACCCCGTAACCCCCTGGAAGAATGAAAGGACAAAAGGAATTGAGTTAAACAGTGATATTTTAGAAATAGGCAGATATACGTAATGAATAGAAAAACATATACAAATATATGTACATAAGATGGTACATTGTCCATTCAAAATGTCCATGGGCCACTGGGCCAAAAATCATGTGCCAAGCCCACACTTGACTCCTGCCTCAATACGGAGAGAACACTGCAGGGGCATCAGGTCGAGTAACACACAGGCACCTCAGGGGGATGGGGAAGGAGGGGTACCTCATCCAGAAGATAGAATAACGCCACTGCTCCTCGAGAGGGCTCCATGCCCACTGCTTGGTCCTGGGGAGTGCAAGGCCACAGTCTCTCTACTGTAGTGGGTGGGTTGCCCACTGCTTGGTCCTGGGGAGTGCAAAGCCACAGTCTCTCTAGAGGGTGGGTTGCCCACTGCTTGGTCCTGGGGAGTGCAAAGTCACATTCTCACAAGTCTCTCAAGTCGGTGGTTTGCCCACTGCTTGGTCCTGAAGAGTGCAAAGCCACAGTCTCACAAGTCTCTCAAGTGGGTGGTTTGCCCATTGCTTGGTCCTGGGAAGTGCAAGACCACAGTCTCACAAGTCTCTCAAGTTGGTGGTTTGCCCACTTCTTGGTCCTGGGGAGTGCAAGGCCACAGTCTTCAAAGTGGATGGCTTCTTCCACTGGTCCTGGAGGGGGCTTTGTGCCCAGTGTGCCTCATCCTGCCAAGGATAGGGTGAGTTGATGCATATCTCCACTGGTTCTGGAGGGGGCCTTGTGTCCAGTGTACTTCATCCTGCCAAGGATAGGGTGAGTGGATGCCTTTCTCCACTGGTTCTGGAGGGGTCCGTGTGCCCAGTGTGCCTCATCCTGCCAAGGATAGGGTGAGTGGATGCCTTTCTCCACTGGTTCTGGAGGGGGCCTTGTGTCCAGTGTGCTTCATCCTGCCAAGGATAGGGTGAGTGGATGCCTTTCTCCACTGGTTCTGGAGGGGGCCTTGTGCCCAGTGTGCTTCATCCTGCCATGGATATGGTGAGTGGATGCCTATCCCCACTGGTTCTGGAGGGGGCCTTGTGCCCAGTGATGCAACACTTGGGGTGTGGCAGTTCACAGTCCCTCACCTGGGTGTCTGATGCGCGAGATTTGCAGAGAACAGGATGCATGATAGTCCATGGAGGCATGGCTAGATCCATCCTGCGGTGGCTAAGGCTGCAAACTGGTGGTGGTGTTGGTGCTGTTGGGGGTGCTGCCAGTAGTGGTGGGAGGCTCCAGCCCTTCTCCTCCAGCCTCGGACGGCTGCCCACTGGGGCTGCTGCTGGTGGTAGTGGTCCTACTGTCAGTGGTTCAGGTGGCGGTGCTTGCAGCGTGGCCTGCGGCGGTGTTGGCGGTGGTGCAGGTGGCTGTGCTGCCAGTGGTGGAGGGAAGGTCCAACCCTTTGTAGGCCACTTTTGTGTGGTGATTTGGGTGCATGCTGGTCTGAAGGTGTGCTTGGGATAGGCTGACGCAGAGGGGATTGGGTCTGGGTAGTGGAAGTTGGAGATGAGGAGGCTGGACACAGGGACAATGGCTGCCATCAGTGCTGAGGCCAGAGCCTGAAATGCTCTCTGTTGGGCCGCCACACCAGAGTGAATGCCCTCCAGGTATGCATTTGTTTGTTGCAAATGCCCTGCTATACCCTGGATGGCATTCAGGATGGTTGACTGCCCAACAGAGAGGGATCTCAGGAGGTCAATAGCCTCCTCACTGAGGGCAGCAGGGCTGACTGGGGCAGGGCCTGAGGTGCCTGGGGCGAAGGAGATGCCTACCCTCCTGGGTGAACGGGCACGGGAAACATGCTGAGGGGTCTGGTAGAGGGAGGTGGCGGCTGTACCTGTTGTTGGGGTTGGCACAGAGGTGTCCGCCACTGCCAGGGAGCTTCCATCGGAGGAGGAGTCACTGTCAGTGGTCTCCCCTCCTGTCCCCGTCGTGGAGCTCCCCTCGCCCTCCGTCCCACTGTTTCCTTCACCCTCGGTGGATTTGGCCTCCAGGCCCATGTGGGATGCAGCTCCCTCCGTCGCAGGTGCCTCTGCTCCTCTACCAGATAATGCTAATGCACACAAGGACAGGGCGACAAAACAAAAAGGGGGGGAAAGACAGAGGATACACTTTGTCAGTGCCAGCAACACCACTACCGTTGGCATACACAACACACAGGGAGCAGCCCTGTGCACTAGGCCATTTCCAACCAGTCACTAAGATAGTCACCAGCCCATGGGGTACAATGCCTAACGCCAGCATCTGCACACCTGAAACCCACAGGACCCTGCCCAGTAGTAGATGGCCACTTCCACTATTGGGGTGGGAGTGCGCCAGAGCCTGCACACAAGGGACCTACCCTTCCATGATCGCCGTGGCCTAGGGGCACCCACAGCCCACATCCCCCAACCAGCTACCTCCTAAAGCGAGCAAAGTCAGCTTTCTGAATCTGTACTCATCCCCTTGTGGCTGCTGTGATGCCCTCAAGCGCCCATCCAACTCCGGATAGGCCACCGCCAGGATGCAGAACATCAGGGGGGTCATGCTGCAATGGGCACCCCTTCCACGTTAGGAGGCCAACCCCAGCAGGGCCTCTGCCATTTTCTTGGTCCAGCGGCGCAGGTCCTCCCATCTCTTGTGGAAGTGGGTGCTCCGCCTGTGATAGACCCCTAGGGTCCGCACCTCCTTGGCGATGGCATGCCAAATATCCTTTTTCTGGTGGGGGCTGACCTGGAGGGAAAAGACAGCAGAAAATGAAATTACTCACCCGTCCGCACCGGCATACCCATTGGCCACCAGTTCCCACCCATGCCCTGATGCACATACACTGACCACCTCTCATGCAGCACTCAGTCCAGGACACCTCAGCACCTCCCAACATCTGGCTTACATCCACACGACTCCAAACATGCATTGCCCACACATCATGCTCACAGTTTACTCACCTGTTTGGCTGTCCATGCACGTCTGTGAGTGATGTCCATGCATTGGTGGTACATGTAGGGCTTGGTATTGTGATGGGTGGGTTGTGCTAGTGGGGTATATGTGAGCTGGTGGAGTGATGGGGTGAGGGTAGGGGTGGGAGTTTGTGATGGCATGCAGGTAGGGTGGAGGGATGAAGTAGTTAAGATTTGACTTACCAGAGTCCAGTCCTCCTGCTACTCCTGCGAGGCCCTCAGGATGCATGATCGCCAAGACTTGCTCCTCCCATGTTGTTCATTGTGGGGGAGGAGGTGGAGGTCCACTGCCAGTCGTCTGTACTGCAATCTGGTGTCTTGCAACCACGGAACGCACCTTCCCATAAAGGTCGTTCCACCTCTTCTGATGTCATCCCTGGTTCTTGGGTGCTGACCCACGCTGTTGACCCTGTCCACGATCCTCCACCATAGCTCCATCTTTCTTGCAATGGACGTCTGCTGCACCTGTGATCCGAATAGCTGTGGCTCTACTCTGATGATTTCCTCCACCATGATCCTTAGCTCCTCCTCAGAAAACCTGGGGTGTCTTTGGGGTGCCATGGATGTGGTGTGAGTGATATGTGTGAGGATGTGTGGGTTGATGTGTGGGGTGATGGTGAGGTGCCATGGCCTGTGCCCCCCTGTGGTAATGAGGTAAGTGTGCTGGCGTTGTGAGCCATCGCACTAGGTGGTCGATGACCACAGCGCAACTTCACATTGGTTATTATTGTGCCCTATGGGTTCTAGGAGCCAATGGCGATGAACGCCGGTGGTGACAGTACGCACCAGCGCGGACGTCACCACCATTTTCTAACTATTCACTCACTTGCTACCTGATCTTCAACAGGAGAGGACCTACACTGCAAGTGCTGCTGTGACCTGAGTCTGGAAGTGACAATGGTCATGTGTCTGGGGAAAGGGCCCCTGCCTTCACTGCGCAGGAGATGGAGAAACTGCTGGATGGGGTCCTACCCCAGTACACATTACTCTACGGTCCTCCAGACAAACAGATGAGTATACTGTGAGCCTGATGTGTGGGCAATGCATGTTTGGATTGAATTTCCTTTTCTGCTGTCTTTTCCCTCCAGTCTGTGGGTTAGGATAACGTGTCTGTCTTCCATTGTCGCAAGGTCTACCAGGGGTCTGTACACCGGAGGATGTCGCCATCTCATATTTAGGCTCAGCGGTTGAAGCCTATGGATGAAAACGGTGAGCAAAGGGTCATATTCACACTTCTATTGCACTAATGATTATTTTTTTCCTTTGACAGGCGGAGCACCCACTGCCGCAAAAGGTGGGAGGACCTGCGCCACTGGACAAAGAAGACGGTGGAGGCCCTGCTGGGGCTGTCCTCCCAACGAGGAAGGTGTGCCCGTCGCACCATGACTCCCCTGATGTTCTGCATCCTGGCGGTGGCTTATCCGGAGTTTGATGGGCGCTTGCAGGCATCACAGCAGCCGCAAGGGTGTGAGTACAGATTCTGAATCCTGACTTTGCGCGTGTTAAGAGTTACCTGGGTGGGGGATGAGTGCTATGGGTGTCCCTAGGCCAGGGCGAAAATGGCAGGGTAAGTCCCTATTTGGGCAGGCTCAGAAGCACTCCTACCCCAATAGTGTTAGTGGGCATCTACTACTGGGAAGGGTCCTGTGGGTTTCTGGTGTGCAGCTAATGGTGGTAGGCATTGTACCCCGTGAGCCGGTGACTATCTTAGTAACTGGTAGTGCATGGCCTAGTGCATAGGGCTGCTCCCTGTGTGTTGTGTACGGTAGTGGTGTTGCTGGCACTGACCAAGTGTATCCTCTGTCTCTCCCCCCATTTTGGTTTTGTCACCCTGTCCTTGTGTGCATTAGCATCATCTGGCGGAGGAGCAGAGGCACCGGTGACGGAGGGAGCTGCATCCCACATGGGCCTGGAGGCCAAATCCACCGAGGGTGAGGGCACCAGTGGAACGGAGGGCGAGGGGAGCACCACGACGGGGACAGGAGGGGAGACCATAGACAGCGACTCCTCCTCCGATGGAGGCTCCCTGGCAGTGGCGGACACCTCTGTGCTCACCACAACAACAGGTACAGCCACCATCCCCCCTACCAGCACTGCCCTCCCAGGAGCCCCTCAGCATGTTTCCCATGCCCGCTCACCCAGGAGGGTGGGCATCTCCTTCGCACCAGGCACCTCAGGCCCTGCCCCGTCAGCACTGCTGCCCTCAGTGAGGAGGCTATTGACTTCCTGAGAACCTTCACTGTTGGGCAGTCAACCATACTGAATGCCATCCAGGGTGTCGAGAGGCATTTGCAACAAACAAATGCATACCTGGAGGGCATTCACTCTGGTGTGGCGGCCCAACAGAGAGCATTTCAGGCTCTGGCCTCAGCACTGATGGCAGCCCTTGTACATGTCTCTAGCCTCCCCCCTCCAACTTCCTCTACCCAGACCCAATCCCCTAAACCCCAGCCTATCCCAAGCACACCTTCAGACCGGCATTCACCCAGATCAACACACAAAAGTGGCTCAGGCAAACACAAGTACCACACTTCATCTCACAGGCACTCACACAAGCACCATCCCCATGCAGACACACCAACATCCACTGCCTCCACTGTGTTCCCCTCCTCCTCATTGCCCACCTCCCTCCCAGTAGCGTCTCCACTCACACCTGCATGCACTACATCCTGATCCACTAACTCCATCACTAGCACGCCCATCACAACACACCCCTCACGGGCAGTCACCACCCCCACATTCATGCACACGTCCCCTGTGTCTTCTCCCAGTGTGCCTGTGACCCCTCCTCCCAAAGTGCACAAACGCAACCAACCACCCACCCAACAGCCATCCACCTCACAACAGCATCCAACCCATGCACCTGCACCCAAACTCAGCAGACAGACACCTCCTACAACCACTCCCTCTTCCTCCACTCCCAAACCCTCTCCCTCTTCCTGCCATAGTGTCTCTAAGAAGCTTTTCCTGGCAAACATTGACCTCTTCCCTACCCCTCCTCCCCGTCCTTCCCCTCGGGCCAGAGTATCCAGAACACAGGCCAGCACCTCAGCCATCAAGTCGACGTCCGCTGTGGTACCTGCAACTCACAGAGTCCAGCCAGTGTGCCACCAACCCCTGCAAAGGACAAAACCATTCCACCACCTGCCAAGGTGAAGAGGGGGACAGCATGCAGCAAGGGCAAGGAGCACGGACCACCCAGCAACTTTTTCAGGGACAAACCGATTAGACTCTTGGAACACTCTGAACTGCTTCTAAATATTTTAAGATTTTGTCTCGAAAACAATTTATTTTTGTATGAGGATCAATGGTATAGACAAACACCTGGGACGGCGATGGGAAGTTGCTTTGCTCCCAGTTATGCCTGTCTTTTTATGGGGTGGTGGGAAACGCAATTGGTGATGTCAGATGAAAATGTGAAATGGTTTCAACATATCATATTTTGGACACGATATATTGATGATATATTTATGATATGGGAAGGTCCAGAATCAATATTGCATGATTTTCTGAATTCGTTACCAAACAATGATCTGAATTTGCATTTCTCTTATAAAATACATAAACAGGTGATGGAATTTTTAGATATAGAGGTTAGTGTAGAGAATGGTACGCTTCATACCAAACTGTTCAGAAAGAGTACATCTGGAAACAGCATTCTACACGCCTCAAGTCACCACCCACCCAATGTTAAATGGAGTATACCCTACGGGGAATTGTTAAGAGCTAAGAGAAATTGCAGTACCCCGCAAAGTTTTGAGAGAGAACAACTAACAATGATACAGAGATTTAGATCTAGGGGATATCCACATAAAATATTGAAGAATGCATGACGCAAGGTAAAAGAAGTTCAAAGAGCTGAACTATTGATTCCTAGAAAGAGAGGAGAAGATATTAATACCCCGAGATTTGTGACAGGATTCAGCGCATATTCTTCAGAAGTTAGGAAGATCCTCATGAAACATTGACATCTTATTAAGGCTGACAGAACAATTGGTCAGCTAGTGAGTCGTACTCCAATGATAACTTATAAAAGAAGCGGCTCTTTGAGAGATATTCTCGTACATAGTTACGCAAGGAAGACAAAAGGAACTTTCCTAGACAAACATCAAGGTTTCTACAAATGTGCCAAGTGTAAAGCGTGTAGATACAGTTCTAATCGTAAGCAATATGTGCTACCCACGGGCAGACGAGTAGACATTAAGAAATACATAAATTGTAATTCAGATTTCGCTATTTATGTAATAGAGTGCCCATGTGGATTGCATTATGTCAGAAGTACAATCTTTCCTCTGAAAAAACGTATTCTTGAGCACTGGAGAGCAATATTGAATAAGGATGCTGCTTATCCAGTAGCGCGACACTGTAATCTTAAACATGAGGGTAAAGTAGAGAAGATGAAATTCTTTGGGATTGACAGGGTCCTGGGTACTCTGAGAGGAGGGGGCAGAGAAAAACAATTAAGGAGATTGGAGTCTGAATACATTATTAAGCTAAATAGCCGTTATCCTTGGGGGTTGAACAAGGACGAGGAACTTTCTGTCCATATTGGTTAGTCTGATGGTGGAAAGGCAGGGGAAAATTGCAATAATCCCATATTAGGTTATCTTTTATTTTAAAAAAAGGCCTAAATGAATATTATTTTGATGATTGACTGGTTTATAGAGTGGCTTTTCCAATTTTTTGCATTACTGTTTACTACATATCAGTATTACTCCAATAGGGGATGTTACATGTAATAGATAATTAGAAATATAACATTAGAATTTGGAATATTGTTATTTACGGAGGTGGGAGAAAGAAAAGGAGTTAGGAAATGAGAGAGAAAAGAAGGAAGAGAGAGAAAAAAAACAAAAAATGATTTTTTCTATGTCTAGGAATAAGTGGATATGTAGGAAGTGGGAGGGGCCACATTTTTGTTGTATGTTTGTAAAAAAAAGGGCCAAGGAAGAAGACCGTGATGGTTGAAACGCGTTGCCCTATGTTTTGTTTAATGGAATTTCTGAAATAAACCAAGGCCAGTGACTTGCATGGAGTGCCTAAGTTTGATTTTCTTTTGGAGTATATATATATATATATATATATATATATATATGCATACATATAGGCAGCTTAAAAAATCGGGGACAGAAAATCCTGATGAAATATCCAAAGAAAGCGCAAAATATTGAAGCCAGTGTCCTCATATACACTGCTGCCCCCCTATTTCCTGATGCGTTTCAGCAGAAATGCGTTGTTCATAAGAGAGCAGTTACATTACACACAAGTGCTGGTTGTCTGCAAATGTCACATGATTTTGTTAATACTTCAGCTCCCATAATGCATCTGTGGATTTGCCTCAATCTCCGTTCTGTGGTGCATTTATAAAATACTGCTTAAATAGCGTCATAACACCAACAGATATCCTCATTATATATTGCTTCAGGTGCATGGCATATATGATATAAATTCACATGCATTTTAGTAAAATTCAATTTCTTTAATGTCCATCAACTCTTGTTACAATTCAGAAGCTGCCATTCAAATATTTAGTTTCTCTGTAGTGTGGAGAATCCAGAACAGTAAAGGAGAGGTAAATCCCCCTAAGTCATCTCCCATCAAGCAAGAGCAAACAGCTATGCCTGGGGGATGGCATTCTGGGACATAGCATCAGCTGGCCTTGTGAGGTGGGGGACCCAAAGGCCATCAGTGGCTCCTTGAGGGAGGCCGCGCAGCCCCTGTTCAATGTGGAAAAAGCTCAGAGGAGGTGGTGGTCCATAGGGCTTGAGGGTCCAAAATACACTCCCTTTAACTTTTTTTACTATTTGCCCTGGGAAGGTGGTGATCCCCACGGTTCGGGTGGGCTGTGTGGCCCCTCCACACCTTATTAGTTAAATGCCCTGGGGAGGTGGTGGTCCCCAGGTGCTGCAGGGGATGGTTTCACAGCCCCTCCGCATGCAATATAAACAATGCCCCAGGGAAGTGGTGGTGGTCGCAAGGAATGTGGGGGAGGCCATCGGCCGTCCCACACATCAGAAAATCATTTTGCCCCGGGGAGGTGGCAGACCCTACACCAAATTTAGTAATTGCTCCAGGGAGGTGGTGGTCGCTGGGACTGCGGGGGCCACATGGCCCCCCACATGCAATCTAACCATTGTCCCGGGGAGGTGGTAATACCCTGGGCTGAGGGGGAGGCCTTTAGGCCTCTTTCACATCAAAAAATCATTTCACTCGGGGAGGTGGTGGTCCCCAGGGCATGGTGGGGCCTGCACCATATTAGATAAAAGCCCCAGGGAGGTGGTGGTCCCCAGGGCTATGTGGGGGGCAGAAGGCCCCCTATGAAAAAAACAACACCCCTGGGACCTGGTCCACCCGGGGGCTTTAAAGAAAAACAAGCATGGGAGCCTGCGCTTGTTTTTTGTTTTATTCTTGCAGCCAATTTGGAACAAAAAAGTTTAAAAAATGCTTTTTGCTCTAGCGAGGTTCCTATAGGACCCCACCCCCAGAGCTAAGGGGTCAGGCTGGCCCTACCCTGGCCACTTCAGCTGAGTCCCAAGATGGCTGCCACCACTACCTGGTTTGAATGTTGACAGCCAATCAGAGCTGTGCATTTCCCTGCACGAGCCCCTCATTATTTGCAAAGTTGTCAGGACCAGAGATATCGAAATTTATTTTCCCTTTAATATCTCCAAAACTACTAAACAGATTTACACCAAATGCACAATCTGTCCACGTAAATCTAGCTTTCTGGCAAATTTGGTGTAACTCCGTCCAGCGATTCAGGCTCTAGTAGTGTCTAAAGGTCCTATGGGAATTAAAATGAGAAACGCAACTTTTTTAACCCCCTCCTTTTTCTTGGCACCTGCTTGACTGATCACCCTGGAAGTTCCCGTCCACAGCAAGAATCACTGGTGCACTTGTTTTGGAAAATGTTGTAAAAATTCATCAAACAGTGCCAAATATATAGATAGGCAAGTCAAGAAATGCTTTTTCTATGGAAACATGGCCTAACTTTAACTACCTAATGGTGACCGCCAATGGGTTACACACACACACACACACACACACACACACATATATATGTATATATATATATATATATATATATATATATATATATTACCTAGTGGTGGTCGCCACTAAGTAGTTATAGTTAGGACGTAATTTCTTTAGAAAAATTTTTTTTTGGGTAATAACTTTGTCATAGGTTTCATTGCATTTTTCAAGAAAACACAACACTCACTTCAGTGTCTGTATAGAAAGATTCACAGTGCTCAGTCAAGAGCGGACCGAGAAAAAGAGTGGGTCCAAAAATGCTTTTTCCCAATTCAATACACCATATGGATTTTGAACAACAATAGCGCAGAAACCACTTGACAGAATTACATCAAATTTGGCAAAAAGGTAGCTCTTGCTCCAGAAAGCACCAGTTTGTTATTTGGTGTAATTCTGGTCAGTAGTCTTAAAACAATTAAAGAAAATCTAAATTTGTATATAATTTGCATGTATTTGTATACATAGGAACGCAAAGGATTTGCAAACCCTCCCGATCTCGTGCTGAGATCTGATTGGCTGTCAACACTTCTACAAGGAAGTGTTGGCAGCCGTGTTGGGAATTGGTTTCAGCCAAGTCCTCCCCAAAAATGTAAAAAATAAGAAAAGTGGCCAGGGTATGGACACCCTGACCCCATATCTCTGGTTGTCGAGTCCCAGAGGGATTTTCGGCCGACATCGCAGCAGATCCAAGTATCCACTGAACATTTTAAAGAAACAGGTGCAGGCTGCTGTGCTTGTCTTTTAATAAGCCCCCGGGAGGGGCAGGTCCGGTGAGCATTTTTATTTTAATGCAGGTTTCTGCCTCCCACCCCCCACCAGCTGCTCCAGAAACTGCCACTGCTTAAACAAAATATGATGTGGGGAAGCCGCGCAGCCCCCCGTTGCTGGGAGACCACCACCTCCCCAGGACATTAAATAAATATGATGCGGGGGCACTCGTCCCCCCCACTGCCCCAAGTACCACCACCTCCCTGGGGCATTAAAGAAATACTGATGGAGAGGGGCACACAGCAACCCCTGCAGCCCCAGGGACCACCAACTCCCTGGGGCTATACTAAAACAGTGAAGTGGTCTGTTTTGGACCCCAACACCCTGGGGAACCACCACCTCCCATTGACCTATTTTCATTGGAGGGGGCTGCGAACTCCCCTTGAGGAGCCACTGATGGACCTGGTGACCGTCACCCCCAGGGCCAGCTCCTACCACGTCCCAGTGTGCCCACCCCTGGGACAAAGCTATTTGCTGTGGCTTAGCAGTAGCTTTGACAGCTGGTGCCAAGCCACAGCAAGCACTCTGCTCGCAGTGAGAGAGTGGTGTCAAACAGCTCTCCCTCGCTGCAAGCAGCTCTCCAAACCTCTCCAAATTTCTGGATCTTCTTCCAGAAGATCTTTGAAGATGCTTTAGGAGTCCACAACTCACCCCAAGGTTCTAGAAGCTCTGAGTTGCTCCTTGAGGGTTAGGACTCCAACTCCCAGAATGCACCTGGCACAAACTCCAAAATGACCACTGTACAGTGGTCAGCAAGTCCGTTTTGTGAGAATTTGATGCAGGGGACTCTGCTTAGCGTTTTTTTCATGTGTAACAAATAGAGTCCCTTTTTGAACCAGTTGAAGCCAGGCAAATTTCTTTTTGTGGCGAAGACCAAGTGTGCAGCTTCTGCAGTTCTTCAGAGTGTAGTGTCCAGGTGCAGGTCAGGGGCCCAGCAGGGCAGTCCTTCCTCTGTCATTGTTCCTTGTAGGGATCTCAAGTGTGGGTGCAGCTCTGCCAAATTTATCCTTCCTCCTGGGGTAGAAAGCATGGGGGCGCAACTGTCCAATCACAGGCACGCCACCACCCTCTTGGATGACCACTTTCTGAGAAGTGTGTCAAAAATCAATTTCAGAGAGTAACATTCTTTAAAAATCTCAAATGGAAGAAATGTTTTTTTGGAAGTTAGGTCTGGCTGAGTCCACCCACTGGCGTGGATAAAAATCTTTAACACACCCCCTTTCCTGCTCTCTTCTAATCTAATCAAGAGGGCAACTGGTTGTCTGGGTCTGGAGGAGGGGGAGGTCCTGAGCTGCTCCAAATGTCCTCCCCTCCTTTGAAGACCAGTTTCGCTGCTCTCCCCCATCCTGTTTCACTATCTGCTGAGGAAGATCTCCTCCCCCAGGCACTTCCTTTGTCTTCAGGCAAGGCCACTTCACACATCATCAAGGCAGCCTGGCCAGGCTGCCAGAGGCTGGCCAATCAGAGAAGGGCACTACAGACCTAAAGTTGCCAAGTTTCAGGTAGAGTTATAAAACTCTTCTCCTAAACTAGTTATATGAAATTCAACAATGGCAAGTTGTTGGATTTATTGTACCAATCTGTTTGATACCAAACTTGAAATACCCAGCTCCTTTTGGGACTTTATTAATTAAAATGAAGTCTCCCCATGTCTGCCTATGGAGCCTATTCATCACAATGAGGGCAAAACAAATTTAGCTATTTTTCCTCATCAGGGCTCATAAAACAGTTTTTATAAGGTCCCTGCCTATATTTACACTGCACCCAATGTGATGTATATTGAAAAATAAGGTAGTTTAAGACCTTGGAAGTACTTTCAATTCCAAAGTCGAATTTGCAGGTAACTTTAATTTAAAAGCAGCCAGCAAGGCAGGCCAGCCTTTACAATAACACTGGACACCTCAGTAGTGCGCCTATGGCTGCACTTCCTATGCTGGGACCCCTAAACCTACATGCCCTTCCATATACTATGGCGCCTATGGGTGCACTTCCTATGCTGGGATGACCAGGGCAAAAGGATGACTTTCCTACAGTTAGAGTATTCTCAAGTAACTTTAACTCATGCCCTAAGGTAACTTGAATTCATGCCCTCACAATGCACTGCTATTTACCCCACAAATTATGGCACCTATGAAATCTTTGATAGCATAATAGATAATATCAATGTAACATTTGAAGTAACATTTTTGATGAAAAAACTGTGTGTGGCGGGGGCGCGAGTTATAGTTACCTTAGGGCATGTGTTATAGGGGGTCATTACAACATTGGCGGTAAAAGGCGCTTACTGCCGTGCAGAAGACCGCCAATACACCGCGGCGGCGGCGGCATTCCGCCACAGCTATTATGACACAAATCTTGGAATCCGCCGAAATTCAGACACCCACACAACACCGCCACACCAAAGGTCAGTGATAAACTGGCGGAAACAAATCCTCCACCTCCACGCCAACAGAAACACGCCCATGCTATTACGACCCACGAATCCACGCAGCGGTCTTTCAACCGCGGTATTCCATTGGCGGTACACACCGCCGCGTTCAAAATACACACACATCTCCAAAACACCGCCACATTGGACAATTCAAAATACACACACCTGATACACATACAAACAACACTCCCACACACCAAACACAATATAAAACACACACCCACATCACCCACAAACCCCTACGACCAAAAATTAGACACGAAGGCAACAGAGAGAGAGCACAGAATAGACAACCCCACTACACAGAGGCACACAACACCATCACCCACACAACATCCACGCACAAAACACCACACACCACTACACTCACCACACTCATCACCACATACACCACCCCACACATCACCCACACCACCCCACACATCACCCACACCACCCCATGGCACGCCAAAGACACCCCCGCTTCTCCGAGGAGGAGCTCAGGGTCATGGTGGAGCCACAGCTATTTGGCTCACAGGTACGGCACACATCAATAGCCAGGAAGATGGAGTTATGGCGCAGAATAGTGGACAGGGTGAACGCCGTGGGACAGCACCCAAGAAATAGGGAGGACATCAGGAAGAGGTGGAACGACCTACAGGGGAAGGTGCGTTCAGCGGTCTCCAGGCACAACATCGCAGTACAGCGAACTGGCGGCGGACCCCCACCTCCTCCCCCACAACTAACAACATGGGAGGATCAAGTCTTGACCATCTTGCATCCTGAGGGCCTCGCAGGAGTCGGTGGAGGAAGGGACACTGGTAAGTCAAATCTTAACTATCATATCCCCCACCCTACCTGCAGGCTATCACACACCCCCTCCCTCACCCCCTCCCCTATCACTACAACTTCACACTAATGTACCCATGACACAAACCACCCATCTCAACACCAAGCCCTGCATGACACTACTAAGCATGGACACCCTTCACTAAAGCATGCCCACTGCACATACCCAGTACACCCCCCCAACCATCACCACACAAACTCACACACAGGAATGCATGCACTGGGGTACACAAACACCCACCCATTGCACACCATTACACACACACATGCAATAATCATGCTCTTATGCCCCTGCAGGAACCCGAAGGACCATCACCACACCAGAGGGTCCAGACAACACCACTCCACCCCCAGAAGAGGCCCACAGTGACGAGAGCAGCTCTGCCCTACTGGATCCTGATGACCAGCCCTGACCATCATGGGCCTCGGGACAGTTGGTTCCCCTTGCACAGGCAAAGCCCAACACCGACCTTCCACCCTCTGGTAACACCAGCACAGTACCCACCCAGCGGGCACAAACCTTCCTACCCAGTACAGGTCAATCAGCAGTGTGTCCACCACTACAGGGCACCCAGGCTAACCCACCACCCCAACAACAACAGGGACCTGGGGGCAGTGGTAGTGGGCACACGGTCCAGGGGACGGAGGCACAGGAACACAGGGGAACTGGGAGGGCTGCTGTGCGACAGGGGGTGGACAGGCCAAGGGAACCCACCCTCCACGAGGCCCTCTCCTCCATCATGGGAGCATACCACCACTCCCAGGAGACGATGGCGACGGTTCTGGACAAGTTGCAGGAGACCCTGCGCCTGCAGGACGAACTGTATTTGGGGTTCAGGGAGGAGCTCAGGACCATCAGCTCCGTACTGGGCATCATCGTAGGGGTGCTGAAGGACATACAGCAGACCTTGAGGGACAACGTGGCACTCCAAGGGGCCCCTGACACTAGCCAGGACGATGAAATGCCCACCACCTCCGCCGGCGCTAGTGGACAGGACGCCCGCCACAGGACCAACACACCAGCACCCCACCCACTGCAGACGGACAACCACCACGCAAGCGGTCCCTGAAATCCAGGAACAGGACCGAGCAAGATGCCAAGACCCCCGCCAGGAAATGAGACCACCCTGATTATCCTCCCACTGTCCCACTTTGTTACCCTGTCCATACTTTAACTGCCCCAGCTCCTCTTCCTATGCCCAGATGGGCAGTGCACCTGTGAGACTAATAGACTGGACTCTGCCATGGACATTCCTCCACCTCATTTTACAACCTCCTCCCATTTCTGAGCACTTCAATAAACACCCTTGAAACACAAAACAATCTGGAGTCAGTCTGTGATTTAGTAAAAATGTATTATTAATGACAGTGTCATAATGGGTGTACCATTCTAAAGCTAACATACCTATGTCACACATCACAAGCCCTTGAAGGATGCAAGCAGTTGACACGTAGGTAACCACACCTGTGGAACCGTAATGGAAGGGTACAACTCAGTTACCAAATGTTGACTTAAATCGAAAAACAGGATAGAGGTAGACGTGTGAAAGTTAATGTAATGCTAAAAATGAAAATTTTCTCACCTGTGTGTCACTGGAATTATTGCTGTATGACTGCCTCCCTGTTGTTGTTGTCTTCTTCATCAGCTTCATCCTCATCACTGTCCACAGGCTCCACAGGCTCCACAGCTGCTACAACACCGTCATCTGGATCATCCTCCTGCAGAAAAGGCACCTGGCGTCGCAATGCCAAATTATGATGAATGGAGCAGGCGATGATGATGTCGCACACCTTCTTCGGTGAGTAGAATAGGGATCCACCTGTCATATGGAGGCACCTGAACCTGGCCTTCAGGAGGCCGAAGGTGCGTTCGATCACCCTCCTAGTCCGCCCATGGGCCTCATTGTACCATTCCTCTGCCCTGGTCCTGGGATTCCTCACTGGGGTCAATAGCCACGAAAGGTTGGGGTAACCAGAGTCCCCCAAAAGCCATACATGGTGCCTCTGGAGTTGACCCAACATATCAGGGATGCTTCTATTCCGCAGGATGTATGCGTCATGCACTGAGCCAGGGAACATAGCATTTACCTGCGAGATGTACTGGTCTGCCAAACATACCATCTGTACATTCATGGAATGATAACTCTTCCTGTTCCTGTACACCTGTTCACTCCTGTGGGGGGGGACCAGAGCTACATGGGTCCCATCAATAGCACCTATGACGTTGGGGATATGTCCAAGGGCATAGAAGTCACCTTTCACTGTAGGCAAATCCTCCACCTCAGGGAAAATGATGTATCTCCTTACGTGTTTCAGCAGGGCAGACAACACTCTGGACAACACGTTGGAAAACATAGGCTGGGACATCCCTGATGCCATGGCCACTGTTGTCTGAAAAGACCCACTTGCATGGAAATGGAGCACTGACAGCACCTGCACGTCAGGGGGGATTCCAGTCGGATGGCGGATTGGTGACATCAGGTCTGGCTCCAACTGGGTACATAGTTCCTGGATTGTGGCACGGTCAAACCGGTAGGTGACGATGACATGTCGCTCTTCCATTGTCAACAGGTCCACCAGCGGTCGGTACACCGGAGGATTCCGCCATCTTCTCATATGTCCCAGCAGACGGTGCCTACGAAGGACAACAGTGAAGAACCAGTCATTAGTCTTCCAGGTATGTACCCACAGTCACACACAAGACTACACCACTCACATAACCCTTCCTGTATGTGTTTTGAGTGTAGGCCTAGCTATGTGTGACGCAGTATGAAATGAAGCCATATGGGCCCCTGAAATGGCGGCTGCCTGACCTCTAAACTGGGACAATGGGATTGTGGGGTAACTGCGTGCCATCGCGGTAGGCGGTCGTAGACCGCGGCGCAATGCTGCATTGGTTAACATTGGACCCTATGGGTCCCAGGAGCCAATGAACAGGTGCGCCGGCGGTGATGATGCGCACTGCTGGGGACGTCACCGCCATTTTCTATCTTTTCAATCACTAGATACCTGACCTTCGACAGGATAGGACCTACACTGCAAGTGCTGCTGTGACCTGGAAGCGACGATGGCTGCTGCGTCTGGGGAAAGGGCCCCTGCCTTCACTGCACAGGAGTTGGAGAAACTGGTAGACGGGGTCCTCCCCCAGTACACGCTACTCTACGGTCCTCCAGACCAACAGGTTAGTACACAGGGAGCACGTTGTATGGGCTAGGCCTGGGTGGAGAGGGTTGGGTGGAAGAGGGAAGGGGGCAGAGTCCATAGAACATTAATGCATGGGAATGAATGGGCCACATGGCCAGAGTAGGGAGGGGGCCACTCACAACAACGGTACAGTTGGTAATGACTGTTCCTCTTTCCTTGTGCATGTCATGTAGGTCAGCGCCCACCAGAAGAGAGACATTTGGCGTGCCATCGCCAAGGAGGTCCGGACCCTGGGGGCCCACCAGAGACGGGGCACCCACTGCCGTAAGAGATGGGAGGACATTCACCGCTGCAGCAAGAAGACGGTGGAGGCTCAGCTGGGGATGGCCTCCCAACGTGGGAGGGGTGCCCGTCTCACCATGACCCCCCTGATGTTCCGGATCCTGGCGGTGGCCTACCCGGAGTTGGATGGGCGCTTGAGGGCATCCCAGCAGACACAAGGGGGTGAGTACAGCCTCATTCTGCGGACTTTGCGTGCAGTGGAGGTGTCTGGGTGGGGGAGGTGGGCTTTGGGTGTCCCTCGGCCAGGGCGAGTTAGGTAGGCAAGGCCCCTCCGTAATGTAGCCCATGTGGCACTCTACCCCACCTCAGCAGAGTGCCAAGTCGAGGTATAGTTGCCCCTGTGGTATCCATGTGCGCCGATGTCCACCATTGCCATATAGGCCATTTCCCAGAAATTGCATGTGCAGAGGGCAGGAGCACGGCGTAATGCAGGGGGTGCTGCGTTTGTCTTGTCCGCCAACGGTAGCGGTATGCCATGCACTAAAACCCTCTTTCTTCTGTCTCCCCCCCTTTGTCTGCTCTCCCTGTCCTTTTGTACATCAGCATCAACAGGCGGAGGTACAGTGGCACCGGAGCACGAGGGAGCTGCATCCCACATGGCCATGTAGGGCCACACCACAGACTCTGAATGCACCAGTGGGACGGAGGGCGAGGGGAGCTTCACGTCGGCCACCGGATCACCAAGCGGCGACACGGACTCGTTCGACGATGGGAGCTCACTTGTGGTGGCGGCACCATCTGTGCCTCCCACCTCTACAGGTACAGCCACCACCTCCCCTATCAGCACCGCCCTCCCAGCAGCCCCTCAGCGTTCGCCCCGTGCCCGCTCACCCAGGAGGGTGGGCATCCCCTTCGCCCCAGGCACCTCAGGCCCTGCCCCAGTCACCCCTGCTGCCCTCAGTGAGGAGGCCATTGACCTCCTCAGGTCACTCACTGTTGGGCAGTCTACCATTGTGAATGCCATCCAGGGTGTAGAACGAGAGTTGCAACACGGTAATGCATTCCTGGAGGGCATTCATTCTGGTCAGGCTGTCCTTCAGCGAACCCTGCAATCTTTGGCCTCAGCACTGATGGCAGCAATTGTCCCTGTGTCTAGCCTCCCCCCTCCAACTTCCTCCACCCAGACCCAATCTCCTGTACCCCAGCCCATCCCAAGCACACCTACAGACCAGCATGCACACAAGTCAACACACACCAGTAGCTCAAGCAAACATAGGCACCACACACACCACAAGCACTCACGCAAGCCTCACCCACATACAGACACAACAACATCCACTGTCTCCACTGTGTCCCCCTCCTCCTCTTCTCCCTCCTCCCTCCCAGTGTCATCTATACTCTCACCTGCATGCACTACATCTACAGCCACTAGGACTCGCACCAGTACACCCAGCACCACACCCCGCTCACCTGCACTCACCACCTCCACTGCCATTTACACGTCCCCTGTGTCCTCTCCCAGTGTGTTTGTGACGCCCCCTCCCAAAGTACATAAACGCCTGTCAATCACTCACCCAACATCCATCCACCTCACGACAGCGTCCAGTACCTGCACCTGCACCCAAAACAGCTAAAGTGACACCTCCGACAACCACCTCCTCTTCCTCCACTCCCAGACCCCCTCCAGCTACCCATCCCAGTGTTCGTCAGAAACTGTCCCTCTGTAAAGTTGACCTTTTTGCCCCCACCCCACCCCCTCCAATTCATCAGTCCCGTCGTAGCGCCTCAGCCAAAAAGCCTCCAATACCAGTGGTGCCTGTTCAAGGGTTTTGGAGTGCACCGGCCACCAGGGCAGGCAGTGGGACCCGGAGCCAAGGCACTGGCAGCCCACCCCCTGTAAAGGCAATAAAATTGGAGAGTTACACGACGGGACCGTGTTAAGACTCCAGGTGGGAAAACAACTGACATGGGATCCATGGGGATTGGAGAGTCAGCTGTGACTCCACCAAAGGTGGTGAAGGGCCAGAGGAAGCCTGCCCAGCCTGTTGTGAGTGTCACGGCGGAGAAGTGCGCCATCATTTCCAGCGGTCGAGACACAACCGCCAGCACCGTCGTTACTGGTCTAGAGACCACCGCCAGAGTCACAGCCCAGGAGGGCCCCACTATCGTCACTGGTCAGGAGACCACCGCCAGAGTCACAGCCCAGCAGGGCCAAAGTATCGTCACTGGTCAGGAGACCACCGCCAGAGTCACAGCCCAGAAGGGCCCCACTATCGTCACTGGTCAGGAGACCACCGCCAGTGTCACAGCCCAGGAGGGCCCAAGTATCGTCACTGGTCAGGAGACCACCGCCAGAGTCACAGCCCCGGAGGGCCCAAGTATCGTCACTGGTCAGGAGACCACCCCCAGAGTCACAGCCCAGGAGAGCCCCACTATCATCATTGGTCAGGAGACCACCGCCACCACCGGAGTCAGTGCCCTGGAGGGCTCCGGCTGCCACAGCCCCGCTGGGCAATGATGAAACATCATGCCACACACCAATGTCCTTATCAGAACCGCCATGGCAAAGCACCGCTGAACAGGGCAAAGACCGCAATGTCAATGCACCGCTGAACAGGGCACAGACCGCCATGGCAAAGCACAGCTGAACTGTCCTGTACCGCCATGGCAAAGCACCGCTGAACTGTCCTGAACCGCCATGGCAAAGCTCTGCTGAACTGTCCTGAACCGCCATGGCAAAGCATCGCTGAACTGTCCTGAACCGCCATGTCAAAGCACCGCTGAACAGGGCAAAGACCGCCATGGCAAAGCACCGCTGAACTGTCCTGAACCGCCATGGCAAAGCACCGCTGAACTGTCCTGAACCACCATGGCAAAGCACCGCTGAACTGTCCTGAACCGCCATGTCAAAGCACAGCTGAACAGGGCAAAGACCGCCATGGCAAAGCACGTCTGAACAGGGCAATGCACCGGGTAGGAATGAATGGCGCGCCACATCAGGCATCCTTATCCCATGTGCAGCTGGGACAGTGACAGGACACGACCTTTCACGGGGAGACTCATCCAGTCTGGGCACCAGTCCCACCCAGTACCAGTAGAGACCTGCATCAACTTGAGAGACTGTGGCTTTGCACTCCCCAGGATGGCAGAGTGGGCAACCCACCCACTGTATAGACTTGAGAGACTGTGGCTTTGCACTCCCCAGGATGGCAGAGTGGGCAACCCACCCACTGTATAGACTTGAGAGACTGTGGCTTTGCACTCCCCAGGATGGCACAGTGGGTAAACCACCCACTGTATAGACTTGAGAGACTGTGGCTTTGCACTCCCCAGGAGGGCATGAATGGGCATGGAGCCCCATCGTGGCTCTGGCTTTGCAGTCATCCGGCTGAGGTGCCCCCCTTTCCCTTCCCCCTGAGGTGCCTGTAGAATTCTTATCTGATGCCCCGGCAGTGTTCTCTCCGATTGTGGTCAGGTATAGTTTGTGGGCCTCGCCCATGTATTTTTGGACTGATGGTGCACGGACATTGTTATGTACATATCTGCACTACTTCTCGTCTTGTACATAATTCTGACTGATTTTCAAATATATATCTGTATATTTTTGTATGACATGTATATTGGCACATTACCTTGTTTGACCGATTTTCGCTTTGTGTATTCATTCTTCATGGGGGATTGTGGGTTGATATTGTGATTTTTGTGAATGCATTGGTGTGTATGTTGTAATATGCGAGGGTGGGGGTGTTTGGTGTGTGTCCCCCTAACTTTTGCCTCCCCCTTCCCCCATGGCATAGGTGCAGTACTCACCGTTGTCTGCGGCGCCTACGTAGCTGTTGGTCGTAGAAGAGCAGAAACACAAGGGCAGGGAGTATTTGGAGTTCCGGCTCCATGGATTCCTTGTTCCTCGTGGGATATGTTAAGGTGAGCGTTTTCCCATAGCAAAAGCTGTTTCCGCCGTGTTTTTTAATCCACGGTGAATCCGCCCCGGAAAAGGTGGCGGATTGGCGGGTTGTAATAGTGTGGGCGGTACCTTGTCTTCCGCCTGTCTGTTGGCGGTGACCGCCGCGCTGCTTGTCTGTACAGCCGTGGCGGGCGAAGTGTTAAAGTGGCTGTCTTTGTTGGCGGTTTCCGCCAGGGTCATAATTCCCTTTTTTTGTCCTCCGGACTGTTTGCGGTATTTCCGCTGCTTTAACATCGTCTGCCAGGGTTGTAATGACCCCCATAGTTTCTTGCGATAACTCTAACCATAACAAGTACATTTCTATGGTTTGGTATGTTTAAAATGTGAGCGCTGCAGCCAAGCCACAGCAAACACTTCTGGTTTTGACAGCGGGGCCTTAAAAGCAGGTCCTGCTGTCAAAATCCGAAGTTTCATCCCTGTCCCCAGCAAGCATGCAGGGGGCAGAGATGAAATGCTTCTGCAAGCATGGAGCTGCTGTCAAAGCAGCTCTGTGCTTCCTGAAGCATTGGCACTGCGAGGGAAGCCTTAAAGGTTCCCCTGCAGTGCCAGGAAGGCCGTAAGGGGTTTGTATTAAAAAGAAAGTAACATTTCAAAACAGTAGGGACCGTAAAGGACTTTGTGATAAAAAATGTAATGTAAAAAAAAAATAAAATAGGGACCCTGGGGGGGTCAGGAGAGGGGGGGCTTGAGGGCTCCCTTGCAGTCCCACATAGCCCACAAAAGGCTAAAAAAAGAAAAAAATGAAAACCCCCATAGCTCATTGTGAAGTTCCTTTTTCTATTAATAAAAAGAGTATACTTTAAAAAAAATATTTAATACTTTTTTTGTTAAATCCAGCAAATATGTTTAAATCTAAGTATATGAGATATTAAAACCTAAAAAAAGTTATCTTTCTCTCTCACTTTCTTTCTCTCTTTCTGTCTTTCTTTCAATCAATTTCTCCCACTCACACTCCCACTTAGACACTTATGCACCCACTCTCAGACCCACTCAGACACTCATGCACCCACTCACAGACCCACTGAGACAGTCACACACTCTCACAGACCTACTGACACCCTCAGGCAGCCACTCACAGACACGTGCACACTCTGACACACCCACTAAAACACTGATGTACACACTGTCACACCCAGACAGAAAATATGACAGCCACTCCCAGATACATCCTCTCACACCTATTCTCACACCCAAAGAAGCTACGGCGAACTCCTGCCATGCACAGGAAAAGGGCTGTGCACAGCGTGGGTTTGGATGGTTAGGGGCTGCTGGCTGTAGGCCAGGTCTTGTGGGCAACTTCCCCTGTGCATGGGTAAAGGACATGCATGGTTAAATGCTTATAGGGAACTGGCCTTGCCGGGCATGGCATTGGTTGCATTAACGTATAGTAATTAAAATTACTGTACGTTAAAAAATGTAGAAATTCACTGAAAAAAATGAAGGTTACAGCGACGTTATAGTTAGGAAATAAAATTTAAAAAAGCATAGAAATTCACTGAAAACACAAAAGGTTACTGGAAGGTTATAGTTAGGCTCACATTTTACCCATGTCAAACCATAGAAATTCACAAGTTAGAGTTACCTCAAGCAACTATAACTTGTGCCCTAAGGTAGGTATTACTCGTGCCCTCGCCATGCACTGCAAATGACCCCACATATATAAATATATAATCCACAACTGGTAGGACGATACCCACCAAACGGCTGCACCAATTCCTTCACCGACTCGTGAGGACAAAAGAGAATCAATGTTCGAGAATAAATCTCATGCGCTTTATTGTATTAATTGAAACATAATCTACTGCAAAGAATGTCTACGCGTTTGGGCGGACGCCTTCTACTGGACAAACTTGGCCGATAAAACTGCATCGTACATATACACATTAAAACCATCATTTGTTTCCATAACATGCTAGTGCAAAACTACTGATGCGGCCATCTTTTAACATGCAATTAACTGAAGTAAGCATTCATATTGTCCACATAATGCTGCCTTCAAAGCATTTTACGTATATTATTTCATGCTAAAAATGGACACTGATGAAAATTAAAGGCACAAAACAATGATAATGATGGTTAAAAGCAATGAAATGATGGTAAAAACGATTAAATCGCTAGTCTAGATAACCATAATATATTATACAAAACCCCTAAATAGCATCTATAATTAATTTTAATAAAGAGTAATATTCAGTATTATCAACAGCTATTTTTAAATACAATCAAGGAATATCTAAATAATCATTATAATATTATAAAATAATTCAATTAATTTATATTCCTAATCAAATTTAAGAGTAGATCAAATTACTGCTATCTCTAAAATTAAAATTAAAATGTCACGTACTTTAAATGTTCATAGATGGTCTGGACATAATATAAAAAAAGGTATTTGTCTAGAGTCACCTTTGGCAAATGGTATCATAGACTGTATCTCATGCAAGGAAAACTTATATCATTGAAATCTGTCAACTTATAATTAGCAATCGTCATTTAAGGTGCCTAGTGCCCCAAATGTGCAAAAAAATTGTTTTTGTGCAAACAGATTTTTTTAAAACGCAATATAATAATTCTTCAGCAATTGTTCAATGTCCGGATATGTAGATGTATAAAAAAGGCCGCTTGGATAAAGTGCAAAGGGCAAAAAATCTAAAACACATCTATACAAATAATGTGAAAATCACATGTTTAAAAACAATGATGGAAAATTAACCTCTCTCTCTATATATATATATATACCTAGTGGCCATTGCCACTAGGTAGTTATAGTTAGTACCTAGATTCTTTAAAAAAAACATTTTTTGGCTTGCCTATATCTTTGGCACTGCTAAACGAATCTTTACAAAAGTTTCCTAAAAAAGTGTCCTCCAGGGTCTTGTTGTGTATGGAAAGCTGCTGCAGGAAAGTTTCAAAGTGATTCATCACGTGGGCGCTGAGAAAAATGGGAGTCAAAAAGGTGCTTTTCCAATGTTAATTTCCATAGGGATTTTGAACACGTCCCAGCCCGAACCTCTAGACGGAATTACACCAATTTTTTCAGAAAGGTAGCTCTTGGTCCAGAAAGCGTCCTTTTCATTATTTGGTGTGAATCCATTCAACAGTTGTTAAGAAATGTGTATATATAGAGATACAAAGGCTCCACAAACCCTCCTGATCTCATGCTGAGATCTGATTGGCTGCCAACACTTCAACAAGGAAGTGTTGGCAGCCATGTTGAGACTCGGCCTCAGCCAAGTCCCAGAAAAAAATCCATAAAACAAGAAAAGGGGCCAGGGTAGGGACACCCTGACCCCCTAGCTCTGGTGCTCGGGTCCCAGAAGGACCCCCAGAGCAAAAGAGCATAAAAAAAAAAAATGTTGGCAGGCATTGCAGCGGATCTGTACTTGTTTCACTAAAGCTCCTGGGTGAGCCAGGTACTGGGGGCATTTAAAATTTGAATGGGGGAGACACCCGTTCTTCCCACAGATCTGGGGGCTGCCACCTCTCTTGGGCCAAATTTAAATCCAATGCAGGGGAGCTGTCCAGCCCCCCACAGCCCCAGGAAGTGCCACCTCCCTGGATCCAAGATTAAATCTAATGCGGCGGGCTGCCCGGCACCCTCACAGCCCCTGGGACTGCCACCTCCCTAGGGCCAAGTTTAAATCCAATGTGGGGGGTAGCCCGGCCCCCCTGCATTCCCAGGGACAGCCACCACCATGGGCCAAGTTTAAATCCAATGCAGGGCAGCTGGCCGGCCCCCGTGCCCCGGAGACCACCGTCTCCCCGGGGCCAAGTTTGAATCCAATGTGGGGGCCAGGCCCACAGACCTGGGCACCATTACCTACTCTGGTCAAACATTTAGTTCTGTGGGGGGGGCATGCCCCCGGTAGCCTCAGGGATCAACACCTTCCCCAGGCTAAAATACAATAATGAGGGGATCCATTTCAGTCCCCCCGGCCCTGAGGACCACTAGCTCCCCATGGCAATAGTCTTTGAAGGACGGCCACTCAGCACCCCCTTGAGGAGTCAATGATGGCCCCGGGACCACCAACCCCGAGGGCTGGCTCCTGCTGTGTCCCAGGTTGCCCACCCCAGGACATAGCTGTTGCAAAGTCTGCTGTCTGACAGTGGAGCTGTCAAACACCTAACCCTGTCAGAAAGCAGAGCTTTCATCTGTTTACTTGCATTCAAACATGTGTGCAGGGAAACAAATGAAAACATTGGTCCCGCAAACAGGGAGCTGCTATTTAAAGCAGCTCTCTGCTTGTAGGATCAATGCCGGCTCCTGCAGGAAGCGGGGAGCCGGCTAGGACTGCGTGGGCCTTTAGGCTCCCCACACAATCCTGTCACACTCTCTCTCTTTCTTCCATCACAAAATGGAATGAAAGAGAGAGAGAGAGAGAGAGAGAGAGAGAGAGAGAATGGCAATGGTCTCTCTATACAATGACTTCAAAGAATAAGAATAGCAAGATGTTTGGTACAAATGTTATAGTTACATTTGGATGCAAAGTGGAACAGAGTCACTTCTGGCCTAATTGTCAAGGTCTTGTGCTGTCACTCGGTAGGCTTAAGGTTCAAATCCTAGTATCGCTTGGCAGTGTGTTTGTTTATTTACTAGTGTTTTGACTGTTAAACCTTCCTAGTGATGGAACATTCATATTTCTTTCCAATCATGTGCATGGGTTGAATCATAGGTATGTCTGGAAGCATCACAGTAAGGAGTCACCTATGGCCAAAAGGTTAATTTCACAGACCCTTGAACTGAATGTTGAGGTTCTACTCCAGGTGTCTCTGTGGTCATTTTCCTTCTTTAATTTCTTTTAAACTTCAAAAGTTTAAATGGTTCATACTGAAAAGTGATCTCATTCTTCTTAATTGACAAATACATTTTTCTTTTCAATTTGTCCAGAAAAATCTCATTCTAATTATATCATTCATCAAAGCCTGCAAAACTGTCTATCTATCTCCCTCTTCCTCTCTTTCAATCTTTCCATCTTTCTCTTTTTCAATCTCTTTCTCCCACTCGCACACCCACTTAGCCTCTTACGCACCCACTCACAGACCCACTCAGACACTTACACACACACTCACAGGCCCACTAAGACATTGATGCACCAACTCTCACACCCAGACAGACACTCTCACAGACACTCTCACTCCCAGATACACTCTCACACCTGTTCTCACACCCAGAGAAACATGCAGTGCCCAACTCCGACCTTGTATGACCAAAGTCTGTGCGCAGCGGGGGTTTGGTGGTTAGGGGGTTGGCTGCAGGGTCTGGCCACAAGCCATGCCCAGTGGCCAACCCTTGCAGTGCACAGCCAAAGGCCTTGCATCACAAGGGATTTGGTGGTTAAAGGGGGTTGACCGCAGGGCCTGGCCATAGGCCAGGCCTTGCGGCCAAGCCCCACCACACACAGCCTTTAGTAGTTGGATTAACATATAGTAATAAAAGTTACTTTACGTTAAAAAAACTAGACATTCAGTGGAAAAAACAAAGGGTACAGGGACATAATAATTAGGAAATAGAATTTAAAAAAGAGAAATTCACTTAAAAACAAAGGTTACAGGGACGTTTTAGTTAGGCTCACATTTTAAATGTACAAAACCATAGAAATTCAGCTGCTATAGTTATCTCAAGTAACTACTATAACTCATGCCCTAAAAAAATTGTCACTTGTACCCCTGCCATTCACAGTTATCTCATCAATAATTTTACTACAGCTGTTACAGTGAATTATCAATAATGTTACCAAAGATGCATGAGTACAGTAATTTGAGAGCTAATTAGCAGTGCATGGTGATAGGGTGAGTCATAGCTATTTTAGGGCATGAGGTATAGTATTTGAGTTAACTCTAACTATAGCAGCTGAATTTCTAGAGTTTTGTACATTTAAAATGGGAGCCTAAGTATATCCTAACTGTAACTTTTGGTTTTTAAGTGAATTTCTATGCTTTTTAAAATTCTATTTCCTAACTACAACTTCACTGTAAAGTGGGTATGAGAGTGTCTGGGTGTGAGAGTGGGCGTGAGAGTGTCTGTGGATTTGAGAGTGGTATGAGAGTGTCTCTCTGGGGATCGGAGTGGGCATAAGAGTGTTCTTTGGGTGTGAGAGTGTGTCTAAGAGTGTCCATGTGGGTGTGAGAGTGGGTGTAAGAGTTTCAATCTGGGTGTATGAGTGAGTGTGAGACTGTGTGTCTGGGTGTGAGAATCTGTGTGAAAGTGTGTGCCTAATTGTGAAAGTGGGTAGAAGAGTGTCTCTCTGGATGTGACGGTGTCTTTGAAAGTCAGTGCGAGAGTGTCTGTCTGGGTATAAGAGTGGGTGTGAGAGTGTCTCTCTGGGTATGAGAGTGCCTGTGAGAATAGGTGTGAGAGTGTCTGTATGGGGGTGAACTGAGTGTAACAATGTTTGTCAGAGTGTAATAATGGGTATGAGAGTTTGTTTGGGTGTTTGAGTGGGCTGGTATGACTATATATATCTTTTCTTCATGTTTTGTGAGATCCGCCGATCCACCCACAGATTTACACCAGGAGCTGCGTTGAGCCACACAGATTTATACACTGATCTCAGCAAACATCAAAACAATAAGTTTGTGGACATTTACTGGCCATTACTTAATTTAGCCACATCTTATTTATTGTGAGGGTGTCAGAGAACCTCTGAACCCTTCATAAGTATTGCACCCTACACTTCAGCTCCAGACCCTTTCCTAATACAGCAAAATAGCGACTGCAACTTTCCCTGTCAGGTTGTGGCTGGCCAACCAGATTCTTGTTTTGCCTTGCCGATCCGCTGATTGACCCACAGTAAATCCGAGAGTATCCCCAACCCTAGATAGCTATATTTTTGCCCTTTAATATCTCTAAAACTACTGAACGGATTTACGGAGTGTGGGCTCCTGCACTTGTTTTTATATGGGCCCCCAGGTTGGCCAGGTTCCAGGGTCAATAATAAATTTGTGGGGGGGCCTCAAGGCCCCTTCACAGATACAGGGACCATCACCTCCACAGGGCTTCTATTTAAATATATATGGGCCCCCTGACACCCCAGGGGCCACCACACCGGACCTTTTATTTGCATATGTGATGGGGGGCTGCCGCCCCCCACGCTCCAGGGAACACCACCCCCAGGGCTTCTATTCAGATTTATGTGGGGGTGCCCGAGGCCTCCCCACATCTCAGGAACCACCACCTGTGGGGCTTCTATATAGGTATATGCGGGGGCCCAGGGCCCCCGCGCCCTGGGGTCCACCACCTCCTGGAGCAAACAGAAAACATGTTCACATTGGCTGCGTGGCCCACCTCTTGGAGCCACAGATGACCCTAGGGACCATCACTCCCCAAGGCTGGCTCCTGCTATGTCCCGGGTGTCCAGCCCTGGGACATAGCTGTTTGCTGTGACTTGGCTACAGGTTTGATGCTGCAGCCACGCCACAGCAAAAACTTCGGGTTTGACAGTGGGACCTGTAAAGCAGGTCCCGCTATCAGAGATGAAATGCTTCAGCAAGCACGGAGCTGCTGCTTAAAGGAGCTCCCTGCTTGCTGAAGCAATGGCACCAGGAGGGAAACCTTAACGTTTCCCCACAGTGCCAGATAGTCCGTAAAGGGCTTTATGGTAAATCATTTTTTTTTAAATAAATATGTAGGAATCGTAGTAGAGGCCATCAGGGCTCACTCGTGTTCCCAGAAAGCCCATAAAAGTATAACAAAATAAATAATAATAAACCCCCCATAACTCAGTGTAAAGGTCGCAGACCTTCATAGTAAGCTATGGGGATTCGAGTCCAACTGGACTCATTTCCATTTTTTTTTTTAAATAAAAAAACAAATTATAATTTTGTAAAAAAACAAATACATTTTGTATTTTAAATTGGAGACAAATATCGAATTCTAAATATATCAGACATCAAAGCCTAAAAAACGCTATTGCTCTTCCCCTCACTTTTTTCTTTCTCTCCTTCTCTCTTTCAATCAATTCTCCCACTCACACACACACACTCAGATAATTAGGCAGTCAGTCACAGACTCACTCAAACACTCATGCAGCCACTCACAGACCCATTCAGACAGTTACGCACCCACTCACACACCCACTCAGACCATCACAAATTTGTATGGTTTTGTACAGGTAAATGCAGAACCTAACTATTACCTTTGTTTTTATATATATATGTATATATATATATATATATATATATATATATATATACTCACCCATATATATATATACACACACACAAACCTATATATATATATATATATATATATATATATATATATATATATAAAAAGGTTTCTGCCACTTCATTAAAAAGCAGAAAAAGACGGTTGCACCCACCATGTCTACTTCTCAAGCACAAAGCTTTATTTCAGAAAACAATTTAAAAAGCAATCTGATTTAAAAAAAAAAGGTATATACTCCCAAGATGGCAACGCGTTTCAACACTCAAGTGTCTTCATCATGGCCAAATTGAAAAAACCTGTGCACTTTCCCTCCTAAACTATATACCCTTTGTTAATAAACATAAAGAAAATACTACCTTATACAGGATAATTTCAAATATACCATAAGGGGCAACAAAGTAAATAATTAAAATAAATTCGAACAAAATACTAACAACAAATTAAAGTATCCAGTATATTACTGGAATGGTGTTTCTAGCATTAATCCCTCTAATACTCAATCGTATCATGTATCCCGAATAAAGACATACAATGACAAAATTAATTACCTTAATAATACTAAATATGAAGGAAAAATAAGGGCATATCACCCAAATTGTATTGATTAAACATGGAAAAAATCACCAAACCATGTTCCATTATTAATGTAGCATACCTAGAAATTAATTATATAAGAAATCAATTTAGGCCTAATGCCCACAATGTAAATGTCTTCATATCGTAAAATAAAACACCATCATATCTAAACTGTAAACTAATGAAAATTGCTAATATCAGAATGTCACAGGTTATGATCATTACAAGAGCGCCTATCTGGAGAGATCAGGAATGGGGAGAGTGCACATATACATTATTTGATTCTCACATTTGTCCAACATGCACATGTTATATATATATAACCGATTGTCGTTCGCCAGTAGGTAGTTATAATTAGGACCATTTTTTTCCAAAGACACCGCTTTTTTTGTTTTGCCAACTGGTGCTGCTTGCTGAATGATCGCAAAATTTTCAAAACGTATACTTTGGTCAGTTCAGCTGTTGTGTTGAAAGTTTTGGGCTGTTCCATCAAACGAGGGCTGAGAAAAATAGTTTTTCCCCATTATATGTCAATGGGATTTTTCAAATTTTTAAACACGACTACAGCTGGAATTGCTCAACGAATTTACACCAAATTTGGCAGAAAGCTAGGTCTTGGTCCACAAAGCGTGCTTTTTGTGATTTGTTGTAAATCCCTTCAGTGACTTTGGAGAAATTAGAGTTTAAAAAATATTGATATCTAGAAACATGGATCGTAAGTGCATCCAACTGTCCCTGTGTTGATATCTGACTTGTTGCCAACACTTCAACCAGGAGTGTTAGCAGCCATGTTGGGGCTTGACTTCAGCCCAGTTCTACAAAAAAAGTGAAAAAAAGAAAAGGGGCCAGGGTAGGGATACCCTGACCCCTTCGCCTTGGTCTAGGGGTTTCTCAGAGACCCCGCAAAGGTTAAATAGCATTTTCTTTTTAAATGTTGGGAAAATCCGCAGATCCAGTTCAATGGATTTTCCCTTCATTAAAAAAAAAACAGGTGGTCTCCTGCCCTTTTTTTTAATTAGCCACCAGTTGGGCCAGTTCCCGGGGGCATTCGGGGCTTTAGAAAGGAGAAGGGCACATGGAGCTCCCCTCCTAGGGCTTCTATAAGCCCCAGTGACTCCCACCTCCTCTTTTTAAACAATGTCCCGGAGACCTGGCCTGGGAGCCCGCGCCTGTTTTTTTAAAAGAAATATTTTGACTCAGTGAAAAATGTTTTAAAAAATGCTTTTTTCAAGGGGTCACGGTGTTCCTTCCCAGACCCCTTTTCTTATTTTTTTACCTCTTTTCCAGGGACTCAGCTGAAGCTGAGTCCTAAGATGGCTGCCAACACTTCCGTGTTGAAGTGTTGAAAACCAATCATATCTCAGCACGAGCTTGGGAGAGTTTGCAGAACCCTCATGTCCACACATATACAAATTAGACTTTTCTTTAATATCTCAAAAACTACTGAATGAATGTGCATCAAATAAAAAAAAAGGGTACTTTCTGGACCAAGAGCTACCTTTCTGCCAAATTTGTGTAATTTCGCCCAGCGGTTCGGGCTGTAGTCCTGTTTGAAAGCCCAATGGGAATTAACATGGGAAATACATATTTTGGGACCCCATTTTTCAAAGCTCCACTTGACAGATCACCTTGAAACTTTCCCAGACTGCAGCAGAAGTGAGCGTAAACATTTTTGGGAAAAATGTAGTGAAGATTCAACAACCGGCGTCTAAGATAATAAGCATATAAAAAATGTTCTTTCTTTAGAAACTAGGTCCGAACTACAACTACCTAGAGGTAATCACCACTAGGTTATGTAGATATATATTCCTGATCGCAGGTGGTGCAGGAAAAGGCGATACTACCAATCGCTTTTCGACATTTACCACTATTTCTTTCCTTAAGTGCTAGTGACAGTGTAATGCACACATTTAAGACAACAAAAACTGGAGAGAATGATTTTTTAAAATTTTCGATTTTAAACTGCAAGAACTGCTTATAGGTGTCTAGTGTTTGAATTGCTTTATTTCTTTTCTGACGTGATTGCAAAGTGTGGTATAGAGATTTTAACCCTGTGGTGACTACAAAAGCATGATTAAGGAGTGTCTTGTTCCTGTTTATGTAATTGGCATCACACGGGAGAGTGTTTAAATTGCTAAGAAAATGGCACTTTTTGGGGATTGACAATGGCTGATTGAACAGCCGAAATGTGTTCCTATTTCAAGCGCTGTCTACAAATAAAATAAACAAATCTCAAGATTTGGAGTTCAGGCTTTCTCTTGATGGGGAGAAATAGTGGTAAATGTTGAAAGGCGTTTAGTGGTATCGCCTTTTCCTGCACCACCTATATCCCAGAACCACTTCATGGAGGAACGCACAAGACTGAAAGAACAGACAGTCAAGAAAATTGAAGATTCCAAAAACAGTTAAAGCGCTCAGACAAGGAGGGAAAGCAAAAGCTACTTTATTCACCAAAGCACACAATGCGTTTCGGCCCATCTAGGCCTTGGTCACATGACTTTTAGTTATCAAGGTTGCCTAGATATAGGCTAACAAACATTGAAATAAGCAAAATACATCACAGTGTAAAAGTGTAAAAAACAGGCAGCCATGTTGGTAAGGACCAACAAAAGGGGTATATCCTTGCTCATATATTGCAATAAACACCAATTACAATAATCAAAGTTAATACAAAAGAAAAATCTTGTGGTGCTTAATATTCCAATACGCCCTAGTGGCTACACAAAGAAGGCAGTTGTGAATACAAGACTGACACGTTTGTGAGGCATACACACTGTAGGTTCAGAGCAGATGGTGAACACATCATGTGGTAATTCAATCATGCCTATTAGCAACGCATTGAACACACTTGTAAGTATAAAACTGACATGTTTGGCCAGAGTACCGAGGCTGTAAGTGTAAAATAGGTGGAAAATTCACAGTGATAATTTGTAAATTTGCATACTTGATATGATAACATACCTAATTTAGATAAGCGAGCATTCCAGCTGCTGGTGGGACCCTAAATGGGCTGCAGGATGTAGATGCACCTCAATCTTGCTGAACACTCTATCCATCTATGCGCACACATTAAGCATAATCATGGAATTGCTGTATGTCTTACAGCAGTGACCTTTGATCCCCTGTTAGGGCTCCCTAGCCCCAGCATGCCTTGAAGTTGTCTTTGGACACATGCAGCGAGTGTACTGGGTCCCATATGTGAAAAGAGTGATAACATACTAAAAAGGAATGCCACATTTAGGAATCCTTAAAAAGAGGAAATTACATGCACAGCTAAATTAAAGAATGGTAACCAACATTCAACACAATCACCCAGGGTAGATGTCAGAAAAGTAATAATACCACATAAGAGATAGCAAAAAAAGAAATGCCAGAAAAAAAAATCTATCTGAAGTCTAATATATGATTTAACTTAAGCCAGATACAAAGACAAAATCATACTGTTTCAACTTAAGCACAATTCAACGACAAAATCATAGTTTTTGAAGTGTAGTGACTCAATCATGCCTGTCTGGTGCATGGACAGATGGCTGAGGAAAGGGTAGAGAGCACTCGCCGGCAATCTGTCAGTGATGCCAAGGTATCCCTTTCTGTCCTCCTGAGAGAGAAGAGACAAGTACCGAGACATAGTCATAAAGAGAGTGGGCCGGACTGTTATAATGATCAAAGCATGAATGACCAGGAACTGATCCCCTATGTGCAGTTTGGACTTCTCTTCTGTGTTCCAACACCCGAGGATTTATTTGGTTTCCAGGTCAATAATGTACCTTGATTCAAGGCGTCTCAGGCTGAGAACCAGGTTGTCCCTTCTGTGTGAATATGTAACCTGATCAATTTTAAAGAATATCAGTTTGCTCCTATCACTGTAATGCATCTCACTGAAAAGGTGTGCTATCGGGTACTAAGGATCTTCATTATCTATGGCACGCATGTGTTCTAGCCTGGTGTATGGTTCTCCCTACGTAGTGTTTGCTGCAAGGGCACTCAACACACAGTACTTTGAATGGGTTTCATGCCTGTGAACATTTTTTGCAAGCTAAATCCATTCACTTACTGCAGCAACATGTTGCTAGAGAGGATAGATTCCTGCCTCAAGAACATCATTATATATATTGCTTGTGCATCAATTCACCAAAATGCCAGGGGTAGCAGAAGTGACATCACACTCACGTTGTCCTCCACTTTCACTCACACATACTTACACATACACAAATTCACACTTACACACACACTCGCTCACATAAACACAGTCTCATCCACAAGCATGCACACGACATGCCTTTAAAATAATTTTTACTTACCTCAGCTGCCATGGGAGGGTATATTCACATTTGTATTATACTAATAGCGAATAATATTTTATTATTCACTAATAGTGCAAGACAAAATTGAGAGAAAAGAAAGAGAGCAGAGCCCCAATCGATGTCTATAAGGACGAGCTTCCACTGCATTCCTGGCACTGAATTTGCCACCTCTAAAGACAGGGGTTGCAAAGGCAGTGCCAGGGGTCGCAAAGGGCAAACAGTGGTCACAGCTGCGACCCCTGGCAACCCCTAAATGATGTCCATGATCTATTAGTAATTATTGTTTAGTACCCAGAGGCATATTTATACTCTCTTTGCACCAAATTAGCATCATTTATTTTACTCTAATTCAGTGAAAAACGAACTCCATATTTATACTTTGCCGCTGGACCCGTCTAGCGCCAAATTTATAGAGTTAAAGTCATTTTTTGGATGTGGAAACCTACCTTGCCTTAATGAGATGCAAGGTAGGCGTTCCCTTGCAAAAAATGGCTCTTTATGTGCACAAATGGTGCACTGGAGGGAGGAGGGGTCAAAAAATGGTGCAAAGCTTGCTTTGCCCCATTTTTGAACACCTGGGTCAGGGCAGGCGTTATGGGACCTGTGGACACCATGGAATAAGCAAACAGGTGCCTTTCCCAGGCCCCAGGGTCACCCACACCAGAAGGACAGTGGAGGATGGGGGACCCCATCCCAGATATGTACAGGTAAGTATTTTATTTTATTCTTTAAAGTGCCATAGTGGCCCCTGAAATGGGCCCCCACACATGGCACCAGGTGCAATGGCCATGCCCAGGGGACCCTAGTCCCCTGTGCTGGCCACTTGGGTGGTGGGCATGACTCCTGTCTTTTATAGGACAGGAGTCATGTGGGATAGATGGTTTTGTGTCAGAAAATTATTCTATGCAGGTTAGAGTCATTTATTTAACTCTAACCTGCCTAACATAATTTTCCCAACCCCCTTCTTCCATACCGCCAGCCCCAGCCGACTAACGTCATTTTTTTTTTACATTAGCCTACCCTTTGCACCAGCTTGCACCATTCCATAAATATGATACCCGGCTGGTGCACAGAAATGGTGCAAGCCGGTGCAAATCTTTTGGCTGCAAAACTGCACTAACGCAGTATAATCAGTATAAATCAGGGCCCTAGTTTTCATGGTTGAGGAATTTGTTATTTTGCAAATAACTTTGGCGCTGTTTGAAGAATCATCACAAAATGTTCAAGACTAATTTACTTCAGCTGCTGTCTTGAATGTTTCAGGGTAATTCATCAATTGGGGGCCGAGAAAAATGGGGGAGTCCCAAAACACATTTCCCCTATGCAATTTCAGATAGGGATTTTAGGCACAACTACAACCCAAACCACTGGATGCAATTACACCAAATTTGTCAGAAAGGTAGATCTTGATTCAGAAAAAGTGCTTTTTGTAATTTAGTGTAAATCTGTTTGGTAGTTTTGGAGTTATTAAATGAAAAAAAGAAATGTTTATATCTAGGGAAGAGTATCTTCCTGGGTGCATGCAGGGGAGAGGCTGCAATCCCCACGGCCAAACAGCACCATGCACAGAGCTACAGATGCTTGCATTATTGTAAGCTAATTATATATTACTTTCCATTAAAAATAGAAATTCACTGAAAATTCTTAAGGTTATAGGGATGTTATAGTTAGGTCTACATTTTACACACACAACACCATAGAAATTCAGCAGTTATAATTATCTGAATATACAATAACTTGTGCCGTAAAGTAACTTTAGACCACAAGTTATAGTTACTTAATAAAACTATAATATAAGTATAACAGTATGCATAAGTATAACTCCTCAATTTCTATGGTTTGTGTGTGTAAAATTTAAACCTAACAATAATGTCCCTGAAAACCTTTGTTTTTTTCCGGTGAAAATAAAATATATGTATACACACATACACACTAACACAGACATATATATAACCTACTGGCGGCTATCAGCGGTAGTTATAGTTAGGACCTAATTTCCATAGAAAATTTGTTTTTTGACTTGGCTATATCTTTGGCACCATTTGACGGATCTTCATGAAATGTTCCAGTAAAAAGTGTCCTCTAGGGTCTTGTTGTGCATGGAAAGTTTCAGGGTGGTCTGTCAAGCAGGGGTCAAAAAAATATCTGGGTAAAACAATTTGTTTCTCATGTTAATTCTCAAAGAGATTTTAAACACGACTACAGCATAAACCGCAGGCCAGAATGACACCAAATGTGGCAGAAAAGTAGCTCTTGGTCCAAAAAGCACCCTTTTTGTTATTTGGTGTAAGTCTGTTCAGTAGTTTTTGAGATATTAAAGGAAAAATAAATATAGCTATCTAGGACCCGAGATCCCGGAGCTCTCGTGCTGAGGTCTGGCTGCTAACACATCAACCAGGAAGTGTTGGCAGCCATGTTGGGACTCGACTTCAGCTGAGTCCCAACATAAATTGAAAAAAAAGAAAAATGGCACAGAATGAATACCCTAAACCCCTAGCCCTAGTCCTAGGTCTCACTGGGACCCTTCCAGGGTTGAATTTATGTCAAAAGAGGAATAGATGACATGCCTAACTGAGAATTCATTGAAGGCCCCACCCCTTTCTTAACCACTCTGCAAACCTCCTAGCCCACTTTTCATTGGGGGATAAAGTCCCCTTGTCTGCTGAGCATCTTTGGGGGTCCAAGAACACCACCTGTTACCACCAAGTGGTATTTTTGAGAGCTCGTCAGAGGCTCCATCCCCTTTCTCCACCATTCTGCAAACGTGCCTCCTGGCTCACTACTGGTTGGAGGATGAAGTCCCCTTAACTGCTGACGGTCAATTGGGGACAAGAACCCCTTGTGTTACCAATAGGAAGTCCCACACAGTGGTATTGCTGAGAGCTCATCAGAGGCCTTGCCTCCTTTCTCCACCACTCTGCAAACACACCTCCTGGTGTATTACTCTTTGGGGGATGAAGTCCCCTTGACTGCTGAGGGCCGTTGGGGGCCAAGTACCCCTCCTGTTACCACCAGTAAGTCCCACACAGTGGTATTGCTGAGAGCATGTCAGAGACACCACCCTCTTTCTCCACCACTCTGCAAAGGCACTTTCTGGGTCACTACTCATTGGAGATGAAGTCCTGTTGGGTGCTGAGGGTCATTGGGTGCCAAGAACCCCTCCTTTTACCACCAGTAAGTCCCACACAGTGGTGTTGCTGAGAGCTTGTCGGATGCCCACCACATTTCTCCTCCACTCTGCAAATGCGCCTCCTGACATACCACTTGTTGGGGGATCAAGTTCCCTTAGCTGCTGAGGGTCGTTGGGAGCAAATAACTCCTCCTGTTACCACCAGTAAGTCCCACACAGCAGGATTGCTGAATGCTTGTCAGAGCTTATTGGAGTTCGGCCCCCTTTCTCCACCTACTGTACAGACCCACACATCCACTCACACATTCACTCACAGACCCACACAGCTACTCTCACACCCACTCACAGAACTATACAGCCACTCACACCCGCATTCTGAAAGGTAACAGGTTACAGTTAGGAAATAAAATTAAAAAAAACTTCAAAACTCACTAAAAAGGTTACAGGGACGTTACAGTTAGGAAATAACATTAAAAAACCAAAGGAATTCACTGAAAAAACAAAGGTTACATGACCATTGTAGTTTGGAAATAGACTACGTTAGACTTGGCATCACTGGGATGGTCTCCCCTAACTTTTTGCATCCAGCTTCCCAGGTTGTTTCTGTGTGCTGGACTCTGTTTTTACTGTTTTGTTTGCTCTGGACACTTTACAACTACTGGCCAGTGCTAAAGTATGAGTGTTCCCTCTATAAATAGACTGCGTTAGACTTGGCATCACTGGGATGGTCTCCCCTAACTTTTTGCATCCAGCTTCCCAGGTTGTTTCTGTGTGCTGGACTCTGTTTTTACTGTTTTGTTTGCTCTGGACACTTTACAACTACTGGCCAGTGCTCAAAAATGAGTGTTCCCTGTATAAATTATATGTGTACATTGGCTTATCCATGATTGGCATATTTAATTTACTAGTAAGCCCCTAGTAAAGTGCACTAGAGGTGCCCAGGGCCTGTCAATCAAATGCTACTAGTGGGCCTGCAGCATTGGTTGTGCTACCAACATTAGTATCCCTGTCAACATGGCTCAGACCTGCCACTGCAGTGTCTGTGAGTGCAGTTTTAAACTGCCAATTTGGCTTGGCAAGTGTATCCACTTGCCAGGCCTAAACCTTCCTTTTTCAGACATGTAAGGCACCCCTAAGGTAGGCCCTAGATAGCCCCAATGGAAGGGTGAAGTGTATTTTAAAGGTGGGACATGTTCTATGTGTTTTACATGTCCTGACAATGAAATACTGCCAAATTTGTTTTTCACTGTTGCAAAGCCTATCCCTCTCATAGGTTAACATGAGGGATGCCATTAAATATTATTCAAGTGAGATTCCATTTGGGAGCAGATAGACATGTGGAGTTTGGGGTCTCTGAACTCACAATTTAAAAAAACATATTTTAGTGAAGTTGGTTTTTAGATTGTGTGTTGGAAAATGCCACTTTTAGAAAGTAGGCATTTTCTTGCTTAAACCATTCTGTGACTCTGCTTGTTTGTGGATTCCCTGTCTGGGTCAGTTTGACAGTTGAGCTGTTTGCTCCTCTCAGTGACACAAAGGGAGCTGGGGTGTAGCCTGCATATCCTGATGAGCCATCTGGGCTGACGGGAGGGGAGGAGTGGTCACTTACACCTGAAAGGGCTGTGCCTGCCCTCACACAATGCAGTCTCAAACTCCTTGGTGTGTGTCTGGGGCCTGGCCTGGGCAAGGCAGGATCTTGAAAACAACAGAGACTTCTCAAAGGCAGAAACGGGTATAAGAAGAGCACCCAAAGCCCCTGAAAATCAGATTACTTCAGGAACCATAAGGAACCTCTGACAAGGAGAAGAGTTGGAGAAGCTGGAGGAGGAGTACCGCCCCTTTGCCTGAGACTGTGCTTTACTGGGTTGGCCTGCAGTAGCTCCTTCTGCCTGAGAGAGGACAAAGATTGACCTTTGTGTTACTTCTTACTGGTGTAGAATCTCCAAGGGCTTGAACTGAGCTTGCCTCCTGTTGTTAAAGTCTCAGGAAGATCAAAGACTTCTTTCTGCCAGCACCTGGGCTTTCTGCTGAGTGTCCTGCCTGCCAAGTGGTGCCCTAACCTGTCTCTGGGCCGTTGAAAGGTGCTGCTGGTGGAAAAGGACAGATTTCCATGCAAAGACCGCCGTGCTGAGCTTTTGATGCACCACCCACCTCATGGCTAAAAAACGAAGTGCAGCCGACCTGGTGTCTAACATCAACGCTCCACCTGCATTGCGGCTGGTAGACCAATGCATCGCGGCTGGAGAAATGATGACAACACCCACAATGGCTGCTGTTAACGACGCAAGCCCCAATACAGCACGGTTCCTTGACACTGTGCAACCGGATTTCGATGCAACATTGCGGGGTGCGGAAAATCAACGCAAAGTTTGCCCGGGCCTGAGGTGCCCCTCCAGATCGACGCATCGCTCTCCTGCGGGAGAGAAGAAATGACGCACACCAACCTGACCGGAAGAGAAATGACGCACATTCTCGCTTGTGGGTGAAAAATCGACGCATCGCTGGCCTTTTCCAACTCACACTCACCCGTGTGACTTTATTTTGTCCCTTCCCAGGTAATTTTGGATGCTAACTACATTCTCACAGTTTTCTAAAGGATTCAAGACTCTTTTTGCTTTTTATATTCATAACTTGACTTGTGTATGTTGGACTTTTGTCATTTTGGTCTTGTTTTGTTCAGATAAATATTATCTATTTTTCTAAACCTGTGTTGTGTCATTTTTTAGTGTTTTCACTGAGTTACTGTCTGTGTTGGCACAAATACTTTACACATTGCCTCTGAAGTTAAGCCTGCCTGTTCATGCCAAACTTCCAAGGTGGTCAGCAAGGGTTAACTGAGGGGATTCTCCTTTCCCCTAACTAGAATGAGGGTCCTTGCTCGAACAAGGAGTAACCTGACTGCCAACCAAAGACCCCATTTCTAACAGACTGAAAAAACCCTTACAAATTCTTGGAAAAAACCAAAGGTTACAGGGACGTTATAGTTAGGCTAAGACTTCACATGCACAAAACCATTGAAATTCAGCAGATAGAGTTACCTGAGCTAACTATAGCTTACACCCTTGCAAAACACTACTTATGACTTCACATATTACATCACTCAGCATCACTCATGACATGGTCAGTGACATCAATGATGACATCACTGATGACATCTCAAATGACATAACTGATGACATCACCGATGACATCTCAAATGACATCTCAAATGATATCCCTAATGACAACATTCACAAAAAAGCTCAGACATCCACTCAGACCCCTATATAAATAATTGTACATCCACACACACAACTACTCACATATTCATTCATCAGACCTATCAGACTACTGACACACATACACTTACTCACACAGCACTAACACAATGACTCACTCACCCATACATTACTAAGGCCCTCATTATGACATTGGCGGTAAAAACCACCTATCGCCGCGGTGAGGGCTGCCAAAAGACTGTCGCCGTGGCTACCAGCCATCCGCCGTATTTTGACAACATCTGGATTTCCACCAGAAGGATGGCAGAAATCTGGCTTTGGCCATGCCAGTGGATGCCGGTGGATGGCGGTAAGGTGGCGCTGTTGCCAGCAGCAGTGCCACACCATTAGACCGCCAGAGGACCCCCTGAACACAGGTAAGTGAGTGCTCCAACAGGGGTGGGGGGTGGCGGGTGTTGTGTGTGTGTGGGGGTGTGTGAATGTTTGTGCATGCGTGTAAGCGGGTGTGTGTTTCGTGTTGAATGTGTGTGCATGTATGGAGGCGTAAGTGCGTGTATGTTGTGTTGTGTGAATGCGTGTCTGCATGTATGTATGAAAGTGTGTGCGGATGCGTGTGGGAATGGGTGTGTGTATGCGTGTGTGTCTGTGTGAAGGAGCGTGAATGTAGGGTGGTTTGGAGAGGAAGGGGTGGGTGGGGGGACTCTAGAGAGGGGGGTGGGAAAGACCCCCAGCAGTGACAGGGGAGGGGTTCCCTGTCACTGATAGTGCCTACCGCCATGGTTTTCATGGCAGTAAGGAAGCCACGAAAACCATGGCAGTAGGCGGGGTCATAATCCCACCAGCGGTACAGTGACGGCCGCCGTGGCGGGAGATTGCTGTCTCCAGCCCACCAGGTGTTACCACCGTGGCGGTCGGTGTGGTACATTGGCTGTTTGGCTTCAGCCAAACCGCCAATGTCATAATATGGTTGAAAGTACCGTCAGCCTGTTGGCAGTACTTTCCACCATATTACCGCCGACCGTCAGGGTCATAATGAGAAGTCAGCTATTCATACACTTGCACCGCTACTCACACACCCATATAGCCACTCAGACACCAATGCATACAACTGTACTACCACTCACAAAAAGAAATAACATTCCCACACAACCATTATTATACCCACTTATTCACCCATACAAGCAGTCACACACCCACACACTCAGGTATCTAGTTACAGACACAGCCACTCACTCCAAGATACAGACACTTATACACAAAGTAACTCACCTGCACAACAACTACCACACTGAGTCACTCACCCATACACCCGTACAATCACTGGCACACAAGTCACTCACTCATGCAGGCATTAACATACCAACTCACGTATTGGTACAGCTACTCATACATTCACTTATTGTCCCAACCAGTCAAGGATTCAGCCTGTCATTCATGTATACAGTGACTCATAACCCACTCAATCACCCATAGAGTCACTTACTCACCCACTCACTCACCGATATATTCACTAACATACCCGCTCACTCATCTATACAAGTACTCACACACCCACTCACTCACCCATGCAGCAACTCATGCACCTATTCACTCACACACCAAGTGACTAACCAATACAGCCACTCACACATCTGCTCACTCTCCCATAAAGTCACTGACACATCCACACACTCATGCATAAACCACTATTACATCCACTCACTCACCCATACACTCAACGACTCACCCACTCACTCACTGATACAGCCACAAACACACTCTGTCGCTCACCCATATAAGCACAAACAAACCAATTCACCTGAACATCCACTCAAACTCACACTCACACATCCATACAACCACTTGCACTCACTTGATGCTATCATCAGCGATGTCATTTGAGATGCCATAAGTGATATCATCAGTGATGTCACTGACCATGTCATGAGTGATGTAATATGTGATACCATAAGCAGTGTATTACGGGGGCACAAGTGGATCACATGTTGAATTGTATGCAGGTGGCCAGGCATCCCCTCCACAGCCCCATGACAACCACCTCCCCAGGGCAATTGTTGAATTGTATGCAGGGGGCCTCACAGCCTCTCACTGCCCCAGGGCCCACCTTCCAAGGCTAAAATAAAAGAATAAAGGGGGTCCGTTATGGCCCCTTAGCACCGGGGACTACCACCTCTCAGGGACAAGTACAATGCTGGAGGGGGGCCATGGGACCCCCCTTGTGGAGACATACATGGCCCTGGTGTCCGTCACTGTCCAGGTGCAGCTCCTGCTATGTCGTGGGATACCCACCCCCAGGCAAAGCTGTTTGATTTTCCTTGGTGGGGGCTGACAGCTCCCAGCAAGCAAAGTAAACATAACTCCACTTTCTGCACGCAGGAGATGTCAAACTGCTCCTGCTTGCAGAAAGCAGAGTTTTCATCTGTTTCCCTGTACGCAAATATGTGTGCAGGGAAACACATTGCTCCCGCAAGCAAGGAGCTGCTATTCAAAGCAGCCCATTGTTTGCGGGAGCAATGCCGGCTCCTGGAGGAGTCGGGAGCCAGCTAGAATGGTGGGGCCTTCAGGCTACCCCCATGGTCCTGTCACTCTCTCTCTCCCATCCCATTATGGGATGAAAGAGCAAGAGAGAGAAAGATTGTTGTTGCAATGGTTTCTCCATACAATGACTTCAGAGAGTCATACCAGCAAGATGTTTGGTCCAAATATTATAGTTATGTTTTACTGCCCTGGATAACAGAGTCACATGTGTACTTGTGGTAAAGTGCTTGGACTGTCACTCTATAGGTTAAACGTTCAAAACCTCGCATCTCATGGTACTGTGTCTGTTTATTTAGCAGTATTTTGAATATTAAGCACTCCTAGTGATGGAACATTTACGTCTTTTTCCCATAAAAAAAATTAGGTTTGAATGTCATAGTTATGTCTTAACACTGTATGGTAGGGTGGCACCTGTTGCCTAGTGGTTTAGGTGTCGGACGTTCACACTAAAGTTTGAGGGTTTGCATCTAGGTGTGCACTTGCCATTTCCCTATTTTAACTTCAAATGCTTAAAGTACATACTGAAAGGTGATCTCACTTTTGTTACTTGACAATTACATTTTTTGTTTCAATTTGTCTAAAAATATGTAATTCTACCTCTATAATGTGTTAAAGTTTAAGAAACACTCTCTGGGTGCTTTCAGGGAGCTGGCTGCAAGCCCTGGCCAGAGGCCAGTCCTTGCGGTCTAGCCCTGCAGTACATGGCCAAAGGCCGTGAGCAGCATGGGGTTGGGTGGTGATAGGGGTTGGCCACAGGGCCTGACTTCAGGCCAGGTCCTGTAGTCAACCTCTGCTGTGCATGACCACTTGCGGTGGTAATTGGATTAACATATAGTAGTTAAAATTACTTAACCTCAAAAAAACTTAGAAATTCACTGAAAAAAACAAAGGTTACAGATATGTTATAATTAGGAAAGAGAATTAAATAACCCTTAGAAATTTGGCTGTACACCATACAGGGTTGAGTGGTTGTAGGCAAAAGGCCATGTGCATTGCGGGGTTGGGTGGTTATAGGTGTTAGCTGCAGAGCCTACCCACAAGCCAGGACCTGTGGCCAACTGCTGCTGTGCACAGCTGAAGGTCCTGTGCAGCGCAGGGTTGGGCCATTACAGGGCTGTTATAAGGGCTATAACTCGTGCCCCTGGCCACGCACTGCTAATTAACCTACAAATTACAGCACTCATGACATCTTTGATAAAATCATTTATAATGTCACTTTAACATCTGCAGTAAAATTATTGATCATGGGGGGGCATTAGTCACAGATACCTTAGGGTGCAAGTTGTAGTTACTTGAAATAACACTAACTACAACTGCTGAATTTCTCTGGTTTTGTGTGAGTAAATTCAGAACGTAACAATAACGTCCCGGTAACCATTGTTTATTTAAGTGAATTTTTAAGGTTCTTTTAATTCTACTTCCTAACTATAACATCCCTGTAACCTTTGTTTTAATATATATAAATGTATTTGGTTGGGGCGACCGTGCTTGTTTTAAAAAAAAAAAATCACTGAGATTTGCAGATCCTCCAGGAATTTTGCTGCAAACTTTTTAAAAAAAATGCTTTTTGGCAAGGCGGGGTCCTGGGGGACCACAGCTCCAGATTCAGGGGGTCAGGGTATTCCTACCCTGCCCCTTTTCTTTATTTTCCAGTTTTTTGGGGACTCCTCTGGGTCCAAAAATGGCTGTCAGTACTTCCTGGTTGAAGTTTTGCCAGCCAATCAGATATCAGCATGGGGACTGTCGCATCTGCGGAAGATCCGCATTCCTACAAATATATATTTTCTTTACTTCAAATACCTCTGAAACTACGTGCGGGCAGGGAAAAAGATGAAAGTATTGTTCCCACACATGTGGAGCTGCATTTCCAGCTGCTCCCTGCATGCTGGAGCAATGCTGGCTCCCACAGGAGGTGGGGAACCGGCTGGGACCACGGGCCTTGAGGCTCCCTCCGGGGTCCATAACTATGTCCTAGGCAAAGCAACTGTTTTCTAGTGAGTTTCCAACATTAAAAATTGTATGCCATCCTTGATGGAGGTGTTTGCATCCTTACTTTTTTCAAGCACAATATCTCATGTAGTGACTGTGATGAGTGGGTTCTTTATTTGTAATCTGCTGCTGAGACCAGAGATTGTGTTCTACCTTTTAAAAACAACATCTATGTAAAATGACCTAAAAGCCTACCCGTTGGCCCCATACACATTAGTGGTATGCAACCTCTTCACGCACTTTGCCAAGGATGATGGACAGCTTACTAAAAGGCCCACTAAGCGCGTTTCGCTCCATTTTTGGTGACAAGTTATTGATGCAGAGGAATATGATCACATCTGCACCAAACAGAGAAACACTTCTGTAAAGCACAAATCAGCCAAGTGTGTTTTCTCTACAGTTCCACCATGAACTGTTATCTGATGAAGAAGCTGGAGGAACAATCACATTGGCAAAGTTACAGACACACAAAGTCACTGGAGAAATGATCTGAGTCCTTTACACAGCTGTAGAGTAGGAGATGCATATTAGCCAGTAGAAAGTACTCCAGTTGGGTAGACATTTTGCAAAAAACTGTGGCCTCTTCTTGGATAAATGTGCAAGGCAGGATTCATTCTGACACAGAAATTAAACCTCAACGGGAAGTAATTACAGATATAAACAAAGCAGGTGCCCAAGTTGAAGCTCCTCTTCTGAAAAATACTAATCATTCTAATTTCTTGTGCATAGTCAAGACAAAGCAAGTGTATTTTCTCTGCCTTTCCACAATGAAAGGTTATCAATGAACCTTAATGGAGGTGTTTGCATCCTTGCTTTTTTTAGTGCAATATCTCATGTAGAGACTGTGACGAGTGGGTTATTTTTTGTCATCTGCTGCTAAGACCGGAGATCATGTTCTCCTGTTTAAAAACTACAAGTATGTAAAATGGCCTAGAAGCACTGCCCTTTTGGCCCCACCCCATAAAGATTAGTGGCATGCAACATCTTCCTGACATTTTCCCAAGATGATGGACAGCTTACTAAAAGGACCCACTGAGCGTGTTTCCCCCCTGATTTTGGAGACACGTTCTTGTTGCACAGGACTATAATCACATCTCTACCAAACAAACACTTCATGAGTGGTGTGGGGTTGGGTGGTTATAGAGGGTAGGCTATACTTTATCTCAGCCTTTGATTTTTGGAAAGTCAGTGAAATGAGTGCCAATCGACTGGGTCATAACAACTAAACACAAGTGTTGGTAAAGCCAGCAGGTCTTTGTCTGGTTGCCAGCCTTTAGGTTTGAAGGCTTGTTTGGTTTTGTAATTGTTTTTGCCAAACTTTATTGTTAGGGTCGCTACATGGTCCTCATCTACCTAAAAAAAAAGCAAAGGCTAAAAATAGAAAATGTTTTTGTCCCATTGCACTTGTAGTCCATGGTACGGAAAGGAACTTCTTTCTTCAAGGATGTCCACCTTGTGAAATGGCAGAATGTCTCGGTCAGAGTGAAGTTAGCCAATGGCTGAAATCGGCTGACCCTTTGCCCCATACTGCATTGCTGTGATATTTGGAAGAAAAATTTGAATGACACAATGAATAAACAGAGGTGGCTAAAAGCGCCTCTTAGAAGTATAATATACATATAGTTTTTGTAAAATCAAAATGTCTTGCCTAACTCCAGCCTTAAAAGTATGTTATGTGTCATGCACTAGAAATAAAAAGATAAATCCCATCTCTTTAACTCGAAAATGTTACATCAAATATAGGTTTTCTCTTCAGCTAAGGCTGAAAAGTGGTTCCCTCATCCTGTTTCTCAGCTTTTGAGGCGAGACTAAAAGGTGAATAGTCGCTAGATAATCTTCATACAGTTAGAACCTCCAATGGTCACTTCAATCTGGGCCATTTCAGTTATAAAACTAATAAAAGTCACCGTGTGAGACTAAATTGGATACAATGCCTTTGCATAGGTTGATTGCAAAGCAATAGCTTTTCAGCGGCATAAAGACACAGAGGCTAATGAAGTGATTTATGAGATATTTAAACGTAAAGTCACTAAACAGTACTTTGACGATTAGTGCATTTTCTGTAACTCTGACTCACAAATGGCAGGTAATGGAGGTTACTTTCAATATATGTTTTTTAGAAGCAGAGTCAGGGGTCCAAACAAAATAGAGAAAACACAGGACAGCTGCTCTGTGCTGCCGTCCTTCATTAGAACCGCATTCTTGTGGGATGCTGCCTTTGCGAGGAAGACAAGTTTCCAAACTGAAAACAGCTCTTTTCCAGCATGATCTTTTTTTCTATCACCACAAAAATGTTTGCCCCAAACAAAGAAACAAACAGTGGCATTTTGCATGCACGCTTCTCAGGAGGAAATGTGCCGCTTTTATGGTGCATTTTTAATTTATTTACTGTTGAATCTAATTTTTAGTATATAACCATATGATAGCGACAAACTAATAGGAGAGAACACAAATGTGCCCCATCATCTATTTCTAGGAGGCAGTTTCCCCTGAGGAAAAATAATATTGCATCCGTGCTTTCCTTCACAAATCTGAAATGTACCTGGACTCTTGCATGCTACGTTTGAAATGTGTTTAATACTGTTGGAATTAGCTCGATCCAGTTGCACCAACAGAGAAGTTGTGCTTTTGCTGTGGAACAATAAGTGTTCACTTGTATGAGAACAGACCATTAAAGTGGCGAAAATGTTTACAAACTCAACTGCAAGAACAAAATAGTCTAAGGATGGATGAATTTCACAATATATAAAGGACAGAATGAGTGCCAGGGATTACTGGCTGAAGAAAATCACAAGACGTTCACATTCATACATGTAAGCAGCACAGCACATTTACACTCCCGCATTCACCCAAAATGTGCTTATTTCACAATTGGGGGATAGGTGTTGACCACTTTCCCACTCCCACTCCAATAAATGGGTATTGATTGATGCAATGCCAAGGGCAAACAAAGTACGTTTCTATAAAACTGTATTTAGTTTTGATTGTGACCTCCCAGGAGGCCAAAAATGGTACAAGATACAAATAAAACCATACATTTTAGTAATTTATGCAGTAAGTTATGCAGTAATAACGTGGTCAGAATAAATGACCCTTGCCTCATCACATTTGTCTCACCCTCATCTCTCCCGTCTGAAGAAAACTACAATGTACTAGCCTCCTTTTTCTCTGAAAAAGTGAAAAACATATATTCTTCCTTCCCAGTGGAAGCCAGAAGTCACCACAGTTAGAGATGGTTTGACTCTTTGACTGATAAGCTTAAACTGCGACAATTTTGTCCGATCTAACCCATGGAATTGATTTCCTCTGCTCTGCCATCAAATCCGGTGCTCCAGTCTCAGACCTTTACCATCTCCCAAGGTCAAGAACCTGGGCATCTGGTTTGACAAGAAACTTTCCTTTGATGTCCAGATTAATGCCTTTGCGGGAAAGTGTTTCTGAATGTTAGGATCTTCGAAAGAAGTAGCTATGCACTCTACAAATCATATTCTTATTCTTATTCTTATTATCATTAACATTCAAAGCAATAAGAGTTTGTTTTTTAGCAAGTTTTGCGTAGTACCATGTCAAACTCCAAACTGAGTTCTGCTCCGTTTAAGAGGATATTTTCCCATGGTTCAGGCTAACCCAATTTAAGGAAATCGCCTCACAGGCCACTTGCCTTTCTTGTACTCTGCGCACACCGAGTAAATGGAGGGGGCATTCGAGCAAATGTATCCAACCTGACCCGGCTCCTAGGTACACCTTTTCACCATGGCAAAGCAGGGTAACTCCTCTATGGCATGCAGCACCTGGTACTGAACACTTTACCAAGCACTTTAGCACAAAAGCAGGCCAGGGAAGGGAGCCCCAGGACAGTGGCTTCTACTTCTGGGCCTGCTGCAGCACTGACCCACGGTCCAATCAGAGCTGTTTCACCAAGTCAAGCTGGGCTCTACTTATCACAGGGACATGAGATCAGCCCAAGGCTATCTCGAGACACCAAAACGGCCATTTGAGCCAAGATTGGTATTGGTGTAATAAATACATGCATTCCAGGAGGTCATTGTCATGTATTACCTCTAGAGTTATCACAGTTATCCAAGTAAAAGTTTAAAGCGACCAAGGTAAACATAACTGGTTTAATGACCTATTCACAATTTCACTGTACTAGTCATGTGTATTTAATCTTTGAGACAAGCATATTCTACTGGCAGGATTACTTCTGGATTGGAGCAGTAGCCATGTTCCTATCCTAGACCAATCTTTGTACCCCTGTGGAGCCTACTGTGGGTGCCAAGAACAGGTCTACTTGGTGACGCTTTGTAAGACTTCTTCATGCATGGAAATGGCCTACTTTCTCCAGAAACAATGGTAGATGCAGATTGTAACTGCATATCTAGTATGGCTCCAGAAATTAATATCTGTCAGGAAGTAAAAAACTGAAGATCAGAAAAAACTTCCACTTGTCTACATGAAGCAGCAAGGCAAAGAGCAGCAATAATAAACAGGAACTGGAGAAGGGGGGAAGTCCATGAAGTTCTAGTCAGCAAGCAAATTGCAAGAACAATTGCCCCGCAACTAAACTCAAAATGTACTCTCCTTTTATTGTATCAAACAGGATGTCACGTAATTTAAGAAGTGGTTTGGCCATCTTGGATTGAGATGCATTTCAAAGAATTAAAGAATATCAATGTGAGGGTGATATTACACAAAAGAATTCTGCAGCATAAATATGTAATATAAATCCTTATGTATGCTGCATTTCTGAAACACAAGCATATGGGAAGGAAATTTGCACCATGATGCTCCGCGCAGCCAATCAGGCTGACTCACGTTTACCAAAATGGCCCCTAGAAAGCTATCACTTCCCGCTGAAACACCAGGCTGACCCATGGCAGGATCCCGCAGAGAAACAAGACCGCCATATAATCCACACCCGAACAAAGCAACAAATAGATAGGGGAGAAATCATCATTCTGGGAGCCCATGCTTGCCTGCAGGGGCTTGGTGAACGGAGCAATCAAAAGCAAGGGATCCTTCCCTATGCATGCAGGACCCTGTACCCTTTCCTGGGCTCTAAGTGACACGACAGACTGGAGAAGATGCCCCTGAGCTAGGGGCTTCTACCTCAGGGACAGCCAGAGCACTGATCTGGGGTCTGGTCAGAGTTTTTTTTACCGGCCAAGTAGGGAAGCTCCACTGGGCCAGTCTGACCCATCCAGGGCCCTTTGAGACTCAGTGGGTCAGAGAATAGAACCCTGAGCCGAGCCAGGGCCTCCTCCTCTGGCCAGCTGGAGCTCTGGCCTTGGCCTAGCTAGAGCTCTCTCACCCACCCAAGTAGGGGAGACCTCCCTCGGTCTGAAGAACACAGTATGGACTCTAAGTGACATGGCAGGCTGGAGAATAGAACCCATGGATGAAAGCATGTTAATCTAATCAAAGGCTGTTGTTATGCAGTATAGAAACACTACATAAATTGCATGCTTTTTTGTAACCTGTATTTAGCAAAAAGGAATTGCAGCTTTGCATGACTGTCCTCTTCTGTTATACTATTCACTTTGAAACATCCTAAATCCAATAGGTTCATCAGCAGTAACTTGCCTCTTCTGTCAGTGTTTTTGTTTAGAATTTGCAGATCTGCGGTATTCCATTCAAATTCTAAACTAGGCTCTTAGTATTAAAGACCTACACACTTTGCAGAAACAGAGGTGAGGTGGTCTGTAAAGTATCATAATCCCTCTGTAAATCTTCACTTAATATAGCCTACAATTCCTTTGGGAAGCCACCAAATCACCCCTCAGCTGGCCTACAGATAACATTATAGGAGTTTATTTAAAAATTATTTCTCATCCACATCTCCAGAAAATATAATAATGAATACTCTGGTGTTGGACCTGGCTTTTTGACAGGGTCATCCCCAAACTTTTTGCCTCCTTCCTCCTATTTTTTCTGACCTGTTGTTGTTGGCTTTTGAACTCTGGGCACTTTACCACTGCTAACCAGTGCTAAAGTGCATATGCTCTCTGTGTAAATTGTACTGTTGATTGGTTTATCCATGATTGGCTATTTAATTTACTTGTAAGACCCTAGTAGAGTGCACTATATGTGCCTAGGGCCTGTAGATTAAATGCTACTATGGGGTCTGCAATACTGATTGTGCCACCCACTTCAGTAGCCCCTTAACCTGGTCTCAGGCCTGCGGTTGCAAGGCCTGTGTGCAGTTTCACTGCCACTTTGACTTGGCATTTAAAAGTACTTGCCAAGCCTAAAACTCCCCTTTTTCTACATATTAGTCACCCCTAATGTGTGCCCTAGGTAACCCCTAGAGCAGGGTGTTGTGTGGGTAAAAGGCAGGACATGTACCTGTGTAGTTTATATGTCCTGGTAGTGTAAAACTCCTAAATTCGTTTTTACACTACTGTGAGGCCTGCTCCCTTCATAGGTTAACATGGGGGCTGCCCTCATACCTTGTTGAAGTGGCAGCTGCTGATCTGAAAGCAGCAGGAAGGTCATATTTAGTATGGCCAGAATGGTAATACAAAATCCTGCTGACTGGTGATGTCGGATTTAATATTACTATTCTAGAAATGCCACTTTTAGAAAGTGAGCATTTCTTTGCACTTAAATCTTTCTGTGCCTTACAATCCACGTCTGGCTAGGTTTAGTTGACAGCTCCTTGTGCATTCACTCAGACACACCCCAAACACAGGGTACTCAGCCTCACTTGCATACATCTGCATTTTGAATGGGTCTTCCTGGGCTGGGAGGGTGGCGGGCCTGCTCTCACACAAAGGACTGCCACACCCCCTACTGTGACTCTGGCAGACAGGATTGAACTCAAAGGGGACCTGGTGCATTTCTTAGCCACTCTGGGAAGTCACCCCCACTTCAAAGGCACAATTTAGCATAAAACAGGGCCTCTGCCCTACCTCATCAGACACTTGCTGGAGAAGAAACCTGAATCAGAAACTACATCCTGCCAAGAAGAACTGCCTGGCTGCTCAAAGGACTCACCTGTCTGCTTTCTACAAAGGACTGCTGCCTTGCTGTTGGCCTGCTGCCTTGCTGAACTCTTGTCTGGCTGTAAAAGTGCTCTCCAAGAGCTTAGATAGAGCTTGCCTCCTGTTCCCTGAAGTCTCAGGACCAAAAAGACTTCTCTTTTTCATTTGGACTCTTCGTGCGCCGAACATTTTGACGCACAGCTTGCTCCGAGGCAAGAAAATCGCTGCACGCCGACGCTGCTCGACGCAACGCCTACGGGGCGACCGGAACTTCGACGCACGCCCTCGCATGGACAACGCCGCCCGACTTCCAGAGGGGAAATCGACGCAACGCCTGCCGTGATAAAGAAAATTCCACGCACAGCCTCCCGGAACAACACGCAGCCGGAAAACAAGCCGAAGAATCCACGCACAGACCCTGGGACATCTGGTAATACCGCAATCCATAGAAGGAGACGGTCTGCGTGCTGGAAACAAAGCATGTCTTCCCCGAGTGAAAAATAACAACGCAAGTCTGTGTGTGAAGGGGCGCAACCGACACACACACCATTTTTCCTCCCGTAGAATGACGCACGTCTCCACGCGTGAAAAATAACAACGCAAGTCCGTGTGTGAAGGGGCGTAACCGACGCACACACCATTTTTCCACGCATCTCCTCTTCTGCGGCCCTCTGCGGAGATTTTCCACTCCAAACCAGGTACTTTGTGTTTCAAAGAGACTTTGTTTACTTTCTAAAGACTTAAGACACGTCATATCACTTTTCTAGTGACATCTTTACAAATTCATATTGCATCTTTGATCATTTTGACCTGCAAATACCCAGATAAATATTATATGTTTTTCTAAACACTGTGTGGTGTATTTTTGTGGTGCTATATTATGTTATTGTATGATTTATTGCACAAATGCTTTACAAATTGCCTTCTAAGTTAAGCCTGACTGCTCGTGCCAAGCTACCAGAGGGTGGGCACAGGATAATTTGGATTGTGTGTTACTTACCCTGACTAGAGTGAGGGTTCTTGCTTGGACAGAGGGTAACCTGACTGCCAACCAAAAACCCAATTTCTAACATCTGGCACACACCAATTACTTTTATACTCATACGTTAACATGTCACCCAGATTCCAGCTTTCCAACAGCACCGACCTGCTACATGTCTGGCTAGCCAATCGTTTTCTGTAACAACCACAGCCTGCCCTGCTGGCCAGGATTGATTGTTGTAGGCATTTGAGCTTGATTTAATTAATCCTCATGGCTGCTATTTAGTGTGAGAGGCACTTCTGGTGTTTGCATGAGCTTTTTGATTTGCAGTGTGCCAGGCTTTTGTCTTGCATTGTCTCTGCTGGTTCTATGGTAATCTTTATTTCCAGATGTGTGAGTTGATGAAAATACAGAATATACTTGCAAGGCATTGCCAGATGTTCTACAGTTCCTTTTTATTTCTCCATTGTCTAAGGCTCGCAAACACCCTGAGTCTGCAAAATGTTTCCGTGAGGAACAAAGTGTCTGATCTGATTATTTTTCATTTGCCCCTGTACCCCTGTGCTGTAATCCTGGCTGTGTAGTCTGTATTCTTTAGATGACTGACAGGAGCAGCTTTGGGTAGCGAGGAAGTCAAGTGAATGTTATTATGATACCGAACTCCACACAGAGGTCCACATAATGAAATACAATAGACCAAACACACACTGCACATTAAAAACTAACAAACAACAATAAAAGTCCTTTAAGATGGCAACATACAAATCACAAAAATAAAATGGATAACAGCAGCTATGTACATGCGATCACGAAAATATATTCAGGTAATACAAATGTAAATAACAAAGTGTCACTCATACAGCACAAGAAACAATGTGTACATGATTATTCCCGACCACACAAAAGAGGAGAAGAAGCTATATCTTGCTAAGAGGCAGAACAGTACGTTCTAATTTACAAGTCTCTATAAACCGCAACAAACATAGGGCCAGATGTGGCAAGCATTTTGCATGGTGCAAACTGAAAAAATCGCAGTTTACGCCATGCAAAATGCCCATCGCGATGCACATTCACAATTTGCGAGTCGGTACCGACTTGCAAGTTGTGAATGGGACTCGGAAATAGGAAGGGGTGTCCCCTTCCTATTTGCAACTCGCATCGCTATGCTAAATTGCTTTGTGAACACGAATGCGGTCGCAAAGCAATTCACAGTTACCACCAGTGTCACACTGGTGGTAACCCATTCGCAAAAGGGAAGGGGTCCCCATGGGACCCCTTCCCCTTTGTGAATGTTGCCCAAAATGTTTTTTCAGAGCAGGCAGTGGTCCAATGGACCACTGCCTACTCTGAAAAAACGAAACCAAATGGTTTTGGTATTTTTTTTATTTTGCAACTCGTTTTCCTTTAAGGAAAACGGGCTGCAAAATAAATTTAAAAAACAGCTTTATTTAAAAAGCAGTTACAGACATGGAGGTCTCCTGTCTTCAGCAGGCCACCATCGATGTGAGTGCAGGGACTCGCTATGGGGTCGCACAATGCGACCCACTTCATTAATATTAATGAGGTGGGTCTTGGCGACCCCATAGCGAATCGCAGACGATGTCGGAGACACCGTTCTGCATTTGATTTTGCGAATTGGAAATTGCGAGTCACACCGACTCGCAATTTCCGATTCGCAAAATCGGAACTACCTACATCTGGCCCATAGTGCTCTCTCTAAAGTGCAAATTGTGCCTTGTACATACTTATATGGGCAGCCTCCATGTACAATCTAACATAGCAGCATGGTTAGCCAAAGTTAAAATATCAGTAATTATACAATTGTTACAAGCCTCTGTAACATGAAACAAGCAAAGTGCAATGTATAAAGTGCAACTAGTGCCTGATACATATGTATAGGGGCAACCTCCATGTACAATCTAACACAGCAGCATGAACAGCCGAAGTTAAAATACCGATAATAATGTAATTATTGCATGAATTCGTCCCCAAGTTAAATCATTCCAAAAGGACATTTCATAAGCTAGAAACACCATGTCTTCTACATCAAAGACCCAAAGACAAAACATTCAAAACATAAATAGAAACCCTAAAAAATATACAAGAAGAATCTAAAAAATAAGTAAAGCTTATTACATGTTATTTCATTCGGAGGAGATAGCTGAATTCACATTATATTTAATAAACATGGGCCTTAGAAGTTGACAACAAGCCTCAAACAACCCAGGACAAAAACCTGCGTGATGAATGCATCATTAAAAAGACCTGAGCGGACACTGAAGATCTTTTTTTGTGATACGGGAGATATTACCAGTTCTAGGTCATTCCAGGCTGTCAGTCAAGCACTCTGTGGGGTGATCACCCGGGTCCTGTTGGCAGGGTCATGGTCAGTAAGCTCACCTTTGATTCAAGGAACTTCGAAATAGGAAGTTATCAACTATAATCAGAGAGCTGGTGCCAACCTGGTTTGTGATATGGTGAGCTTCTATCTCGACACAGTACGAGCTAAGTGGAGTGAGGTTTTTGACATTAACTGAAGCTTTGCTCTTCAGTCATTCCTTTTGGGGGTCATTTACATTAGAAAACTCCTAATTACTGATTTTCCTGACTTTTGACAATGTGATTGGTGTCTTTTTCGAGGAGGAACAAAACTGCAATATTACCATAAGTAGGGCTTTGAAGGAAACAGTTCTGGTGTAATAAGTAGAAATTGAAAGTGAGGCATTTGGAAACAAAGCAAAAGGGAGATATTGAGTGACTGATTTGACGCAATTCTCTCAATGGATTCGCTTGGGCTCTGGTTGCAGCATGGTGAGTGTAACTATAGAGCATGTGAGACATGATTAAGGGTCCACATGCAGCATTATTTCAACATACCTGGTCGGTGACTCGTCACAAGTAGGGTGGACTGCACTCCCTTTCCTTTCCATGGAAGCTAGGCTATCTTTATTGTCTTCAGAGACTTTGCCAGTGTTTCCTGTAGGTATCTGGCAATTTAAAGCATTTCACAGTTTTTATTGATAAACATATATCAGCTTCAATATTGGAGGTCAATGAACCTTTAAAAAGAAAATTCAATTGTACACTGGCTTCTGAAAAATTAGTTAGATCTTTGGATTCGTAAAAATATTGAAGCCTTGAGAAAGTGGAATAATCTACAAAACGTGTGTTGGTTGCAAGAAGATGAACTGATTGAAGTAACCATGTTATAAAGACAAATTATTTCTAAATTATGTAACTAACACATACTATTTGATAAAAATTTATTAGATTAGATAAGATGCAGAAATACTGTCCAAGTGTATTCTTTCAGGAGAAAAGACAGATGGACTACCACCGAAATAATAAATCAGGAGTAGAAATATATCAACGGACTACTTTAATTATTATAATGATTGGAAGTAATTCAATTTTCTTGTTTTTAGTTTGTCTAACTCTTGAACTAGTGGGTGACTGGTGTGTTGGAGTGTGTGCATGATACTGGGCTACTTCTCCAGTCTTAAGCAAATTGTTGGGGATGTTATGAGGTATGCTCCGATATGGATCAGAAATGTGGAAGAGGAAGGTATTTTTTGAAGAAGGGGATCAAGGATGAGGAGGAAGTTTTGGATTATGAGAATAATGAAAAGGAGGAGAGTGGAGTGTCATGATAAGGATTGGAGGTAGTTGGATCATGAGCAGGACTTGCATGTACCATGGGCTAACTGCACTAACAGGGAAAGAGGGTTTGGTGTTTTTCAGGTTGAAAAACACCAGGATGACTGATCAAAATGCAGGAAGTTGGCATAAAAGTGAGAGCATGAATCATGTTCATCATGTGGTGAAGGGAGGTGTCCGATTCTGCACTGACATAAAATGGCATGTTGGGATTGTTGACACTCACAGGGTTTAGGGCATCAAAACAAAAAGTCTGTGCAAGTCCGTAGGAGAGGGTGATGATTCGGTAGTGATAGAGAAAGTTATGAGAGCTGTGAGCATCAGGTAAAGGATGAGGCAGTGGGACTAGAAGAAGTGTGTCTTCCTTGTGAAAGCAGGTGGCTGTTGAGATGGGGTCTGATGCTGAGTAGGTAGTAGGAATGTAGGAAGAAAGTTGATGTTGGGGGAGACAGGGTCCAAGGTGACAACTTTGCCCTACATGAGTTTTCAAACCTTCCTGGGCTCACATGATGGATTTACCAAAGAAGTGATCCAGAGAGTGGAGTACATAGAAGTGTTGAAGTTGTTGCCTAGAGAGGTCTGAAATAAAGAAGGATCAAAGAAAGACAAGGCTAAGCTAGTGAAGAGACCCAGAGTTCCTTTGACAAGTGAGAACAAGTTGATAGCATTCCTCAACTATGGAAGTGTAAACCGTGACCACTATCTGAGAGAAATGTGCCTTTTTTTAAGTATATAGATGTCATCAGGATGGCACTCATTAGTATGGTGAACTGGCTTAGGTAAGGTTTGATGGTGACTTCAGGGCCAGACTGGCAAGCAATTCACAATGGAATTGGGGTGAGCTAGACAAGGAACTCTATTTCAATTTTTGGCTCCTACCAGACTGAGGCTTATTTTATTTATGGACATTTCTCTAGCATACCAGTGCTTTTTTAGAGGTCAGTATAGTGAGGAACTTCCTTGTCTTTCAATATGTGGTTCTGCAACATAGAGGTTTGCAGGTACAAAGATGTATGCTCCAAACTTTCATGTTGCCGCCCTCTTATTCAATATCTTGGCCAAGTTAGGGGACTGAGACAGCAGGAAAAGGTAGAGGTTTGTATGTTGCTACGGCAATGTCTCCTACACTACTTAAAGAAGAGAAGTTACGTTTCTAGTTACAGTTTGACGCTAATAGGGGTGCACCCTAGTTACTGGAATGTGATACTTTTGCTTCTGATGACATTAGGACTCTGCACTTTAATGCTATTTGGTGCTAATGTGGTTGGGCTCACTCCCCTAACCAAGGTTTAATTGGCATACAGCTGATTGGCATACTTAATTTATTTATACTTCTCTTGTACAATGGTGCAGCATACACCCAGGGTCTGTAAATCAAATGCTACTAGTGGGCCAGCAGCGCTTATTGTGCCACCCAGTTAAATTGCACCTCACAACATGTCACAGGCCATAAACATAGGACTCTCAGACTCACACTTCAGTTCACTACTGAACCTGAGGACGGACTCTCAGAGGACTGCCTGCTGTGATCTGCTGCACATTATGCCAGACTGGTGCTGAATCTAGATGGACTGCTGTGTTGCCTGGAGCCTCCCTTAAACTTGCAGAAGTCAGCCCTGCACTTGAGTCCTACACCTGCACCCAACACTACCCAAAGTGACTGCAAACGCTAGCTTGCTGGCCTCCTGTTCAAAGCCACAGTGATATATTAGGCTCCCACCATCCTTACCCTGCCCCTTGAGTGAGTCCTGGAACCCCAATAGGTCCCCATCCAGTCCTGGACCCTTGGTTGTGGTACTAAAGGTGCCCAAATGGCTAATTTCTAAAACTGAGGACTTAAATATTGGCCAAACCACTATTGCTTTGATAAATAGGAGGAGACCGGGACCAACCTGCTCACTTATCCACCTGAGGTGCATCGCTGGTTGAATTGGCTTTATGGTTTAGCACTGTACATTCTTCTATGCAGCAACAAATCTGTTTCAGCGGTCCTTCGCCAAAGCTGTATCTTACTTTGTGGAACAGTCTTTAGCTACAGCCTTCTGTTTCTTCTTGCTGGAGGTTTTTGACTTCCATCTCGATGACTAAGTCCGAGGCTTAGTCCATTGCTCTACTCCACTGCCACTCGACGATGGCGCTCTCTTCTTGGACACACCTGCAGATTTGCTCTGCTGAACTTGTACCTTCTCAAACATTTTTCTCCAGAAACTTTTCTCAGTCCGAAGGTAAGCGCTGACTAGGCCCAATCCACTTCTTGTATTGAACTACGCTTTATTGTGGTTGGCCTTAACTTTTTACTTTGCCTAGGTCTAGCACGACTAGATGTCAGCGTTTGGCACTTTTATCAATTAGGCACCACTTTGAACTTTAAAATTTAAAAATTCACATCTCCAGTTCTACTGACTGGATTTTTGGTCTTTGGGTGTAAATTTATTAAATTATACTCTATTTTTTTTAATTGGTTTGGGATTTTTCTTGTGTTGTGTTTTCTCTTTATAACTGTTTATGTACTGAATAGATACTTTACACATTGTCTCTAAGCTAAGCATGATTGCGTTTTGTGCCAAGCTACCCAGAGTTAAGAACAGCTTAATTTAGTGACTTTGTTGTTGTTCACTGACAAGGGATTATGGCTGTTGCTTGCCCAGGGTTCAGACCCTAGTCAACCAACATCCCAATTTCTCACAGTCTGATTTACTTTTATGCACATAGCTCTGGGTGATTTCCAGTTATTAAGAATACAGTTAGAGGATGACATTTAAATGTATAACGTTCTGCCAATTGGGTGATTATTTCCTATTCATTACTTGAGACATATAATATATTCTGGCAGTAGTTGTATTAGGTTGTCACAAACGTTCTGTCTGTAGCATATGATTTGTCTGTCTCCTTTTAGATTACCTTGGTGGCTCTGTGGATTGTGCTAAGGTGCGGCTGCTTTTCAGGATTTGATAGAGGATTTAGTTGTTCACTTGTTGCTGGAGACTGAGTGGACAGACACCATGTTGGTATTTTTGTGTATGCAGCTGGATTTTGCACAGAAAGAGGTGTTGTTTTCCTGATACAAGGTGATGAAGGTATTGAAAATGGTGAAGGAGGTTTTGGGGTCCAAGAAGTTGGAAGTGAGGACAATTCAGGTAGTGAGGAGAACCTTATCTTTGCTTGTCACTTGGTGAGAATACAGAGTTCTTTGAGGAGATAAGGCTTTTCATTGTCTAGGGACACAGTTCTGCGCAATTGCTTGGGGTTGAAAGGAGCAGCAAAGGTGGATTGAGGACATAGGGGGGCTTTCTGGTGAGATTCAATGGAGTAATACTATGCATTCTACATAAAGATAAGAATGGCAAATACTGATAAATACAATTGTAACTGTTGGTTGTGACCTTCTTTAGCAGGAAAGGGGTGTACTAAAAAGTGACCTAGAGCTGCTTATGAGAAGACAGTAGTGTTTTCAAATATTTTTGCATTGGTGGTTGTGTTGGTGCACTTGAGAAAACATTTTGCCACAAAGAAAGATATTTTTTATGTGGATACTAGTGGGTTGTGCCAGTTGTGAACAGGCAGTGTGCTATGAGATGAGCAGGTTTTGCATTTGCACAGGGCATTGGTATTGGGCTGCATGACGAACATTATAGTTTTAAGGGCACAACATGTTCCAGGTCTTAAGAATGACACTGGAAGCTTTATCTTGTTTGCAGTGGCAGAGGTTCCATGGTCTGGCTCAGCTGGCAAAACAACACAAGACAGGAATGTCTTAGGAGTGACAGAATCTGAGACATGGAGGGCTTTGCAGCCCAATGAGAAATCCTTGCAGCCTTTGACCAGGAGAGGTTGCAGACAAATTTGGGATGAATACCAGGATAGTGCAGCTAATAAATGATTGTAATTGCAATTGTATTTATATAGCTCATACTATGCCTGACAAGGTGTTGAAGCACTTTTCAGGGAGTAGTACACTACTCTGGAACCAAAAAGGATTAGTGATGGATTAGTATAGTGAAATATGAGTTATTTTGAGCAGTGGACACTGAGGGGCTCATTCTGAGCCCGGCGGGCGGCAGGAGCCGCCCGCCTGGAGGGAGCCGCCAAATGACCGCACCGCGGTCAAAAGACCGCGGCGGCCACCGGCCGCCAGGGTCAGAATGACCCCCTGAGTCTGTTAGTTGGATTGAATTTGCTAATGGAGAGATAGAGGAGAGAAGAGTCTAGAAAGTGGCATTTTTGAAATCATAGTAGTAAGATAAGATTTGGGATGAGTAAAATGATATCTGGAAGAGGGAAAAGTCTCTAAAAAAGGATTAGGGAGATCATAGCAGTAGAGTTAGGTTTGGGATGAGTCAAAGGAGGGATACATAAGGAAATAATTTAGAAAGGTTTTTTTTGGAAGCCCATAGTAGGGAAATGAGGTTTGGGGGTGAGACAAGAAGGGATAGAGGACGGAGGAGTCCAGAAAGTGTTATTTAAGGAATCATATAGGTAGAATGAGATTTGGAATGAGTCAGAGAGTGAATGTGGAGGATATATTGAAAGATGAATAGGATAAGACAGAGTAGTGCATTGGAGAAAGTCAAAGTTTGTTTTATTATTATTGTCATCTACAGTAGGAGTAAAGTAATAACTATATAGATACATAACTACATGGAAATAATGTACATGTATAGGAATATAATATATCAAGATATAAAGTTGCATGTATAAACTCAGACTTTTAAATGTTGAGGACTTGAAGCTAATTTATTTTTATAAACATTTTATTTTTTTTAAATGTTATATCTTACTCATTATTTCAATAGTAAAGCACTTGGAGATAAAATAGTTATGCCAATATTTACATATTATGATAGCTGAATAAAGCGGAGACCCATAAGCATCTAATCAAATAATTTAAGTGAACACTATGCTGTGACCTACGTAAATTTTAAGCATAAACCATCTATATATATATACATATATATATATATATATATATATTTTTTTTTTTCTGAAAAAAACCCAAAGGTTACACGAACATTATAGTTAGGTTCTGAATTTACTCGTACAACACCATAGAAATTCAGCAGTTATTGTTAGTTATTTCTAGTAACTATAACTTGTGACCTAAGGTAAATATAACTCGCACCATTGCCATGCCCTGTTGTCTTATCAATAATTTTATTGCAAATGTTGCAGTGATAATATCAAAGATACCATAGAAGATGTCATCAATTATATAATATGTGGAGTAATTAGCTGTGCATGGCGATGGCGCAAATTATAGTTAGCTTAGGGTGCGAGCTATAGTTACCTGAAATAACCTTAACTATAGCTGCTGTATTTCTTTGGTTTTGTACGAGTAAATTCAGAACCTAACTATAATGTCCCTGTATCCTTTGTTTTTTTCAGTGAATTTCCATGGCTTTTTAACACAAAGTAATTTTAATTACTATACGTTAATAGAACCACTGTCGTGCACTGCCTTCAGCACTGCAGCCAAGCCCCTATAACCACCCAACCCCTTGCCATGCATGGCCTTTGAGCGTGTGCAGCGGGGCTTGGCTACAGGGCCTGTCTCTATCAGCAGATCTGTGAGTGGGTGGCTGAGTGGGTCTGAATAGGTGTGTAACTCTCTGAGTGGGTCTGAGTGGGTGCATACGTGTCTGAGTGGCTGCATGAGTGAATGAATTTGTGTATGAATGAGTGAATTCGTGTATGAATGAGTATGAGAATGTGTTTTTAATTTTTTTTTTGGCATATGCTTGAATACTCCAGAATATCCTCTAATGTTCAAGAATATTCTCGAATAGTCAAGAATATCCTTGAATATTAAGGATATTTGCGGATATTCATGAATATTGTGCATGGTGAGTAAAAATCGTTTTAAACCCTTAATTTACTCTAAAACACCCCTATATTACAACCCTGTGTCAGGGTACCTCCACCCTGACACCTTATATCACTTATAATTTCTATTTTCAGCCCCGGGGATCCTCTCCCATAACATAAATTGGTGGCCAAAAGTTACTAGTCAGGCTGTGGCCAGCCAATTACAGGTCTTCTAGTTGGGCGTGCATTTGCGAAGAATAGTGTCCAGAGATATACAAATGTAGATTTTCCTTAAATTCTCATAAACTACAGAACAGATTTACACAAATATCCAAAAGCACAATCTGCGTCCCCAACACTACCTTTCTGCCAAATTTAGTGCAATTCCGTCCAGCGGTTCGGGCTGTAGTCGTGTCTAAACTCCCATGAGAATTAACATGGGAAACACAACTTTTTTGACCCCCACTTTTTTCTCAGCCCCAATTTGACGGAGCACCCTCTTTTAAAAAAAAATAATTGTGAAGATTTGTCAAACGGTGCCAAAGATATAGGCAAGTCAAAAACGCTTTTTCTGTGGACACATGGCATTACTATATCTACCTACTGACAACCACCAGTAGGTAAGAAATATATATAAATATATGTATATCACCCAAAACTTTCCTTGCACAACAAGACCCAACTTGACACTTTTTAAAAATAAATCGTGAAGTTCGTCAAACGGGGCAAAAGACGCAAGTCAAAAAACACTTTTTCTGTGGAAACTAGGTCCTACATATAACTACCTACTGGCAACCGTCAGTAGTTTTACAGTATATATAGAGAGAGAGAGAGAGATTGAGATATATATATATATATATATATATATATATATATATATATATATATATATATATGCATATATATATATATATATATATATATATATATATATATATATATATATATATATATATATATATATTCACATATATATAAATATAGATATATGTATATATTTAACTGAAAAAAACAAAGGTTACAGGGACATTATAGGTAGATTCTGAATTTACTCGCACAAAACCAGAGAAATTCAGCAGATATAGTTATGTTTAACTAAAGAAACTATAACTCGCGCCCTAAGTTAACTATAACCTGCACACCACTTTGTTGTCATCAATAATTCTATTGGAAATGTTGCAGTAATAATATCAATAATGCCATAGAAGGTGTCATCAATGATGTAATATGTGGAGTAACTAGCTGTGCATGGCGATGGCGCAAATTATAGATACTTTAGGGCGCCACTTAAAGTTACATATGTTACCCATAACTGTGACTGCTGAATTTCTCTGGTTTTGTGTGAGTAAATTCAAAACCTAACTATAACGTCATTGTAACCTTTGTTTTTTTCTGTGAATTTCTATGTTTTTTTAGCACACACAGATGTGAATATAACCAGCACCGCTCACGGACGCTTATGGAACACCCTGAAACTTTCAAGACAGCCGCTGAACTGACCAAAAGCACTAAAAGTATTGGCAAAACAAAAAACGCTCCATCTATGAAAAAAGGTCCTAACTACCTAGTGGCGACCGCCACTAGGTAATTTATTTATATATATATAGATAGATAGATATATATAGATATATAAATATGTTACGTGGTGACCAATATGTAGCTACAGCTAGGACTTAGAAAGAGAGTTTTTTTATTTGCTAATAACTTTAATGCCCTTTAATGAATCTACACAACATTTTCCAAAAAAAGTACAACACTCACTTCAGCTGGTGTCTGGAAATTTTTGGGGGTATCTGTCATGCAGGGGGGCAAGAAAAAGAGAGGTCCCAAAACACTTTTCCCCATGCATTTTTCCATAGGGATTTCAAACAGGAATAGATCCTGAACCACTGAACGGTATTACACCAAATTTGGTAGAAAGATAGCTCTTGGTCCCGAAAGTGCCCTTTCTGTTATTTGGTGTACATCCATTCAGTAGTTTTTGAAATTTTAAAGAAAAAACAAATTTGTATATATAGGGATGTGAAGGCTCTGTGAACCCTCCCGATCTTGTGCTGAGATCTGATTGGCTACCAACTCTTCAACAAGAAAGTGTTGGCAGCCATCTTGGGAATTGGCCTCAGCCGAGTTCCTGAAAAAAAGACAACAAATTAGAAAAGGGGCCAGGGTAGGGACAACCTGACCCTATAGTTCTGGTGCTGGGGTTCAAGAGGGTCGGCCCTCCCTCCAGAGAAAAAAGCTTTTTTTTTTAAACAATTTGTTGCAAATTTGTGACAAGGTTGCAACTCTGCAGCAAAGATTAAAAAATACAAGTGTGACCTGCTGTGCCTGTTTTTTAATGAAGCCCCCATGTAGGCCATGTCGCATGTGCATGTCAAAAAAAAGGAGGGGGTGCATGGGGCCCCGCTCCAGGGTTTGCTGAAGTCTTGGGGACTGCCCCCTCCCTGGGGCGATTATTATATGGAATGCACAGGGCATAGTGCCCCCTCCTCCCAGCCCCCTGGGACCAACACCTCCCTGGGGCTTTAATTAAAAATGAATGTGGGGGGCTGCACGACCCCTCTGTAGCCCCAGGGACTGCCACCTCCCCAGAGCTTTAATCATTATTAAGGGGGTCCACGCGGCCTCAAGGTAACTGTAACTCGCTTCGTAGCCATGCACAGTTTTTTTCAAAATTTTTACTGCAAATATGACATTGATATTATCAATAATGTCATCAAAGATGTCATGAGTGGAATAATTTGTGGGTAATTAGCAGTGCATGGCGAGTGCGTGAGTTATAATTATCTTAAGGCACAAGTTATAGTTACTTGAGATAACCCTAACTATAACTGGTGAATTTCTATGGTTTCGTACGTTTAAAATGTGAGCCTAACTTTAACTATAAAGTCCCTGTAAACTTCGTTTTTTCCTGTGATTATATATATATATATATATATATATATATATATATATATTAGCTTTACAAGTACAAGTAGTCTGGCAGCAGAGTTCTGAATCTGTTATAGTCATTCTACAGTTGAAAAGGATAATCCTTGGTAGAGGTCATTAGCATATTCCATTTTGACAGTACAATAGAGATAGAACAATGGACCTTGTGTGAATTTCCAAGGTGAGTGAAGAAGCATCACAGAGTAATGAAGTCTGATCTTGCTAATTTGTCCACCAGGGCATTCATTGATAACTAGGAGTGCATGGTAATTCCAAGGTTTCTTATTTCCTCAGATACTTTAACAGGGGGTCCCAGATCATCAGGCCAGTCATCTCTTAGGCCCTCATTACAACCCTGGCGGTCGGTGATATAGTGGCGGTAATACTGCCAACAGGCCGGGGGTAATAACTATGAAATTATGACCAAGGCGGAAACCGCTCAGACAGACAGGAACTTAAACACACCGACACCAGGGCGAAATCAACAGGCACCACGGTGGTAACCGCCTACAGTCAGGCAGAAGACAATGTTCCGCCCACTGTATAATGACACACCAATCCGCCACCTTTTCCGGGGTGGTACTAACAACATCAAAAGCCTGGCGGAAACATTGCACAGAAGGGAAACGACTCACCTCTGGAGACTCAAGGAAGAACCATGCGGCCATGGAGCCCGAGTTGCATGTGTTCCCCATGCTCTTCTACATGCTGCTCAACTACGAACACCAATGCCGGTGAAGACGACCACGTGAGTACTGCTGCCTAGCACACAGGGGAGGGGGTAGGAAAAAGAGAGTGACACACACACTCAACACGCAACACACAACACCCCCGCCCCCAACACCATACACACAAGCAGATGCAGTATCATTACATATTCACCCCGTACCCCTCAGGAATAATGCAAGGACAAAGGGAATTGATGAAAGTGAGTGTAATAAGATAAAATAGTAGCAATACGTGCATTCAAATAAAAAAGTATATGCATATATACAAATCAAGGAACACTGCCCAGTCCTCAATGTTCGTGGGCCACAGGGCCACATCACAAAGTCCAAGGCCCCACCTCACTCCTGAAACAACACGGAGAGAACACTGCAGGGGCATCAGGTCAAAAATAGCCAGGCACCTCAGGGGGACAGGGAATGGGGGACACCTCAGCCGGAAGATGGTACAACGCCACTGGTCCTGGGGGGGGCAACATGCCCATTACTTGGTCCTTGGGTGGCTTACTCACATGCTCTGGAGGGGGCAACATGCCCTGTGATCTTTGTCCTGGGGAGTGCAAGGCCACAGTATCTCAAGTGGGTGACTTGCCTCTGACTTGCCCTGGGAGTGCAAGGCCACAGTCTCTCAAGTGGGTGACTTGCCCACTGACTTGTCCCAGGAAGTGCAATGCCACAGTCTCTCAAGTGGGAGACTTGCCCACTGACTTGTCCTGGGGAGTGATAGGCCACAGTCTGTCAAGTGGATGGCATCTCCACTGGTTCTGGAGGGGGCATTGTGCCCAGTGATCTTCATCCTGTGGAGGATGGGGTGAGTGGATGTCTTCTTCCACTGGTTCTGGAGGGGGCATTGTGCCCAGTGATCTTCATGCTGTGGAGGATCGGGTGAGTGGATGGCTTCACTGGTTCTGGAGGGGGCATCGTGTCCTGTGATGCAGAATTTGGGAAGTGCAAGGTCACAGTTTCTCATCTGTGTGTCAGACCCACAGGATTTGCAGGGGCCGGGCAGCACAACAGCCCATGGACGCAGGACTACACACTGTCCACCGGCGGTGACGGCTGCTCAGTGGTGGCAGTGGTGGTGCTGCTGGTGGAGCTGACAGTGGTGGGGGGAGGCTCCGGCCCATCCCCTGCAGCCTCGGACAGCTGCACACTGGGGCTGCTTCTGCTGGTGGTGGTGGCGGTGCTGGCAGTGGTGGGGGAGGCTCCAGCCCATCCCCTGCAGCCTCGCACGACTGCCCACTGGGGCTGCTGCTGCTGGTGGGGGTGCTGGCCGTGGTGGGGGGAGGTTCCAGCCCATTCCATGCAGCCTCGGACAGCTGCCCATTGGGGCTGCTGCTGCTGGTGGCGGTGCTGGCAGTGGTCGGGGAAGGCTCCAGCCCATCTCCTGCAGCCTTGGACGGCTGCACCACCAAGGTTGGTGGTGGGGGCTCTGACTGAGTCCCAGCACCAGGCCCCTTGTCTCTACTGTCTGCTGTTGCAGGCCCCTTGGCCTTTCTTCTTGCAGCTGGTGCTGCCTCCTTGCCCTTCTTTCCTGCAGCTGATGCTGCCTCCTTACCCTTCCTTCCTGCAGCTGATGCTGCCTCCTTGCCCTTCCTTCCTGCAGCTGAGGCTACCTCCTTGCCCTTCCTTCCTGCAGCTGGGGATGGCTCCTTGCCCTTACTTGATGCACTTGGGGCAGGCACCCTTTCCGTATGGCCAGCTGGTGGCCGGGATCCTTTCCCACCTGTAGTAGTTGGGGACACTACTGTACCCATGGACTGGGTGGCTAAGATGCTTGGCTGGGTTTTGGATGTGGCGGTGGTGACTGCCAGTGAAGGGTGTGTACTGATAGGTGTGGTGGTGATGGTTGTAGTGGCTGAGGATGTAGTTCATGCAGGTGTGAGTGGAGACCCCCCGTGGTACGGAGGTGGAGGACGAGGAGGAGGACACAGTGGAGGCAGTGGATGTTAGTATATCTGATTCTGGATGGTGTTTGTGTGAGTGCCGTTGGGATGAAGTGTGGTGCTTGTATTTGCCATGTCCACTCTTGTGTGTTGTCCTGGGTGCATGCTCGTCTGACTGTGTGCTTGGGGTAGGTTGTGGTTGAGGGGAATGGGATTGGGATTGGGTAAAGGAAGTTGGAGGGGGAAGAGTGGAAACAGGTACAATGGCTGCCATCAGAGAGGAGGCCAGAGCCTGGATTGATGTCTGTTAGGCTGCCAAGCCAGTGTGAATGCCCTCCAGAAATGCATTGGTTTGTTGCATTTGGCCTGCCAGCCCCTGGATGGCATTCACAATGGTTGAATGCCCAACAGAGATGGATCGCAGTAGATCAATAGCCTCCTCACTCAGGGCAGCTGGGCTAACTGGGGTAAGGCCTGAGGTGCCTGGAGCGAAGGAGATGCCCACCCTCCAGGGCGCACGGGCACAGGAAACTCACTGAGGAGCTGCTGGGAGGACAGTGCTGGTACGGGGGGTGGCTGCTGTACCTGTAGCTGGGTTGGGCACAGAGGTGTCTGCCACCACTAGGGAGCTCCCATCGGAGAAGGTGTCCGTGTCCGAACTGTCCCCTCCAGTCTTCGCTGTGGTGCTTCCCTCGCCCTCCGTCCCACTGGTGCTCTCACCGTCGGTGGATTAGGCCTCCTGGGTATTGTGGGATGCAGCTCCCTCCATCGCCGGTGCCTCTGCTCCTCTGCCAGATGATGCTAATGCACATGAGGACAAGGTGACAAAAAGGTGGGGGAAGAGACAAAGGATACACTTGGTCAATGGCGGCATCAACGCCACCGTTGGCATACACAGCACACTCACACACAGGGAACAGCCCTACGCACTAGGCAATGCACTACCAGTCACAATGCTAGTCACCAACCCATGGATAGGGAGACCTAACACCAATTGCAGCATACCTGAGACCAACAGACCCCTGCCCAGTAGTGGATGCCTACTAGCTTGTTTGGAGGACCTTCACATCAGAACCCTGCCCAACATGGGACCTACTCTGCAATGCCAGGCCTGGCCTGAGGGCACCCACAGGGCCCATACTCCCCACCAGGCGTAAGTTGTAAATTAGGGCACTGAACTCACTCCCATGTGGCTGTTGTGATGCACCCAAGCGCCCATCCAGCTCAGGATAGGCCACCGCCAGTATGCGGGCCATCAGGAAGGTCAGGGTTCGATGGACACCCCTTCCTCATTGGGAGGCCATCCCCAGCTGAGCCTCCACCATCTTCCATGCCCAGCATCTCAGGTCCTCCCACTGTTTCCGACAGTGGGTGCTCCACCTGCCGTAGAACTCCAGGGTCCGCACGTCCTTGGCGATGGCACCCCACATACCCTTCTTTTGATGGGCGCTGACCTGCAGAAAAATACACAGAGGGAAAGGTATTTGTTTGACCGCCCTCCCTGTTACACTCATGGACCCCCATGCCCCTTCCTATCCCCATTAGCACAGACATGGCCCACCATACATGCTGTACGCTGCCCAGGGCCCATCCATCAACCCCTCCACATGAGGTCTTCACACAAAGCACTCCATGCATTCATGCCCCATGCATCGTACTCACGGTGTACTCACCTGTTGGTCTGGAGGCCCAAACAGCAGTCGGTACTAGGGTAGGACCCCATCCACCAGTCGCTCCAACTCCGCTGAGGTGAAGGCAGTGGCCCTTTGCCCAGTAACACGAGCCATGGTCGGTTCCAGACACAGGTCACAGCAGCACATGCAATGTATGTCCTCTCCTGTTGAAGGTCAGGTAGCAAGTGAGTGCACATATAGAAAATGGCAGTCACATTTGCGGCGGTGCATACCGTCACCGCCAGTGTACATCACCATTAGTCACCGTAACCCATAGGGCCCAATGATAACCAATGAGGAGTTACAGCGGTTCTCGACCGCCTCCGCAATGGCGCACAACGTCAGCGGAATTACCTCATTTCCACCTGTCCCTCCATACAGGACAGGCGGACACCATTTCAGGGGGGGTGCAGGCCATGGATCCTAACTGCGTCACAGTACATAAATGCACCATTTGGACATCTCCCCCCAAAAATGTTAGAATCACAATATGCATTGAACCGTAGTGGTTGGAATGTAGAGATAATGGCCAGATGTTTCCTTTTTTGCTCCATAGATTGCAACCGCTGCGGATGAATAGGAGATGGAGACATCCCCCTGTATACAGGCCCCTGGTGGGCTTGGCAACAATGGAGGACAGGCACATTATCCTCACCTATAGACTTGACAGGGCCACAATCACTGAGCTGTGTGCCCAATTGAAGCCCGACCTATTATCTGCTATCCGTCACCCCACCGGGATCCCCTCTCTTGTGCAAGTGCTATCAGTGTTCCATTTCCTGGCCACTGGCTCTTTCTAAGTGACAGTGGGCTTGGCAGCAGGAATATCACAGCCAATTTTCTCAATAGTGCTGACCAGAGTGTTGTTTGCCCTGATTAAACACATTGGCAGCTACATCGTTTTCCCTCAGGTGGAGGATTTGGCCACAGCGAAAGCTGACTTCTATGCAATGGGACATATCCCCAACATCATTGGGGCAATCTATGGAACACATATTGCATGTGTTCCTCCCCTGGCGAAATGAACAGGTGTTCAGAAATCGAAAGAATGTTCACTCTTTGAATGTCCAGATGGTGTGCCTGGTGGACCAGTACATCTCCCACGTCAATGCAAAGTATCCTGGGTCTGTGCATGATGCCTTTATCCTGAGGAATAGCAGAATCCCAAATGTGATGCCCCAACTCCAGTGTCTATGCATTGGTGTTGCATGAAGGGCTTGGCACTGGGATGAGTGGGTTGTGATGGTGGGTTTTGTGGGAGGTGATGGGGTGATGGGAGTGAGGGTGGGGGTATGTGATGGCATGCAGGTAGGGAGGGTGATTGTAATAGAGAGTTAACTTACCAGAGTCCAGTCCTCCTGCTACTCCTGCCAGGCCCTCAGGATGCATGATTGCCAAGACCTGCTCCTCCCATGTTGTTAGTTGTGGAGGAGGAGGTGGGGGTCTAGCACCAGGCCTCTGTGCTGCGAGCTGGTGTCTTGCTGCAATGGAACGCACCTTCCCCCGTAGGTCGTTCCACCTCTTCCTGATGTCATCCCTTGTTCTGGGGTGCTGTCCCACGGTGTTGACCCTGTCCACGATTCTCCGCCATAGCTCCATCTTCCTAGCAATTGATATCTGCTGCACCTGTGATCCAAATAGCTGTGGCTCTACCCAGATGATTTCCTCCACCATGACCCTTAGCTCCTCCTCAGAGAACCTGGGGTGTCGTTGTGGTGCCATGAGTGTGGTGTGAGTGGTGTGGGAGAGGGTATGTAGGGTGATGTGTTGGGGTATGTTTTGTGAGGTACGTGTATGGTGTATAGGTGATGGTGATATATTTGGCTCTGGTTGTGTGGGTGCTCTTGCTGTCTCTCTCTCTCTCTGTTGGCAATGGTTTGTAGTCGTAAAGGGTTGTGGATGGTATGGGTGTGTGTTTTATAGTGGTGTGAGTATGTGGGTGGGTGTGTGGGTGGTGTGTGTATGTGTGTCAGGTGTGTGTTATTTGAGCTGTCACAAGTGGTGTTGTTTTGTTAGGATGTGTGTATTTTGAGGGCAGAGGTATGTACCGCGAATGGTTTACCGCCATTAAATTTCTGCTGCGGTACTCATGGGTCAGAATTTGGTGGGCGTTGTTCTGTTGGCGTAACGGTGCGGGTATTGCTAATGCCAGTTTATCACTGACCTATGGGCTGGTGGACTTGTGTGTGTGGCTGTACAGTGACGGATTGGTATGTATGTGTCATAATATGGTTGGAGGTTATCCGCTGCAGCGGCGTTATGTGGGTGGCAGTCAGCATGGCGGTGAGTGGGATTTACCACCAATGTCATAATGAGGGCCTTAATGTCCATTGTCCTGTAGGAAGGGAGCATAGATTTGGAGGAAAGTCTCCGCCTTGTCCTGCAGGTTATAAATGACTCATTCATACAAGGCCATTTCATACATGGCCAATAGCCACTGCTCATGTGTGGGGAAAAGTGGGGAGCAAGACCTCACTCAGCATGACACTGACCGTCCCCATAAGGGCCGAACAGTGGGGCAGTTGCAGATGATGTGTACCAGGTCACACCAGCCATTGCATAGCACCAGCAATTGGAGTAAGGCAGCAGCCCGCTGCCCCCGATGTGCTGGGGTCCAATGGCAGTCATGCAGCGATTTAAAAAGGTAAAATTTCAGCCCTGGCTCTGCAACTTAGTGCCTCCAGTAGTTTCGCCCAGTCCTCTGACTCATACTCCACATTGAAGTGAGTCTGCCATTTGGTGCACAAGCTGTCCAGCAGGGATTAAGGAAGGCAGATGACAGGTCAGGAGGCTATAAAAGCTCGTACTCACCCCTAAAAGGGTCCCCACACCACTGGGGAGGACAGGAGGGACCAGGATTAAGGACCCATGTGGGGGGGTCAAGGCAGTGACGCAGTTTGAGGCACTACCAGTAGTAGCCAGATGAGAGGCCATACTTCTTGCAGAGTGCTGCAAAGAATTTGAGGGCCCTGTGGGCAAGCATGTGATGGAGGATATGGGTCCCCGCAGCATGCCAAACATGTCAGTTAAGCACCTCACCACCAATATGAAGGTCAGAGTGGCCCCGTAAGGGTGCATGGTTATGTACATGAGTTTCCACCGAGAAAGGCAATGGGCTCACATCCAGGATTTAGCCATTGCCTGAAGCATGGTGTTCTTTGAGCCAGGGTGGAGACATCATACCGATAGAGAGGATAGAGTCCTCAAGGCACTCCAGGATGGTATGCGCAATTGGACCCATAACGAGGGGTCCAGGGTCTGGGGGAGCTTGTCTGCAAGCTGCGCTAAGTGCAGGGCAAAGGAGAAATGCTCTATAGATGGAAGGTCCAGTCTGGCGGTGGGCTATGAGCCTGCTACTGTCCATCCAGGGCTGAGAAAACCCCCAGATGAAGGACCTTATGTCCCTGTCCACCGACCATAGGAGTTTAAGAGACTCAAGCAAGAGAAGCATACCCACAACATGGAGTAGGTCCCTGCCCAACGCATTGAGGCAAGGAAGTTGCATGCCATGAAAAAAGCAGTCTAGGAGGGCAGGGTCTGCTGCCAACTTTGGAGTGTACAGGTGCCGGTAGAATGCCAAAAACTCATTTACAATGTACTGCGGAGGTAGAGGATGGTGCCCCTGGTGGACCTTCCTCTTGTCATTCGTTTCCCAGGAGACATCTGCAACAATATGGATCTTGTGATTCTCAAAATCATACTGACCATAGGTAGGGGCTGCAGCCATGACTTGCTGTACTTGCTTGTGGCAGAGGAAGCAGGCGATGAGAGGCTGTCTCTGTCCTGGTGCCGCTGTGTGTTGTGGACACAGTGGGCCTACTGTATCTCTAGAGGAGGGGAGAAAGCCAGCCCAGTGGGAGTTGGAAGGACGTCCCTGCGGAAGCCCCAGACATAGGGCCCCTCCACACGTTCCAGTAAGTGGAAGAAGCAGAGATTGCCTCTGCAGCTCTGGTCCTCAAGGTCATTGAGTTTGTTGTGTAGGTACCATAGTTCAGAGTCCCGGTCCGGGATGGTAATTAATCACTCCTCCACTGTCAACAGGCGGTGCACCACACCTTCCACCCTGTCATTGAAACCAGTTATATTGGCTCCGAATAGACCTTGATTCTGCAGTTAGGTTGGACATCTTGGCATGCATACACTCCAAACAGTGACCCACCATGGTGATTTCCTGAAGGATGCAGTTCATCCTGGGGTTCGAAGGAGGGGGTCAAAGCAGAGGGGCAGTTGCAGGGCTGGACTGTGAGACACCTCCACGAAGAGCAGCCAACAGGTTTATTTATCAGAAGACATCTCTAGTTGTGTGGATGAAAGAGGGGTGCACAGCCCACCAACACGACTGGCAAGGGCCCCAGCTGATGGTTAGGTGGTCCACACTATGATGAGGATGAGCAGGCACTGACTTCCTGAGACCGAAGGGTGGGAAGGGGACTGACGATGACCCTGGTGCAGCCCTTCAAAATGGCAGGTCCCAAGTTCAAGATAAGCCCTGCCACCGATCACTCCTCCACTGTAGACAGGTGGTGCACCACCCCTTTCACCCTGTCATTGAAACCAGCTATATTGACCCCGAATAGACCTTGATTCTGCAGTTAGGTTGGACATCTTGGCATACATACACTCCAAACAGTGACCCACCATGGTGATTTCCTGAAGGATGCAGTTCATCGTGGGGTTTGAAAGGGGGGTCAAAGCGGAGGTGCAGTTGCAGGGCTGGACTGTGAGACACTGCCACGAAGAGCAGCTGACAGGTTTATTTACCAGAAGACATCTCTGGTTCTGTGGATGGAAGAGAGGTGCACAGCCCACCAACATGACTGGCAAGGGCCCCAGCTGATGGTTAGGTGGTCCACACTGTGATGAGGATGAGCAGACATTTGCTTCCTGAGACCAAAGGGTGGGAGAGGGACCGGCGATGACCCTGGTGCAGCCCCCCAAAATGGCAGGTCCAAAGTTCAAGATAAGCCCTGCCACACAGGGCAACACTCTTCAGCCTCACACCATCAGCAGCTCCAGCTTCGGGGCCTATGTCCCTAGATTTTTCTGCAGTCTTGTACTGTTTCAGGTGAAGGGCCATTCACAAGGGCACTCAAAGCAAAGCCAGATCCAGTGCAATGAAGCAATTGGGGGGGAAGGGGCCCTCAAGCTTGTACTGAGTCACTGAGGGCAGAGAACAAGATGTAGGGAGAGCAGGCGAGGCTAGGGGTGTCCAGACACAGACAAATTAGTTCATATATGGTCCAAAGTTACCTAAGAAGAGGGGGTCAGCCAAGCATGGTCCAGGGTGGCCTACTGTGGCTTAAGGGAAGGCAGCAGGCCCCTCCAAGAGGCCTTGTGCCAAGAGCTTGGGATCGCCCAAGTCCAAACGGGCCTCTACGAGTCTGTGCAGTGCAATGGACATTCACAGCTTTCCCGCTGCAGGTGTCAGGAGCCAGGTGTCCCTTTCCACAGCTGTCCAGAGGTGCAAAGGATACCTGGGAGGCATCAAGTTGGCTTGCAGGCCTAGCATCTATCTTCACCCTCCACTGTAAGGGCCAGACCAGGCCAGCTGCCACCACAGCCCAAATAAGAGCTATGGGGGGGCCAAACATGGGTAGAGGAGTGGGAAGGGCAGGCTGACTGCCCTGCGCCCCAATGCATGGCAATGGACCCATGGGCCAAGCTTCAGACCTGCAGTCCACTGAGGTGCAATCATGCCCTTCTGTGAGCCAGGACAAGCCCATCATGAAGCCTCGCTGCCTCCCACTCAGTAGGGATCCTGTTTTTGAATGATTCCTTTAGCCCATAATAAATGTGAATAAGGTAAATGGTAATGTTTCAGCATTCAGAGATGAGAAGTATGATATTAATAATTTCACTCTGTGGAATTCAGCGGAGTTACATAAAAACTCAACAAAGTTCAGTGAGTGGGCAGAATTTGGGTATGTTGTGTTACTCACACTGATTTTTAGCACTGGGAGCTTGTTCTGTTCTGTAAAGTCAGCACGAATGGCACCACATGGCATGCCAGAGGACGCTGCTTCTTTCTGCTACTCAAGTAGATTTTCCACTCAAGCGTCAGCTTTCTCAATACGAACGGTTATGACCTACCGCAACTGCTTGCATTGAAAAATCTCATTAGGAGGAGTTCTAGCACCCAAAAATCACGCTTGGGGACCAAATTCTTGGTTGCATTCTTCAACTTAACGGTGATGAGCTGTATATGAAAGAAACCTCCACCATGCGACAGTTGGAGGAGTTCTGCTGGAAATCTGTGCTCCAAGCTGAGGGCAGAGTGGGCAAAACTCTGGAAACTCCTACGGCAGAGCGGAATTTTTCACCCACCCCTAATATTATAATATATTTTTAATAACAGGTGATTAGACCAAAGGGGGCTGCAACTTAAGCATTGTCATAAACTAGGAACACATAGATCTTTCAGTATTGCTACAGTCTGCTTGCATGAAGCAGCACGTCATTCTGCAAAGTGACTTGTCTACATTAGATGGTGCAAGGAAGGCCGTGCATCTTTACATTTGAGCAGCAGCCATATTGGACGCGTGATACCTGGGACATGCTCACACCCAGGATTCAAAGGAAAAGCTGACATGAAGCACTGCATATGGACCAAAGGATTCTGTTACTTCAGCACTAACATGAACCAAGAACAGAGAGCACTTTCAATAATACCACTTTGTTTGCATGAACAGGGCATCATTCTATAAATGGATTTGCATACATTAGAGGGCGGGAGATAGGCAACGCATCTGTGAATTTCAACAGCTGCATGATTTGAGTGAGTGCAGTACCTGGTACACGCCCATACATGTCTTTACTGGTGAAGCCTACACAAAACATTAGCAACATATCAGTGCACTAAGTGTAACAAGCTTGTCACTGATGTACTGATTGTCTGCTGAGAAGTGATAACCAGAAGAACGGCTGTGCAAAAGCAACATATGTTTTCTTTCTGCTACTCTACCAATAAACAGCAGCATTTTAGTATTGAATCAAGCATTGTATATGTTTGCTATCAGATCAGGCATACATGATCAAAAGCTAAAAGAATCTAGGTCTCTTACCCAAAGCACAAACATTGAGAGTTTTTATAGCTGAACTAAGATTAAGCAAATTACCACAAAAAGAAAAGGGGAAGTTCTATTCTATTAACCCCACTCCTAGCCTCTTTGAGTACTACCAATCAGGAAAGAGTTGTAAATATAATTTTCTTTCTCATTTAAGGGCACCTCAGAATTTTGGAACCAATGCAGACATGATTGCCACTACGCCCTTAATGTATGCATCTTACATAGGGGATGAAAATGTACCTCCTGTGAACCACCAGAAAGATTATCTGCCTTTAGTTAAAACAGAGTGGACATCTCAAGAGTTTAGCTGTTTTGGAAAGCAAATAGAAAGGGTGTTTGAAAAGTGTGACATAAATGGTGAGGTTAAAAGTTTTTATATGAGTGTAGAGGCATCCTAAAGTAGTAATTATGACCTACAGGACATTCTAAACTAGGATAGTTTAATGCTTTGTGGATTAGATCTTGACATCATGGATTAATACATCACCTAGTGCCTGTTCCCTCTCATGCCCAAGGATTTTCTAAGTTTCATGAGATAGCCACCCTCCCTGAGTTATGAAGCTCTATAGAAAGTGAACTGCATGATAGATTAAGGGGAGCTTCTGTACTCCATGATTTCCCTACTGTAGGCCACAACTGAGGCCACTCAGTATCAATCTTTAAAGATGAACATATAACTGAGCCTTAAGCAGAGTCTGGCTACCTATTTATCACAAATTGATAACAAGCTTACTAACTTAAATGAAAAGCAGTTTAATATTGATTCTAATAAGGGGAGCATTTTTTCTAATGTCATCTCACAAACCAGAGACCCTGCCAAGCATTTTTCAGGTCATGATGGATGACCTCAGTATGAAACAAATCCAGTTCCTAAATGATCCGAAAATAGTGAAGGTGCTCTTCAATTCTGTTGAATCTGTTATAAGTGGTGAACTTGGCCCAGATCCAGTTAGGCTCACCTTGTAGGGAGAAAATGAATTAAACAAGGCGGTTTGTGTTATGGAAGGTGAAGAGACACAATTTCAAAGTAAAACAGAGCCTGTTTTAAAAATGCACTGACTAAGAAGCACAAAAAAAAATGAGTAACTTTCAAAGATTAGAAAATCAACAAAATCTAGGCTAGGCCACTGATGACAGAGAAAAACAGTTACCTGTAAAGTGTGTCATGTATCCCATTTTGATATGTAAAATAAAATACTTGCATGTAATTTAGGGGCTAGTTCAGATTCAGGGTTAAAAACAAAATCTCATTGATTAATTATTTCTGCTGATAGAGACAGAGGCATAGTTTCAATGAAAAGGGAATTATGAAATGGTAAAAACAGTGAATCCCCAACTACCATAGACTGTGACATACCTGAAGAATCAGTCAGTTCACCTTTTTCAGATTATGTCTATGAGCTATCAACTTCAACCTATCTTACTTAAGTGACTGTGTTAGACAAGGGGGAGATATGTTTTCCCCCTGCAGGGCTATCAAATTAATAATCTGGATTTGACTAATACTCTGAAAAACACAATGGCTATAGGAAAAGATTGACAACATTCACTCTCAAACCAAATCTTTATTCAGTTATATAAAATAGAACCATAAAACACATAAATACATCAATTTAAAAACAAAAATGAAAAATGTTGTGAACATTTCTTAAATCCAAAATCATCTACAATCTTGTTTTAAGATTAATATTAAACACATTTAAAAAATTGACACTATTCCGCCAACATATAGCCTCTTTTAAAAAAGAACCTACACCCTCGCACACCAAAGCCTCAGGGACCATACGTAGCCAGAGATAAGCTGGGCGACATTGCACAAAACCCTTACTCTTCAGTAATGGCAATAAAAATCTCAGTCTAAAAGGTGCATTAAACTCACAAAAAAGGGTAAAATTGATAATGTCTGTTCAATTTTCCTCTATTTGGGGCGCCATACTACCTGAGTAGCCCCAAATTGGGGCCCCATACAAAAGGACAAGAAGGCATTTGCTCCTATTCACCTCGAGCAGAGGTAGTATAGGCTTATTACCCACCATCGCTGCAAATTCTAAAGTATCACCTACAGCAACATTAAACCGTGCACATCGCCTCGAAATGCAGGGCACCCACCGACCCTTTATTGTCAAAGGTCACACCAAGGTAAATAAATTCATGCACACAACAAATTTTTTGGCAGTTAATCACCACTGCCCCTACATTGATCAGCGGTTTTCCACAGGCCATAAAATGGGTTTCACTAATATTGACCTCCAAGTCAAAGTCTGTCATAAACTCGACATAAGCATTGACTGCCACACGGAGGCCATTCATAGTATGGGCCAATAACACCGCATCATCCGCATTGATCGAGTACGGCATGCTCAATCCATTGATTTTGGGGGACATCCTTGCATCTATCAACCAAGAAATTGTGCAGGCCATTTGTTACAAAAGAAACAGGATTGGAGCAAGAATACAACCTTGTCTCATACCCCTATATAAATTAAAAGGTTCTGTGCATTCCCCATTGATCCCGTACCTCACAGAAGCATTTGTTCCAGAATGTAGGTATCACAGAAGATCGATGATTGGGCTCTCCAAACCCATAGTGGATAGAAGCCCCCATAGCTTATTACAATTTAGTTTCTCAAATGCACTGCTAAGATCCATAAAAGCAAGGTAGAGGGCACCCCCCTTTGCCCGGGTGTATTTACCAATCAGCAAAAGTAAATTCAAAAACGTCTCCTGAGCCCATGAGATTCAGAAGCAGTTTTTGCTGATTGGTAAGTACACTCGGTTGAAGGGGGGTACCCTCTACCTTGCTTTCCTGAAATAATACTGCACCCTACTCATCAAATCATGCTCTCTCACCCATTCCTCAATGCGCTGTAAAGCTATGCGGCCACAAAATTTCACCAGTGAGTCTAGGAGTGAAATAGGGTGGTAGGACTTGGGGTCACTACGATTTCCCTTTTTAAAAACAGGAACAATGCAAGCGGATCTCTAAAAAGGGGTATTACTACACTCATGGCCGCAATTAAGACATTCACAATAATAGGTGCCCACAACTGTGAGATGTACTTATACAGATCCATAGGGTTCGCATCATGCCCAGGCGCTTTGTTACTTGGACTTTCCTGCAGGTCAACCACCACCTCCTCCTAAGAGAACCTAATGGACAGGTTCGGCCCAAGATCAATCAGTTCATCCATTTCCTCACCATGGTCATTCCAGAAAAGACAATGTGAAAGTGATCCACCCACACGTCGGGAAGGAATATTACAGCCCAACCCCTCAGATGTGCTAGCCTCAAGGGTACCCTGTTAGCTTGAATTCTTAGTGCGAGATGCAAACTCCAAATCCTTCCATGCCTTCTCTTTAAGCTGCTGCATCCTCACCTTCAACGCAAGTTTATACTGTGCCCTCACACTACTCATGTAAACCTCATCTCTAGGCTGCATCTTCAGCGCCCTCTTCAGGCTTTTCCTCGCCAGACGACAGGTTTTGTCAAACCAACCACCCTGATACTTAAGAGAGGCCCCTACGTTATTAAAAGATAGCTCTGATGGAACCATTTATTACTATAAAGTTGTAGTTATTGCTCACCACGCTCTTAACCACCTGTGGAATATTAGCCTGCCGCCAACAGACCCTTCGACCCTGATCTTTTGCTCTCAAGCCAACCGGCCCAACAACCAACGGTATAGTCCCTTTGCAAGGGAAGTTCAGAGACACAGTAAGGGGGTTATGATCACTAATATTCTGCTATAGGACCCCCCTTTGCCAAACCAAATTTCTCACCGAGGTGGACACAAAAACATAATCAATTGTGGACCCCAGCCCCCTACCCACGAAGGTTGGGGCCTGTTGATCAGAAACAGTTCCCAAGTCAAAGATGTTTGGCAGCCCCAAACTCTGTAGCCCCTTAATAAGGGTCCTACCCCTTGCATTCTGTAACCCCTCACATACAGGAAATCTGTAGTCCTGCTCAAATGGATTTTTCGCAGTGTAATAGTCCCTTAGCTTCGCAATGAAATCTCTAGCTACAATCACATGAAATTCAATAAAACAGGCCTCCAACCTCCCCTTTAATGTCTGTAAGACAGAACACAGAGGCATAATTTGGCAACCGGAATCCCACACTGCGTTATAAAGATTTACCAGGAGTACATTATACTTATTGGAAAACAACCCAGATGATGAGGATTCCCCGATGCCTACATTTAATATAGTACACTCTATAAATTTAGAAAATACAGACCAAAGTGACTAGGCCCTACCTCCCTAGAGCAGTGGCCGGACACCCGCTCAAGAGGCACAGCAAACCTTTGAAATCCATCCCATTCTGTAGCACCCTCTAACAATGCCTCTTGTAGGAGGATAAAATCCAAGCTTGAAATAAACCCTACGCATTGTGTGTCTTGCAGCTTGGCTTCATACCAGCCACATTCGAAGAAATTAACAAAGACAGAGGGGACACCACTCTCACCCCCACCACACCCACAATTAGAGGAGAGGACCCCGTGGGATCCACGTGATCACTCCCCTCCTGTCTAAAAAACCTCACCAATCTTACCAGTCACTGGTTACCCTCCAAATCTGAGAGGGCTGAAAAACTATTATTCAGTATGATTGTCAGCATGCCCTTCTGCAAACTGGGAAAAACCCTTGCACAAGGACCATCTATGTGGCAGGTGTGCCTATAAAAGAAACCCAGGGGAACCAGCTCAATTGCCTCACGAGCCTGGGGGTCAACATAGCAGGAAAGAAGCAAATGACGGGCCATCCCTGGGTATCTACAATTTACTATAATACAATCCCCCCAACATTCTCCAAGTCGGGGCCCACCCCCCCAACTTTTTCCAATCCATCTAGCAAACAAAATGTCTGCTAAGTCACTGCAGTTGAAAACACAGTTTTTGCCCAACCAATCTTATTCTTCAGCTGCTCGGTGGATTCATGTGAGTCTGGAGATAACAGTGGCACATTTGTGAGGATAACCACGTAGGGAGCACAGTAAAGTGGAAGCTCCAACCAGGAGTATGGGGGACCAGAGGATAAATGCAAATTTCGCCCCCATCTCCGCTCTTGTACCGGCACAGCCTCCCATCCGGTGCTGCTCGTAAATCTTCTCACAAAACCATCACTGCCATTTCCTCCCTCCAAGCTAAATGGATTTTCAGGGGCCGCCACCACATGCTGCAAGAAAGATTTCCTGTGTTAATATGGGGATGCTGGAAAGGTTGCTGGAACACACCCTCTTGAGGTGCAGAAGTGACCCCCAGCGGAATTCCCTTCACGAGCATGGGGCCATGACACTCGGGCTCCAAAGTCTCACTCACTGAGGCTGAACAAGCCCCCACCCTGAACCGCAGCAAAGAAACAGAGGATTCCAATGCCTGTTATTTTTCCTTTAAGGGCATCAAACACGCCTCATTCAGATCCTTAAATTCATCCAGTAGATTAAGAACCCCAAAATCTTGGTTTGCCCAGTACAAAAACACTCCTGGGTGCTAGAGCAGAACATTAGGTCGGGCGCCACTTTAGATTTTTTCCCTGTTTTTTCAATGGCTTTTTCTTTTTATTAGGTTGCTTGCTACAGCTAGGGGAGGAATCAGAAGGAGTCCCATTTCCATTTATTAGAGGACCCCCCCAGCCCCACTATTACCTCCTTCTGCCAGGGAGAGCTTTGAAAAATCAGCCTGAAGCACAGCTGATGTACAAATTTTATTGACAGTCAATCACATAAGCTTCTGCATGAGCGGAAGCTTGCTGCCAGTCACTCATTTCCACTGAGAGTCGTCTCTCTGCCAGGACTATTTCCTCAAATACTACCCCAACCGCGTGGGTCCAGTGTTGAATTTATCTTCTCTCCTCCCTCTCTGCCCATCTTTCTGATATATACCCAACACCTTCTTTCAGTGTGCCAGGAAAGGTCTTACACCTTAAGTGGACCTTTAAAACAGCCCCCCTACCACTTATCACAGGAATAGTGGATATAAGTACCACTGACCCCACTTGGTCAAAAACCACGCCACAGGACCGCAGACAAAACAAAGGTTTCAGAGGGGTGGCTTATCCCAGCCTCTTCCGGCCACGGACGGGCGCAGATAGGCCCGCTCTTGGTCCAGTCTTCGCCCGAGCCATGTCTGGGTGCATCCCACACATGTCCCATGCCGCGGTGTGCCTGCTTGCCTTTTAGTGTCCCTGGCCTCCTGACCAATATGCTGGGAAATGGAGTTCTTTGCTGCCTTTGATGTCTTGCACCCAAACGAAAAAATAAATGGCTGAAGCGCATCCTGCGTGCAGTGTGCCTGCTTGCCTTTTAGCGTCCCCAGCCTCCCGACCGAGACGCTGGGAAATGGGGTCCTTTGCTGCCTTTGCTGCCTTGCACCCAAATTAAAATGAAACCCACTGAAGAGCATCCCGTGCCGCGGTGTGCCTGCTTGCCTTTTAGCATCCCTGGCCTCCTGACCAGGACGCTGGGAAATGGAGTACTTTGCTGCCTTTGCTGCCTTGCACGCCACTGAAAAGAAAACAACTAAAGCGCGTCACACCCTATTCTCATTCACTATTCCCTTTAAGAGATTTGTAAAATAGGAGGAGATTGCGTTGCCATCTTTGAAAGCTTGCTTGATGCTTGCTTTATACTTGATTCACAAAGCAAAAAAAGAAAATTCAAATTGCCAGATATGTTAGACCTAAGTGCGATCATCTGAAAGCTGAAGCATCAGATATATGTACCAGGCTAGGGCACATAGATAGAAATTTAGAATTTCCTAAAGTCAGTCTGGCACAGCATTCTAGATTAGCTTACATTCATCACAATCTGAATTAGGGAAATTGAATGTTTTAGCACATCAGTTTGAGGATCCCTTCAAAATAGACAATATTCTTGTGTTACAAGCCAATTATGGTTCTGAAGGAAAAATTATACTGTCAATATAATTAGTATCCTCTACCTCAAAGCTCCTGTTTATAAACATACTTGGAGGAGAACAGAGGTTATAGTGATGATAGAATTTCTATCCTCAATAGATACTTTGGTCACTTCCTTATACTGTTGTGTAATTATAAAGTGACTTGGAAACATAACAAAATATCAGATTTAGTGTGGGACAATAAAAGTGTTTTTAATTGATGGGTAATGGGTATTTCTTGATATAGGGCCCACGCTTATTGTAAAAAAACAACAACATTTCAGAGAAAACTAAGATTTTACAAATGGATATCATATTGAATATTATAATATAGTATGGAAAATATACTATACAATTGAACAAGGTGAGAGCTGATGCTTTAAATCAGTAATAACATGAATAACACTGAAAAAAACAGTGTGGGAGAAAGATTTGTGTTGCATCTCTAGTATTCGGCCACATAAGACTAATCAGTTTTAGTCACATATAATTATTATAAAGCCAACTGAGAAAAGTCAACCTCCACCTAACCCTTGCTGACTATGGAAGTAAAATCAAGCTTACTTCCTGGAATGTGGCAGGCATTCAACATGTTTTGGAACAGAATGATGCAATGAAATATTTGGGTGGGTGTGAAATTACTTGAATGCAGGAAGGTTGGTCAAATGATAAAGTTGATAGTTTGGGCTATTTGTTTGGACTTTGACAGCCACAAGGTCATGCAGGAATAGAAAATTGAAAGGAGGCTTAATTACATACATTTCAATCAGAAAGGATATCCTAGTAACTACAGTCAGAGTGTCATCTGATCACATTCACATTTTAGCACTGGATATAAAAAATGTCCAGTCTATAACTTGAGCAAAATAATAGCAGTGAGCATCTACATCCCATTAAAGAGTGAAAGGAAATACACATGCAGAAGACTGTCAGGTGCATTCCAAAGGATCACCACTAAACATCTTGATGCTAGTATCATTTTAATGGATGGTTTCAATGCCATTCTGGATCATTTAAAGGTCTATTTTGATGAAAGCATTGTAATTGATGCCTATTGGGCTATTCCCAAAATGAATATATCTTTCAAATCTCAGCGGATAGCTTGGAGACAACTGTTTAGAGAGTTAACTGTACTTCCCTTCAGGGGCCAATACAGTGGAGTTTGATCTAATATCCCAGCACACCGTAAACAATACCCACCTGGAAACAATAACCTTCTGAACCATACATTTGTGAGTCTGAGAATATATCACAATGTAAACTCTTTTGAAATCATAGGTAGGATACAGAGTGATCGTATTAAGACAACACTTAATTGGGAAGTAGATAAATTTGATTCCGTCAACACACAGTTGGATTCATGGAAAGTAATGTAGCCATTAAGCAGAATTGTTTGATCATGGTTAACAAGAAGCTTATTTGTCAAAAGTGGACTCCGCTGCTTGCAAGTTGGATAGTGAGAATTTCTGTTTTTTTCTTTAAACTCCTTTTCTTTAACTTAGGCTTCAATTACTAAGATAAAGATTGAAATCAAAATAGTTGGTTTAACAAAGATAACTGAGTGCAAAAAATAAACTAATCCCAACTCAATTGAGTACTATTTATAAGCTCTCAGTTACCTCAGGCAAGGGTGGAGACACAAAGTGACAGATTTAAAAGCCCCTTGCACCACTTTAGTGCCACTTAAGCATACTTTTTTTATGCTAAGGCGTGCTAACGTGGCCTTTCCCTGCACCATATCTACAAAGGGGCGCAATGCATTTATTGCACCACTTTGTAACCCCTTGCACCACATTATGCCTGTGCTAGGTATAATGTATGCAAGGGGGACATTCTCCCATTAGAAGGCCTGAATTTAAATTTAAAAGATTTCACATCACCATTTTTTCTGTCATTTTTAACGCCTGCTCAGAGCAGGTGTTAAAATAATGCACCCATTTAAATCTATATGCATCCTTGCACTTTGCCACACCAGTGTCAAAATGTTGACGCTAGTGTAGCAAAGTGCCACAATAGCATCAAAAATGCTGACGCTATTGTTTTAACTACCATGGTGGGCTGTATCTTAAATATGACGGGGCATTATGGGGGCATAAGAGGGGGCACAAGAAATGTAGCGCTGAATTGGATGCAGCACCACTTTTCTTAAATTTGGCTCTAAAAGTCTCAAAACTTATAAAAATGGAATCTGAGAAGCAAAGCAGCATTTTCACATCAGGTTGTGGTATGACATAATCAAATGGACAAAGTGGGGAAGTCTAAGAAATTATGGGAACTAATGATCAATCTGGAAGATGAATTGGAAAAGCAGGTAAGTAATTCTATTCAGGATGATGAATGGTCCAAATATTTTACTACACTTTAGTATGAAGAAGTGGTGAATGATTGGCATATGGTTAATGCATTAAATTGTTGCCTATCCATTAGCTCAAATGTGTGCCAATAAATAAAAAGACTCCTTTGACAACATTATATCAGTCTGCCTCAAACTTCATACCAACCTTGGCTTTTGAAGGGCCTCTTTTCTTCACAGGCTTTCAAAAAGAAGAATGTAAATAACAGACAGAGTTATAATTTTCAAGCTCTTCTCGGTACTGAGATGAAGCTGCACACTAAGTTGTTATTGGAAGAACTTTAACTATTGGTTGAAGTTGTAAATATCCTTCTCTTCCATCGGGGAGGTTTTAGGAAAAAATGTGAATTCCCCGAAAATGTAATAACCCTTTGTATATATGGCCACGCAAAGTTCTCTTAAGTCCCTGATAAGGTCTCAAATATAAGTTCTCCATACAAATCAAATCAAAACAAAATTCTTTCTTGTTTACTTAATTAAAACTGAAACAATGTTACTTGAGTACATGCAAATAATTTTATATCCACAGTTCACTTTATATCAACATTTTGTGTCAATAGGACCATCAGCACAAATTCTTACCTAGAATAATTAATTCAATCAGGTATGATAAAAGCAGAATAGTTGTCTATAAAAATAGGAAGATAAACCAGTTCCCATTGATTGTTTAAAATAATATCAATGTGACATCCTACTGGAAGAATGGAATCTGTGGCCTACCTACAACTGAAGTGGCCCGGCCTCACTTTAGCTTTCCTACAGCTGTGACTGTTAAACACTTGATCATGTAGCAATAAATATTTCATCCGTTTAGATGGGGATCAGATTGATCAAGACTTTTTATTATTGCTGTCCTACATGTGTGGATGCCTCTGGCATGAAAGCCTTTTTTTTAACAAAGTAACATGGGTCATATGTAGGTAGGGACATGTGCATATCAGTTTTTTAAAGTGCTCATTCTGATAACCACAGAGTCTATATGATGTTACGCTACTATATTTCCAAGATGGTTGGCCAGCTAGGGTCGGGAGATGGCCAAAATGGATTGCCATCAATTTTCTTTTTATGTGAACCAAAAAGGTGAGACTTAAGTAAGGCGCTGGCTTCAGACTTTCATAACATAACATTTAAGCACCATCCAAGCATAAGATTGCTGGTCAAAACTGTTCTTGTCAACCAGAAATAAGTGCTGTTTTGTGACTTCATTTATTATTTGCCTGAATGTTGCAAAAGGTAGATTCTTATTCCAAAGCTCAGCTGTGCTCGTCTGGTACAGTGCCTTAAAGAGGTGCTTATTATATGTCGAATGAGGGTCACTTTCGAGCACCGTCCATAATTCACTGGTTAATGGTGAATGGTCTCTGCTTAGTTTGATCTTGTACCAACTTTTTATGGACATGTACATTCTCCCCAAAGATGCAATAATAAGCCAAATTCCAGGCTTGCCTGCACCGGTGAAGCATGTGAGGGAGTTGAAACACCCGCTTAAGTATGGTAACCTGCATTTAGTTCAAAAGGACGGCATCTTTTCCATGCAATGCAACACTTGCAAATGCCACCGTCTGGAGTATTTTTGCTGCAATTACTGATAACAGTGGCTTAAAAGTTTACAGTTTCTTAGCAAGTACATAAAATGCAAATACCATGAAATTTCCTTAGTTTTCAACATATATTGCATTTCCTCCTGATTAATGAATCTGTTGTTGATGTATGAACCCAATAACTTGTTTCTGCTTACCTCCTCCAGCTGGATTCCGTCCAGCCATATTCTAAGTGGGAACCCAGAATGATGCCTGATCAGCATTGTTTTTGATTTTACTGTATTGATTTCCAATTTGTTGATAAAGACATAGGCCCTCATAATGAACACGGCGGTGTTTACCGCTGTGTTCAGGCAGGCAGTCATTTAACTGACCGCCAGCCCCCCGGGATCCTGCCGGCCGCATAAAGAACATTCTGCTGGGCTGCCGGGCGGAATCATTGTTTCTGCCCCCCGGCCCAGCTGAATGCCTGGCTAGGACATTGCAGGCGGCTCCATGGAGCCGCAATCAATGCCTCTGTGCGGCGGGTGCAGCTGCACCCATCACGCTGATCACTGCCCGGTCCCCTGCACTGCCCATGCCAAGTGCTTGGGCAGTTCAGGGGATCCTAGGGGGGCCCTGGAGCACCCCTTCCACCAGCCTTTCCCTGGCGGGGGAACCCACCAGGGAAAGGCTGGTGGCTGTAGGGATCATTATCCGAGGGGCAGCAGCCCTGCCCTGTCGGATGATGATTCCTTTCACCGTCAGGATGCCTGTCGGAGGCAGCCCGGCAGTGGAGGAGAGCCGCCTATGGCGGCCCTCCATGTGTACATTATATGGCGGTTCAGCCCCCTATGCCGGTGGCGGGCTTTTCACCCGCCGCCGGCATGGCGGGCTGAACCGCCGGGGATCATAATGACCCCCATCATTTTTCAGTTTGACCAAGGATCTTTGTAGACCAACTTTTGTTAAGCTCATTAAAACCACATTGTCTGCATGGGAGAGATGAGACAGATGTAGAGAGACCATATGCGGTGGATGTGAGATTATCTAGTCAAGCTGTGGTGTTAAGTCTGCCATGAACAAGTTAGAAAGGTGTGGAGCCAACACACACACCTGCTTCAGACTCTTATTTGAGGCAATATTTAATGGAATCCTGGTGCCATCCCACAATTTGACACAAATCCAGGTGTGTGTGTAGAGTTATTTTGTTCCTCGCAATGTACTTTCGTGGAAGTTCATAACCCATAATTTCCTCCAAAGTGTGCCACAATCAACACAATAAAATGTTGCTTTTAGGCCTACGAAACTGAAATTTAGTTTTTGCTGTTTTAACTTGCCTTTATACGCTATTAGGGACACGGCTAAGATGTTTGTAACTGTGCCGAGCCCTCTTTGAAATCCAGTCTGGTTAAGTGGGATTAGGTTGTTCTTGTCAGACTCCTCTGTGAGGTCCTCTAGGATTAGTGACACAGATTATTTTTCTTCTGTATCTAATAATGCAATTAACCTGTAATTTGCTGGATTAGTGCGGTCCCCGCCTTTGAAAATGCCAGCACGATGGCATACAGCTTGTTGACTCCACCTCTTTATATTAGACGAATGTTGGATTTGCCCAGTATTCCAGGTCCCATTTAATCATGGCCTGTGGGATTCCATTGGGTCCTGGTGCTCCGTCTCTTCTTCATTTTTTTTTTTTTTTATTATTATTTTTATTATATCAGGCAAGTAGAACGCAAGAGTTTGGTTTTCTGTGCTTATTTCATTTGTTGTGTCCCCTGCACCATCCCATGGAACTGTTGATGCCCCATTCGTTAGTCAGGTATGTTGATCCTACCTTTACGATCTGCCCAAGTAATCGACCCAGACTGCTTCCTGGACATTTCAATTTTGTATTGCCTTTACTGGCCTGCCCAGGCTGTTCACAATGTCACAGAATGACCTAGAGGTGGTTCGGCTTAAAGCTAAAGATTATTTTTGTCCAAATTGCTTCTTTCTTTATGCTCCGGTCTTCCCATAACTGCTTTCTATATTCTTTCTGCAGACGCCGTACTTTTTCCCACAAGGCAAGAAGGACATCTGTGGATTTTAAATTTCTGACTGCCTGCATTAACTCCCTTTTCAAAAGTTGTAGAACCCTTGCAAGCTACACTTATTACAGATCATTGTTGAGGTGTTTGGTGTCAGTTTTGTGGTGAAGTTTGTCCTGCGTCAATTGGGTTATTTACTGTGAGTCTGCTGGCCTCCACTAGTTTTTTTTGCCTCATCGTGCTGACCCTGTAGGCTTGTATTTGAACATCTCAAGTGCTTTAGATTTGTAAATTGTGGGATCCCAGGATCTACTGCAGCTGTAATATGCTTTGTAGGGCTTAGCCAACATTTTATCCACTGATAGCAATGGTCATTAAGAGCTTCATTTACAAGGAAATGTCGGAGCGCAGAGCTACTTCAAATTTGGCAGCATCACATTCCAACATTTAAAAAATGCAGAGATGTGCTGTATTTAAAACAATACGGTGCACCCCTGTGAGTACCCTAGCGCTGGTGCTAAAATTAGCTGCCAGCGCCAATGCAGGCACACTTGCACCATAGTGCAAGGGTTCCTGAGTTGCAGGGAATTATTGCTTATGTGCAGGAAGGTGTCCCTTCCTGCATATAAACAGTCACTAATGGTGTTTTGTTACTTGTATGGGTGCTGCGGAATGCAGCACACATAGAATTAGCAAATCGTCATTATTTAATGATTGTTTATGTGCAGGAAGGGAAACCTTGATTTTAACACTTTGTTTCTCTTTGTCTTGTCCTGTAAGTTCTCAAGTAAATTTTGTTGTCCACCAAGTGTGTTTCAACTTTAACATCTTTCATGCTGAGGACGGAACGGCTGAGAGTGAGAGATGGAAAGAGAAAGATTACATTCAGGCCTCTTAGGTTCTGTAAGTGTCACAGCAAAGAGTATCCACAGTTGAAAATTACAGCATGCCATGTCACCAGATTAGGTCACTACAAATTCTGCAAACTAGGGTCGAATCTGCATGCAAGGTATATTACAACCTGCATCAGGATGTGAATTATCCGTTGACCTTATTATTCAGAAACTCTGAGCCTCCTGTGATCTGGCAATGCAGCAGCATCGTGTGCAACTACTACTGGCATACACTAATAACCCATGTGAATTAGGTGATTAGTTTCTTGTTTTCAAGCTCATTTTCTCAGCTCACAAAATTCATTTATAATACAATACAGCAATTGGTATTGTGTATGTTGATTCTCTGGCTTAATGAAAAGAATTGGGAAACTTATTAATACCGTGCAGAAGAAATGCAGCTGTGATTTCCCTTTATTGCAGACTAGCATGCTGAGTATAAGCAAAGCAATTTGTCCTTCTGCACTTTGCAGCCATGGATTTTTGCATATGTAGAATTAAACTTTGTTCTGGCATCACCAGTTCTACTATTGATATAATAATTAAACATTTTCAAGAACATACAAAGCTGTTAGGATGCTTTTGTTGTCAGAGGAAATGGTGGCAATACAACATAATTAGACATCTAAAATGTTTGTATGGATCCTATTATGAAGAACACTATAACACAATGCATTATCTGCCCACTTCCCAGCTACCTCTCCTGTCGTTGGCTTTTTTGTCTTTGACCCTGTGGAGTGCTTTTTCTGCCTTTTGGCTACGTTTGTGCAATGAAAATACGATGCACATAAATACATGCCAGGTTTCTAAACATACTTTTCAAGTGAGGGCTCACAAAGATGATCAACAGCTGTTTCGCCTGAGGACAATTATTTTTTCATCAGTGCTGTTGTTGTGTTAGGATTCATTGTAATCATATATTTGTTTAACAGATGTCTGATATCACACCAGGATATCAAACTCTGCTTCGATGGGACATTACCAAGCTTAAGAATGCAACAGGTTAGCTTTTTTGTCATAGCAGATGAGCATCAGGAAATCCTGAAGGCAATGATTTTATAGAGATGATACAGTGTACTATTATCAGGTTTACTAGATGGTGCCCACCTGACCCAAAGTCTTTAAGAACACTGTCTACAGTCCCGAACCTTTCACTTACTAATCATTGTTTTCAGGTGTGTTACTCTAATTTGTTCAGTGGAACCGCAACAAGAACACAAAACCACAGAATGCATTATGCTAGCACATAAAATCCCAAGACTGGAAACAGTATCCGTTATGATCAGGCGAGAGGTAGTCACTTTATTTTATTGCGATGCAAATATATGCCAATACATTCTCATGAGTGGAAGGATCAAACCACTCTACAAAACGAATGATGAGAACATTATTGGAAAAACAACCCTTGAAAAACTCCCTAGTAGATTGGCTGAATCTGGCTCTTGGTTACAGATGAGCTGAATCAACAGTGACATTACTTTTTTACAGCAAACCCCTCACACACAACAGTCACAGGGGTTGAAGTGAAATATCTTGTATCCTAATGTTAGCATTATTTTATCTGTAAGAGTGTGATTAATGATCTCAAGTAATCAAATCCCAGGGCGCAAGATTTAAGGGGTGACTAGAGAAAGTAATATTCAATCAATGTGTGGGACAGTGTTCTTGGATCATTTAGTTAAAGGTATTTAAGCAAACATTTCAAGTTAGTGTGGAGATGCAGGAGTGCAGTGTATCTTTCAAAATCTGCATGAGATTGCCAATTCAAATTTATACAAACATATTTAGCTATGATTAGGTAAGAGCAGTGAATTACGTTCATAAATATAAATTGGACAAGTCTTTTATGCCGTATTTCACTGTTTCTGTGTGCATATATATTTACTTGGTTATTCAGACTCTACAGTGGAACATATGGTTTGCCATTAGATGGTTGCAATTATGTTTAATAACTTCCCTTGAAAAAGAAATATGGAAAGCATTTAGTTAGAAAATCTAAAATGTGAATTCTTAAAGTAGCGGAGTGTGTAAACACTACTGTCTTTTAACTTTGCTCCCCTGATTTATGTCGGTAGTCATTTTATTGGCTGTAAATATTGTTTGCTCTTCCTGTGACAACATTTATCTGTCTGAAGTGGTTGTATGTACAAAGTAGGATCTATGTGCATATCCAGTGTTAAACAACACTGGGCCTCATTGAGCAGCAGAATGTGTCATAAGAGAGAATAGGCATAAGATGCTGCTTCGTGCACAGAAGGAGCACTACAAACAGGCATGCTCTTTAGATAGCCCTCACACTGAGTATAGCAACCTTCCTGAAACAATATAGGTGTCATAGCTATAAAGCACAAATAGTGCATTAATGAATAGTGATGACTTTCCTTCTTTGCCAATGGCCAATAAATTGATAAATTGAATAGGTTTCAGTGAGCGCATGAATGTCGTCTTTTATTTCCAGGGACACAAGATTATAAGACTTTTACTGATTTCTGCCAGGTGTACCAGTTTACAATGTGATCAATCATATTCCAGCAGGCAAGGTGGTTCAGTAACTTACCCTGTCTCTGCTCAAACAGTACGTTAACTGTTGATTAGTGGTTAGGATCATATCTCACCTTCAGAAGGTGCAAGAACCTTCTGGTTTTTGTGTCTGTCCCTATTTTTACTTCCCCATTTTTACTTACTTTGTGAATAAAAATCTGTAAGAAATGAAAGAATGATTGAATATGCGAAAAGGCACTAGAGGAAGATTGGAAAATCAGAAAAAAGCAGAGGAAAACAGGGAAAGAAATTAATAAAATAAGGGCGAAAGAAAGGAGAAAAGGTGGAAAAAAGTTGAAGAAATAAATTCAAGACAAAAAAGATAAATCAGGAAAGAAGAGTGGATAGAAATATAAGTGGAAAAATTAGAAAGAGAAAGGGGAGAAAAAGAAAGAACTAGAAAGGAGAGAATGAAATGAGAAGAAACAATTAGTTGGAAGAAAGAAGCCCAGAAAAAAGGACAAATGAAGAATAGGAAAAAGGAGATGTTGGACATGGCCCTTCTTAGGGGATTTCCCCAAAACGTTTTGCTTTTTCCTCCGTGTTTTTCGCAAACTCTCTGTGAGTGGCCTTAGGACTCTGGGCACTTTCCCACTGTACTGCAGGGAGAAAGTGCGTGCGCCCTTCCTACTCATGCGAGGAAGTGGTACTTACGTGATTGGTGGAGATGCTATACCCAGGAGCGCCCTTTAAAACTGAGGATATTGTCTCTTCCTTGAGGTTTTGCTGAGTCTCTCTGAGTGGTCTTAGGGCCATGAGCACTTTTCCACTGTGAGTACAGTGTGAAAGTGCATGCGTACCCCCCACTATATAAGTTAGGAAGTGGTGCCCCCCAGTATGTGCACAATTGCACACTAGTGGCTTCAGGTATATAATGAGCCTGGCTTGCCTATATGTGCATGCTTGCACACTGGGTTTTTTCCATGAGTATTATGAGCCTGGCCTGGCTGGCCTATATGTGTACCCTTGCACCTTGGTGTTTTCATGTAAATACTGAGTCTGACATGGCTTTCCCATATGTGCACACTTGCACATTAGTGTTTCCATGTGAATATTGAGCCTGGCATGGCTTGCCTGTATGTGCACACTCACACATTGGTGTTTTCATGTATTCTGAGCCTAGCATGGCTTTCCATTATGTGCACACTTGCACATTGCTGTTTTCACATGTATACTGAGTCTGGCACAACTTGCCAGTATGTGCACATTTGCACATCAGCTTTTATATATGCACTGAACCTGACACAGCAGGCCTGTTTGGCTGCATTTCCACCCTTGTGGTGTTCTCAAAGCTTGTGTCCAGCCTGCCCATGCAGGCTTGTGGGTGACCACAGCACGTGCCCATGGAGTGGAGAGTGCCCATGTGTGTTTTCACTGTCTTTGAGAGCTGCTCTGCCATAGGTTAATATGGGGGAAAATGTATAATTAATCCTAGCTGCACTACTGGATTGCAGTGGAGCAGCCTCATCATGTTTACTATCATTAGATTTTCAATGACAAACCCTTTCCAATGGTGAATGTGATTTTGTCAGTAATACCTTAGAAACACACTTATAGAAAGTTGGCATTTCCATGTTCTAAGATCCGTTTGTGTGCCTTTTCAATTCAAGTTTAATTTCACTGGGATCTGGGAGAAAACACATCTGTGCATTCCGCCGCAACAGATATAAAACCTGGACTATCAAAACAACAGACCTCTGCCATCTGATAGCCTGGCTGGATAGATTGGAAGGAGAGATTTTGAAACTTGGCCTCTCGGCGACAGATCATGGCACCACTAAAGATACAGATTTAGACTCTAGGGCCCCATGGCAAACAGGAATGAAATTTAGGGGAGATATCTGTGGTTCAAAGAGGAACCCATTGAACCACCCCCAACTTCACACAGTCACTTCAGTAAAACTAGGGGGACTTCACTTCAGCAATTTAGAGATACACTTGAAGAAGCACAGAACAGAGTCCCAATACTGTGTGGTGGACACTGCTAGAGGAATCTGTTGTGCACAGGAGTATATAATGTCCTGGGAAGGGATAGCACACCCTTTTAGCATCGCGGATGGCCAGGGCACACTGCTTGTTGCAGTGTGACATTCTGAAGTGTGCTCTCCAAGGGCTTGTTGGCTTGCCCCCTGTTCTGCGTGGAAGTCCCTGGGACATCAAAGTCATCCTCTGAGGTACCTACACCATCTACTGTGTCATCTGGAGAACAATGCCCTCTTAAAGGTCTACGTTGTCTGCTGAATTCAACCTGGTAGGAGTGGTGTGAGCATTGAGCTAAGAATTGAACCTGGAGACCAGATTTGCCTAGTGCGCAGCCTGCAAATTATTTCCCACATTCAAGGAGTTTGACCCTTCATCATGGGTCCCATCACGCAAAAGCATTTGGTTGGTAGTGAACGGATTACTGGTTTCGGGACCCTGGTGGCCCGTTGTTGTTGAGTGTGCTGCATTTCTCTACTGTAACAATTTACTGCATGCTCATTGCATGCGGTGTCCGTGTCACTGATTGCAACCTTCGGAGGTGGGGGCGTACCCGGAGCAGTGCCGCATCCTACCTCATGTGGTACTGCTGAACTGGCATCTCTCTGGGTGTGACTGGATTTGTATGTTGCAGCTCAAGTTTTGCTCACCAGATGTTGTGCCTCATTCCAGGGAGGTACGGAATGGAAGCTGATTGTGTGTTCAGAAATGCCTGGTGCAACTCAAGTCATCGCTCAACAGGCATGGTGTCTCATTCACAGGCGACACTGCATTGATAACTTTTCATGTGCAATGGGATTGTCTGGTGTGACTCAAGTCAACACACATCAGACGTTGTGCCTCTTTCCAGGGAGGCAGAGCATTGGTAACTTTTTGCACGCTGCATAATTGTCTGGTGCGACTCTAGTCATTGCACACCAGACTTTGTGCCGTATTCCAAGGAGGCACGGCAGAGGTAACCTTTAGTGTGCAGGGGGATTGTCTGGTGCGACACAAGTCATTGTGCACCAGACATTGTGCCTCGTTCCAGGGAGGCACAGCAGTGATAACTTTTCATGTGCAACGGGTTTGTCTGGTGCGACTCAAGTCATTGTGCACCTGACAAGGTGCCTCATTTCGGGGAGGCACTGCATCGGTAAATAGTCGTGTGCACACAAGATTGTCTGGTGTGACTCAGGTCATTGTGCACCAGACTTTGTGCCCATGCCAGGAGGGCACAGAATTTGGTAAACTCTTTGTGTGAACCGGGACACCCGGGGCAGTCCAAGGCATCATGCCCCAGACATGGTGCTTCCTGTCCCGGGAGCTGCTGAATTTGGAACTATCTGTCAAGTGGAGTGTATGGCATATCCCAAGGCTCCCCTCCCCCTGTGCTTTGCAGACTAGGTCCACGTCAGAAGGCCGGGGCAGAAACCCCTGAGTGAACCTCTCAAGTGAGGACCAAACCTCCATTTGCCAACTGATGCCAGATTAGCCATCGTTCTTTCTTCCCGTGTACCCTTGCCGTGGGATCTTGACTAAGTGTAACCACCATCCACGAGTGGCCTAGTATATGGGAAAAGGTTGCTTCCTTTCTAACTCTGAGGAGGCGGGAATTGGTTGAAGGGCAGAGGAAGGTTTGGGTCCAAGAGGGGTCTGAGAACTCATTTACATCTCACTTGCCCGTTGTCAGAGCACTGCATTAGGTTGATGGATGCAAATGTGTGGAGTGTGTCTAGGTGAGCGTGGCTGACATCTGTGGGACCGTGTAGTGGTGCGGTGTGAGTGTGTGGGATTGACATGTTGACACTGATGTTTACTGATGCGGCCTAGGTCGCAGAGCTATTGCAAAAGTGCTATAGTTCTCTGTATGTGTGCATTGCTGGGAAACCGGATGCATCCTACAATTGTTTTATATTGAATTGGGGTAATCGTTGGGATGGGTCTTGTGCTTTCAACTTGGTAATACAGCATGTGGGTGCAGGGAGGGAAAGTATTAATTTTCTCACGTATACTTACTGCTGATTTTGTATTGACACTGTTGGGCCTCATGCTATTAGTGATATTTCTAAATGTGATTTATGCCCAGATTTATATGATGTTTATGTGGTGTTAATGTATGTGTGTGTTGAATACAAACTTTATTTACATACACCTCATGTGCAGTCTTGTTTGTGACGCTCAGTGTACTTGTGTGGATGTGCTGTGTCAGTGCATTACACATTGCCTCGGTGATAAGCCTGAGCAGGTTATACTGTGAGTGTAGTCACCCACCCCTGATAGGAATGGTAAGTCCTGCCTGGTTAGTACCTCATCTCAGCCAACCAGAACGTGTCGGCACCAAATAACAAAATAGAAAATAGGAAAAATAAGAAGAGGAGATGGATAAAATCTGAGGTAGAGTGAAATAAAGACAAGAAGAAAAAAAGAAAGAGAAAGAAACTAAATAAGAATGTGCTACAAAAAATGAAGGAAAGAAAGAAAACATGTAAAAGATTGGAAGGAAGAGAAAAAAGAAAGAAAGAGGAGAATCAGGGAAAAGGGGATAAAAGAAACTGAGAAAGGAAAGAAAGACAAAAGCAAAAAAATTGCTAGAAGGGAGGAGTAGATAGAAATAAGAAACACGAAGTAAAAAATAATTTTTCAGAAGAGGGTAGGCTGCATCATACTGCAGTGTCACATTTTGGGAGTCCTCATGGAACAGGACACATTTTTTTAAATAGCTGTCTTGTCAGGTGGGCAGCAGTAAATACTCAAGCTTGGTGGCAGGCAGTTATGTGTGAGCCAGTCAGAGGTAGGCATCCAGCTACTAGTAGTTTGAAATCGATCTGTTGGAGACCCCTTAGTTTATGAAGTACCTCATTTTTTACTTTTGATTACTTCAGAGCACTAGCTTAAATTGGAAGACCAGAGAAAAGGGAGTTTATAATAGTTCCAGACTTGAGACAGATGAGAGGAGATATTCCTGCCTAAAAATCTCCACATGTTGTCCATGATCACTTCTTGGGTTGAAAGAACTTCTGAATGGTTTTGTTTTGAGACTTTTCTTGAACCACTTATGTAGCTAGATTTATCAGCTCCTTGGACTTCTGAAAAGACTCCAACAGTGAGGCAAACCAGTGAAAATTGTTGATTTGCCATTTACTTTCCAGCATAAAACTTGTTACATGCTGAACATGTGCCCAACACCAAGCAGTTTTTGTCCCTAGAATGCAATAAATAAGTCACTATACCTTAACCTTTTGTTAGAATGTTGCTGAAACAGCTGAAGAGCTTTCCTGTGTCAATGTCTGTCTGTTATAATGGGCCACAATATTTACTGGCAGTCTGCAGTTTTGTTCCAGTAAGTCTTGTGATCAAAGCATTGAGATTCTAACTTTATTTTCCCAACTAGGAGACAAGGTAGAGTTTTTAATGCTTATTTTCTGGGATTTGTTTATATATATGATGAAACAATATAGGTAATTTTAATTAGAAGGTCCATGTAAATTGTGTTGCAGTAATCAAGACATGTCATCATGAATTTCCTCTTTACTCCTGTTTAGTGCTCTGTCTGATGGAAGAGTTCCTTTTCTAAGCATGGGTATTTGCATAGTAATGCTTAGGACCACTGGACTGATTTGTAGATAAAAATTAGAAACCTCCAGAAAAGATGATTCATGGACTGCAATCTCTCCAGTTGTTTTCATTCTCAAGTCGTACACCATTCATGGGGTCCTCCTAACAGATAGAGTATTAGGTTTTGTTCTCATAAAACGCTAGGGTGTGAGATTAGATTCTGTGTAAACAGAGGATGCTTTCTCTCAGTTAGTGAGGAGTGTGATTGAAGTATCTATAAATGTTTGCCTAACACACAGAGTCATTCTGATGTGAATTTGAATATTACAACCATACTTTTGGAATTTTACTTGATAGCCCTATGGCAGGTGTGGTACTAGGAAATTGCATCCATGAAAAATTGCAGCGGAGACTGGAGGCCTCTAAGTAGTACTGCAGGATATCTTGAGGCAACAGTATTCCACATATCACAGTGAATTCAATGGCTGTGTTCTAGTGCTTTGAGTGTATTATGTACTTTTTACTGTGCCATGTGTTATTGTTTGTTTGGTTTTTCCTTCACTACAGTTTCCCACTATAAGCCTTGACTGCTGAACTTCACTACATTTGGAGAGGCAAGTGCCAGAAAAAAAGCAATTTGTTTATGTGGGTAGAGTACAATAGTAACTGTGCTCCTGAAACACCAAAACGCAAAAAAAAGTACTCAGACTAGATAGTAACTAAAAACAACTACTTTTGTCAGGACTTAGAGAAAAGTCCTTGAACATTTTGACCCATTGATAATGAATTTAATTTAGTAAAGCTCAAAAATTATTTTTAGACCTGTCAGGATTAAGGTGGTCTTCCCCCAAACGTTTTGTCTTTTTCTCTCCTGTTTTTCGAAAATTGTTTTTGTTGGGTTTGAGGACTCTGTTCACTTTACCACTGCTAACCAGACATGGGTTACCCCTTATTGGTACATTTAATTTACATATAAGTCCCTCATAAAGTGGCACAACCTGCACCGTGGGCTAGTAGATTAAATGCTACTAGTGGATCTGCAGCACTTTTTGTGCCACTCACTTAAGTAATCATTTAAAACATCTTATGCCTGCCATTGCAGCCGGTGTGCAATTTAAACTGATATTTCGACTTACCATGATATACCTTTTGCCAAGCCTAAACCTTCCTTTTTAATAGGTAAATGTCACCCCTTGGGTAGACCCTAAACAGCCCATGGGGCAGGGTGCACTGTATTTAAAAAGTGAGAGATGTACATTTAATTTTTACATTGCCTGGTAGTGAAAACGTTTTAAATTTGTTTTTACTATTGCAAGGCATACCTCTTCCATAGGATAACATTGAGTTACCTTACTAAATTTAAATAAGGAAAAGGTTTTTCTTGGGAACAAGTAGAAATGCCATGTTTGGTCTCTAAAGAATTGTGATTTAACGATCCTCCTGAATGGTATAGACCAATTTTAAGTCATAATTCTGATAATGTCACTTTTAGAAAGGTGTAATTTTTTTATCCTAACCATTTGGTGTCGGCAACTTGTGTCCTGGGTCACCTGACTAAGGTGGTCATTATGAACATGGTGGGAAACACTGCACCGCCAGCGGTGGAGGTAACTACAGCCAACAAGCTGGCGGTCCGAACCCTCAAATAATGAAGCCAATGAAAAACAAGCAGCGGTCCATCCACACACTGCCATTTTTGTAGTCTCGCCGACGATGGAGGAGGTGCCCCCAGGCCGGCGGAAAGGCTCTACCCGCCCACCAAATAATGAAACACCCCACCACTATCAGGGAACGTGGCAGAAATGAACAATATAAAGGAAAACACTCACCGGAGGTTCACAGAACACAGCGACGCAGACATGGAGCGAGAATTGGAAATAATATTCCTCCAGGACCGTGACCAACGACAATGATGGTAAGTACCGCAGCCTAGTACACATGGGAAGAAAGGGCACAGTAACACACCAACCCCACCCTCCCTGCAATGCACTCCCAACCCCTCCCACTATCCCAAGCCATCCCATAACAAGATGTACTTACCAGACACAAGCCAACAAATACCATGCACCAACGCACACACTTGTGCACACTACACCCGCACAGTGAAATGCTGCACAACGGGTCAATATTGTGCCAACAGCACTGCTGGGCACTAAAATTTAATTTCAATAAACACCAGAAATGTCCAATTAAGGCCATTACCAGTCCATTGTAAAGTCCTTGAAGGGCAAATATAGCCCAAACTTGACCCCTACGTGTGAAAAGGAAACTCCACTGGGAAGGGGCATCAATGGGACAGCCAGGAACCTCTGGGAACAGGGGCAGGGGGTGGAGGGGACTCAGGTCTTGAATGGGACGTCCTGGGCTTAGGTTTAAGAGGTGAAGGGGGTTTGGGCTTGCCCTTGGAAGGAGGGGGCCTGGACCGGGGGTGGCAGAGGGCCCTGGGGCAACACCAGGCCTCTTCGTCCCTGGAGAAGGGGCACGGGAATGGGAAGGGCAGACTGGGGCGGACTTAAACGAGGAAGGTGTGAACTGGGCAAGGGCATGGGAAAGCTTAGGGACAAGACGGGGTGGGCCAGAGGGTTTAAATAGGTCAACAAAGGAGAGTAAAAGCTTCTTAGGTGCAGTTGGAGGGGATCTGGAGCCAGGTTGGGGGGTTGCAGGAGTGGTCGTACGAGGTGTAGGTGTGATGGACGTGGATGCATGTGCCTGTTTAGTATGCTTATGTACGGTGGATGTGTGTGGTGTGGATGTGTGTGAACGTTTGAGTGTTTTGGGAGGAGGGGGAGGACACAGTGGGAGAAGACAAGCCGACAGTGTAGATGGATGTTGTTTGGGTGTCTGCAGGTCTGGTGAGTGTGCTGCAAGTGTCTGTGTATGTAGTCGTGGTGGGTGCAGGTGTGGTGTCTGGGGTGCATGACTGGATGTCAGCAGTTATGGTGACTGCAAGAATGGGGGCAGCAGCAGTGGCTGAGGGTGCAGTGCATGTGGGTGTGTAAGGTGAGGTGACAGACAGGGAGGAGGGGGAGGCTGACACAGTGGGGGAGGTGGATGTTGTTGTGTGTGTTTTGGTATATTGGGTGTGTGCATGCCTGTGGTGGGAAGTGTTTTTCAGTGTGCTTCTTGTGTGTTGATCTGTGTGCATGGCTTTCTGTATGTGTGCTTGGGATGAGTGAAGGGAGTGGGGTGCTGGAAGGGGTAGAGGTGGTGGGAGGGGGGGAAGGAAAGACCAGGGACACTGGCTGCTGTCAAAGAGGAGGCCAGAACCTGAAATGATCTCTATAGGCCAGACATGGCACGTGAATGCCTTCCAGGTATGCATTGCTGCATCTGGAACTCTAGCCCCTGGATGGCATTCACGATGGCTGTCTGCCCTACAGAGATGGTCCTCAGGAGGTCAATAGCCTTCTCCGTGAGGGCAGCAGGGTTGACTGGGGCAGGGGATGAAGTGCCAGGGGCAAAGGAGACACCCACACTCCTGGATGAGCGGGCACGGGCAACTCGGTGGGGAGCAACTGGGAGGGCGGTGATGGTATGGGGGGGCGGAAGATGACAAAGAATGCGTGGGCCCAGTAGGGTCCGCCACCACCAGGGAGCTGCCATCGGTAGAGGTGTCAGAGTCACTACCTCCAGTGATGGTTGCCTCTGCCGTGGTTCTCCCCCTCACCCTCCAACCCACTGGTCCCCTTGGTGTCAGTCGCCTCTACCTCCTTGGAACCGTGGGCTGCTGCATCCCTACTTGCCGGTGCCTCATCTCCCTTGCCAGATGATGCTAATGTACAGAGGGACACTAGAGCACAGGGGTGGGGAAACAAAACAAGAAAAAAGTATGTTAAATCTGGGATATAGGTACATTTTGGGACACATACACCCCCACCCAGGTCAGACATGAACCTTCAGCAGACACAACACATGTTAAGAATGCACCCCTGACTAGTAGGCATGACCCCAGAATACACTACATTACCATCCTGAAATATAACTCTGATATACTTTGTGGACTGCCACGCATGAGAGACCATGACAAACCAAAACATCTACAAGTTCATAAGGCCACAATTAATAACATATTACAAAAATAGGACCCCTCACAGGTACAGACCTTGCCAAAACTAGCTATGACACAATCCCATGGATGTGGAGTGGGGCAGGACTGCAGGGACACACCTGTCGAAGAGCCTGGCAAAACAATGCATGCAACCCCTAGCACCCAACTACACCCATCATAGTGGCATCACAACAGTGTTGGTACCCACCCCCTTGTGGCTGCTGTGCTACCGTCAAGTGCCCATCCAAATCCGGATAGGCCCCCTCCAGAATGCGGGCCATTAGGCGGGTCAGGGTCCGACAGGCACCCTTCCTCTTTGGGAGGCCTTCCTCAGCTGGGCTTCTCTGGTCTTCCTGGCCCAGCGCCTCAGGTCCTCCCACCGCTTCCTGCAGTGGGTGCTCCGCCAGTTGTAGACACCCAGGGTCCGCACTTCCTTGGCGATGGCTTGCCATGGGCCCCTCTTCTGATGGGTGCTGACCTGCATGGGACACACAGAGTAAGGAACAGATGTCAAATAACAAGCAGAAAGTGCCAGCCACACTACGGCTAAGCATTCACACAGCAAACAAAAATGCATACAGGCATCTGCCACAATCACACACATCTAAGGAGGACAGATAGCAACTCACCTGCTCCTCTGGTTGCCCATACAACTTCGCATACAGGGGTAGGACCCCCTCCACCAGCTTCTCAAGCTCCTCCTCGGTGAACACCAGAGCCCGTTCCCCTGTCACACGTGCCATCTCAGGGACCAGAGTCAGGACAAAGCAGCACACGCATTGGAGTTCTAACCTTCACATAATGCAGGAGTCAAGTGTCAAGGGGTTGTCAAAATGGCGGTAGATACCACAGCGGTGTGCACCATCACCAACGGTGGCGATCATGATTGGCCCAATTTTCCCATTGACAACCATGTAATCTAATGATAAGGTGCACGACGGTGAATACCGTCTACCGCCATGACTACTAACAACAGCGGAATGAAGTCATTTCCACACTACAATACTTGGATGGCAGGAGGCTGCCATTTTGCTTTCACCACGTCTCCATAGCCTTGCTAGGGGCTTCATCCATGGCCCCATTCTGTCTCCCCTTTGTCGATTGCTGACATGATTTTATGATCCCCAAATGTAGTGTGTCTACATTGTGATGCCATTATGACTGAGAAACCTCAGCACACATTAGCCTGTGTGCCTCATCCTTTGTGTTTGAGTGCGTTACCTTTGTGTCTCATTGTAGAAAAGTATAGTGACCCCATGTATTGCAAGTGAATATCGAAACTCAAAATGTGTTCCTTCATCACCCATAGGTACAGACCCAAGTGGCCAGGGAGGGCACCATCTGTTTACAGACCCCTTGTAGATCTGGCCACCATGGATGAATGTCACATCATCATTAGCTACTGACTTAATCGAGCTACAATCCTTGACCTCTGTGCAGTGATGGATCCCTGTTCTGAAGCCGGCCAATCATAATCAGCATGCCATAGCTACAACGGTGCAGGTGCTATCTGTGCTCCATTTTTTGGCCAGAGGCTCATTTCAGGTAACAGTGGGCATGGCTGCAGGGGTATCTCAGCCAATGTTCAGCCACATCCTGTCCAATTTCCTGGATGCATTAGTTCAACACTTGCAAAATTATGTCCAGTTTCCAAAAAGGGCTAATCTCACCGCCATCAAGTCTGGATTCTATGCTTTTGCTAATATCCCCTATGTGATAGGTGCCATTGATGGAACCCACGTAGCCCTCATACCCACAAGAGTCAATGAACAGGTGTATCGGAATCGTAAGAACTATCACTCCATGAATGTCCCATTGGTCCGTACTGCTGATCAGTACATTTCACATGTCAATGCAAGGTTCCCAGGATCAGTCCATGATCCATTTGTTCTGAGAAACAGCAGTGTGCCACACATGATGGGACAACTATAGGGAAGCATAGCTTGGCTCATAGGTGAGTGGGCATGACACTGGATCAGTTACATAGCTGACAGGCAGGATGTATGTAAGTGAAATGTGTGTGTTCAAGTCCTCTTTTGCCCACTTTTGCAGGTGATTCTGGCTACCCAAACATGCAATGGCGCCTGACACCTGTGAGGAATCCCAGGACAGATGCAGAGAGGAATTATAATGAGGCACATCGTCGTACTAGGGGGGTAATAGAGCACACTATAGGACTCCTGAAAGCAAGATTTTGTTGCCTCCATCTCTCTGGAGTATCCCTGTGCTATGTCCCTGACATGGTGTGTAAGATAGTGGTGGCCTGCTGCATGCTGTACAAATTGGCTGTGAGGAAAGCTATCCCACTTCAAGAAGAGGAGGGTGCTGTCCAACCAGCCCGCAACCTCAGAGGAGGGATGAGAGTGATGGTGAGGAAGAAGTGGGGGAAGATATCAACTCCAGGACCCAGCTAGTCTGTCTATACTTCCAGTGACCCTCAGGTACTGTTCTATGATGCTGAATGTTTCAGTGTGACTCATGTTATAAGTACTGTGGTTTCCTTTGTCAGTGAAAATGCAAAATCATGACTGCAGTGGCAGATGCCAGTGCACGCAATGGTATGTACAGTGTGACATAATTCAGACACGACAATGTTTTGGATCCCCTCCTGCAATAAAAGTGGCATTATGATGGTAACCGGCTAATGCATTCACATTCCCAATCACTCTCTCATATTGATTAAGGGCATATATTCTGAGTGCACAGGTGTATTTATTCAATTTCAAAATAAACATGAGTGTTGGGACAGTGAAAGGGAGTGGGCACATAGTGAACAACATACTCAGGTACATATGATCAGCTGTTGTTTGCACAGAGGTATCGTCCATGGGACCATTGGAAGATGGTGAGATGGCATTGGCATGTAAATGAGGTAGCTCAGTGGCACACAAGGGATATAGTTCAGGGCAGGGTCACTTCCTGGCGCTGGGCTTGGTCTTGGCTGGTGTTTCAGTGCCATATCTGGGCCTGAGGGCACGTTTGCGAAGATGCAGCTGGAATGCATGGGTAGGGGCGCTGATGTCCTGTGAGTTCTCTGGCAGTGCCACCAGTCCAGTGGATGCTGCAGGTGTAGATGGCAGGGCAGTGTCCTGGCTAGTGGTAGGGGCCTGCAGGTGGGTAGAGGACTCAGGCTGGCTGTGGTACTGGCGCTGCAGAACCCCTGCAATGGAGGCCATGGTGGCATTGAGCTGTTTCCATTGCTCCATGGCCTCCTGGTGGTGTGCTACCTGCAGCCTCTGATTCTGCTCCAAGGTGACCAGGATCTGGCCCATCCTGTCCTGGGAATGGTGATATGCTCAAAGGACCTCAGATATCACCTCCTGGCCTGATGCATCCATCCTTTGGCCACCCCCCTGGTCCACTGACGCCCTCCCACTGACCCTAGCCTCCTGTGCCCCATGCACAGGTCTGGCAGTGCCACTTGCAGTTGGCCCTTCAACATCCTGCCTGTTGGTGAGCGGAGACTCTGGCTCTGTACATGTGGGCAGCCAGTCCGTGGCCTAGTGACACTGGTGTGGGGTAGTTTGGCCACAGCTGATGTTGGTGGCTGAGTGGTAGGGGTGTCAGTGGTGTCCTGGGTAGGGCTTCTGGAGAGTGACTGTCCAGGGGTGTGGGATGGGCCAGGGATTTCCTCTGTGTTCAGACATCCCTCTGCACTCTCCTGAGTGGGGCCTCTGTCTTCAGGTGGAGGACTGGCACTCCTTTACGTCTCTGTCCAAGTGGCATGGGTGGTGGTGCCTGTGTGTGAGAGAATAGAGATGTTGGTGTCCTGTACTTTTTTGTCAATTGCAGCAGTGGTCAGCACTAACTGATGGTTAAATTCTCATGTAGTGGCATGCAAGGTCCCTTCGTGCACATTTAGATGCTTTTTCTGTGGGGATGGAGATGCATTGTGGGTGTTGTAGTGCCACTGGGATTCCATGCAGGGGTTGGTGACTGTGCACAGGGGGCTGGATGGTGATTTGTATGGGGGATTGTGGGCATGCAGGTGACTTGGATGTAAGTATGTGGCTGTTATGGACTGGGTAGGGAATGGGTTCCTGGTGGTGGTGAGAGGGATAGGGTGATACATGCATTATAGGTGGGGTGACTGTTAAGGTATTGTAGTTGACTTACCTGAGTCCAGTCCTCCAGTGAGTCCGGTGAGGCCCTCCGGGTGCAAGATAGCCAGGACTTTCTCCTCCCAGTCGGTGTATTTGGGGGGAGGAGGTGGGGGACCACCACCAGTCTTCTGTTCCGCGATGTTGTGCCTGGATGCCATGGACCGAACCTTGCCGCGCATGTCATTCCATCTCTTCCTGATGTCCTCCCTTGTGCGTTGATGGTTTTCCACGGCGTTGACTCTTTTGACAATCATCTGCCATAGCTCCATCTTCCAGGCCATGGGTGTCTGCTGCACATGTGCCCCGAATAAGTGTGGCTTGACGCTGAGTATTTTGTCCACCATGGTCCTTAGCTCCCTGTCTGTGAAGCAGGGGTGCTTAGGGGGTGCCATGGTGTGTGTTGTGGATGGTGTGTTGTAGGTGTATTGGTGAGGGTGCTGTTGTGTGGTTGGGTGTGTGACTTTTGTGATGGTGTGTTCAGTCTGTGCGTTTTGTGTTGTCAATATCTGTTGTGCTATTGGCGTTGCAAAGGATTGTGGGGTGTGTATGTGTTTGTTTTATATTATTATGGATGTGTGTCAGGTGTGTGCTTTTCAAACTTGCCAAGGTGTGCATTTGTTGTTGGCGGGTCTCATTGCTGGCCGTGGTGGTCCGTACTGCCAATGGTCGTTCAACATTCACCCTCCGGCAAGCTGATTTGTGCATCATTATTTAGTGGGCGGGGGATTTGTCTGCATGACATTGGAGAGGTGAGGTGTACTGCCTTTCCGCCGTCGTTGGCCCTGGCGGTGGGTGGAGGTTGCAGGTTTTTCAGAGGTTTGTTTTTTTGGCATCATTATACAGCAGTATGCAGTTCACCGCCACTGTCGGTCTTTTGTTCACCGACAGCACGGCGGTCGGCGGTGATTGCTGCCAATTTCATAATGAGGGCCTAAGTCTAGTTTGCATTTGGCCTTTGTGTATTCCTCCCAGACAGTGTCACAAAGCAGGACTGGATGTTGGCGGTACGGGACATACTGACAGGATGGGCAGAGGTGGAGCTGTTACCTACCGCACTTGAATTTCAATAGGGCCTTCCTTTTGCACTTGCAAATAACTTGATACTAGCTTTTAGTCATGCCAGACATCTTGGGGCTGAGGATGGGGTAGCAGAGAGATGGAAAGTCCAGCACCAGGTATGGCAGGAAGTCTAGAAGTTCCTCCCACTTCACTGTTGCCACAAGGCATAAATGTTGGACCCTGACACCCACTCTTCAGAACACTCCTGAACTTGCAAACTCCACAAGAGGAAGTACTGTCCAGCTGCTTGAGGACTGGCCTGGTGCCTGAGGACTTCCTAGGTGTTTGAGAACTGCCTTGCTGCCAAAGGGCAGTCTTGCAGAATCAGACCTCGCATCACACTTCCTGTCGGTGACTTCACCAGCACCGACGCAGTGTAATGCATGTCAAAGCAAGTCTCTGCAGCATAGCCATGGACTGCAGTCTTCATTGACCCAATACAGCGCAATGCAACTTGAAACCAGCATTGCAGGTCCTGATCAGTGGCTTTAACAGCAGCGACCCAGCTCAACGCATCTCGATGCAGGACCATGCATTGCAGCTCCTGATTGACGGCTCCTTGATGCAGCTCGGCACAGCCCAACACAGACTTCACTTGTTGATTTCAAGACCTTAGGTAAGTGGTGGCAAAGCACTCTGCAGTGTGGTTGCTGTTTTCACCTTTACGGAGTACATATATAGTGCTACAATTAAATGTTTTTAACCCCTCCCCTTCTGTAGAATTGAGATCGTGCTGCTTTTTAACTTTTTAACTCACTACGTTTTTTGGCATGACAAAGTGTTTTTGCATGTATATTTTATGTGTTTTTACTTTGTTTTAAGTTGACAAATTACTGAGACTTACTTGCTTAGCTCTTTTCACTTTACCATATTCTTGCCCGCTTTCCAGTCCACTGTAGGTTTCCAATTAAGCAGAGAAAGCGTACACTATCTTTTCTCACTTCCTGTGATTTTTTCAACCTATGCTTTGCACTTAACGGTCTAGTAGATTACTACTTGCTGGCATAAATTCAGTATGCTAATGTGCTCGCGCAGCCTTAGGTAAGCGGTGGCAAACCGCTCCGCAGTATGGTTGCTGTTTTCACCTTTATGGAGTGATAGATAGTGCTGCATTTAACGCTTTTGAATGCTCCCCTTCTGTAGAATTGAGATAGTGCAGCTTTTTAACTTTTTAACTCACTATGTTTTTTGGCTTTATAAAGTGTTTTTGCATGTTTTTTATATGTGTTTTTACTTTGTTTTAAGTTGACAAATTACTGAGGTGGTCATTCCAACCTCGGCGGTAAAAGGCGCTTACCGCCAGACAGAAGACCGCCATAACACCGCCGCGGTTGCGGTAAACCGCCACGGTCATTCTGACCCACACTAGGCAAACCGCTAAAATACCGCCATCCACAAAAGTCCGCCAAACCAAAGGTCAGCGATAAACTGGCGATGACCAAACCTCCACCGTCACGCCATCAGAAATACGCCCATGCCATTATGACCCACGAATCCACGCGGCGGTCTTTCAACCGCGGTATTCTATTGGCGGTACACACCGCCGCGGTCGAAATACACATACACCTACAAAACACTACCACATTGGACAATTCGAAATACACACACCTGATACACATACACACACCACTCCCACACACCCAATACATTATAAAACACACACCCACATCACCCACAAACCCTTGCGACCGGAAATATCGAACAAAGACCAGAGAGAGACACCACAATCTACAAACAAGCATCCACAGGCACACAATACCAATACCCACAGAACTTCCACGCACCTCACACAACACACCACTAAATAGCACCCCACCTATCACTACACACTCCACCCCACACATCATCCACACCACCCCATGGCACCTCAAAGACACCCCAGGTTCTCAGATGCTGAACTCAGGGTCATGGTGGAGGAAATCCTATGAGTAGAGCCCCAGCTGTTCGGGACACAGGTGCAGCACACCACCATTGCCAGGAAGATGGGGCTATGGCAAAAAATAGTCGACAGGGTCAACGCTGTGGGACAGCACCCAAGAAATCGGGATGAAATCAGGAAGAGGTGGAACGACCTACGGGGGAAGGTGCGTTCCATGGTATCAAGGCACAACATCGCGGTACAGCGGACTGGCGGCGGACCCCCACCTCCTCCCCCAGTATTTACAACATGGGAGGAGCAAGTCTTGAACATCCTGCATCCTGAGGGCCTCGCTGGAGTAGGCGGAGGAATGGACTCTGGTAAGTCTCATCTTTACTACTTCATCCCCCCCACCCCACCTGCATGCCAACTCATACCCCCACCCTCACCCCCTTCACAACTACCCCTTGCAAATGTCTCACCATCACAACCCACCCATCCCAAAACTTAGCCCTGCATGCGGCCCCAAAGCATGGACACCCATCACCAAAGCATGCCCAATGCACGTACCCATCACCCCCCCCCAAAACACCGTCACAACAGCCCCCACAAAGGAATGCCAGCACTGGGGTACACGGCCACCCACCCATTGCATGCCATTGGCACACACAGAAGCAATAACCATACTTTTATACCCCTGCAGGACCCGAACGCCAGGTCACCGCGCAGGAGGGTCCACAAATGTCCCCTCCACCCCCAGAAGAGGCCCACAGTGATGACAGCAGCTCTGTCTCCCTGGATCTAGATGACCAGCCCGGTCCATGGGGGACCTCTGGACAGTCGGTTCCCCTCAGACAGGCACAGGCCACAGCAGACCTTCCCCCCTCTGGGAACACCAGCACAGCACCCACCCAGCGGGCCCATACCTCTGTCCCCAGGACACGTCAATCAGCGGTGTGTCCACCACTACAGGGAACCCAGGCTAACCCACCACCCCAACAACAACAGGGACCTGGGGGCAGTGGTAGTGGGCACACGGTCCAGGGGACGGAGGCCCAAGGAAACAGGGGAACTGGGAGGGCAGCTGTGCGACAGGGGGGGGATAGGCCTAGGAAACCCACTCTCCACGAGACCCTCTCCTCCATCATGGGAGCATACCACCACTCCCAGGAGACGATGGCGATGGTCCTGGCCAGGTTTCAGGAAATCCAGCTTCTGCAGGAACAACAGTATATGGGGTTCAGGGAGGAACTGAGAAACATCAGTACCGCCATATGTACCATTGTAGTGGCCCTGAATGAGTTAATCTCCACATTGCGGACCACTCTGGCACCTCAAAGGGCCCCTGACACTAGCATGGACCAAGAACTGGCTACCACCTCCGCCGGCGGTAGTGGACAGGAGGCCCCGACAGAAGACCAACAGGCCACCAGAACCCCACCCCCTGCAGAAGGAGAACCACCCTGCAAGCGGGCCCTGAGATCCAGGAAGAAGACAGAGTAACATGTCAAGACCCCCGCCAGCAAAGGATACCGCCCTGATTGTCATCCCACTGTCCCACATTGTCACCCTGTCCAACCTTAAACTGCCCCTGCTCCACTTCCCACAGGCATTTGGACAATGCACCTGTGAACCTGATAGTCTGGACTCTGCCATGGACAATCCTCCACCATCACCCCTCACCGATTTGCAACCACCCATCCAAATTAGAGCACTTGAATAAACACACTTATTGCACATAAACAATCGGGAGTCTGTCTGTGATTTTAACAAATGTATTAGACATGACAGTGCCACAATTGTTATTCACATAGTGAAGCCAAAAAAACGCTGTCACACAGCTGTAGTCCATGGGGAAACTAAGCAGATGTCACGCAGTGGGGTCCACAGCTCTGAAAACGGAAGGGAAAGTCACAACACAGTTATCATACACTGGGGGAAAAAGTCAGACAGTAGAGAGGTAGGAGTCTATAAGTAAATGTAATATGCTGGTGTGTACTCTTACCTGTGTGTCACTGAAAGTATTGCCCTATTACTGTGTTCCTGTTGTCTATGTCGTCCTCTTCGGCTTCCTCTTCTTCACTCTCCACAGGCTCCACAGCTGCTACAACACCACCATCTGGACCATCCTCCGGCAGAAAAAGGCACCTGGTGGCGCAAAGCCAGGTTGTGAAGCATACAGCAGGCCACGATGATCTGGCACACCTTCTTTGGTGAGTACATTAGGGATCCACCTGTCATATGGAGGCAGCTGAACCTGGCCTTCAGGAGGCCGAAGGTGCGTTCGATCACCCTCCTAGTCCGCCCATGGGCCTCATTGTAGCGTTCCTCTGCCCTGGTCCTGGGATTCCTCACTGGGGTCAATAGCCAGGAAAGGTTGGGGTAACCATAGTCCCCTAATAGCCACACACGGTGCCTCTGGAGTTGCCCCATCACATACGGGATGCTGCTATTGCGCAGGATGTAGGCGTCATGCATAGAGCCAGGGAACTTGGCATTAACAAGTGAGATGTACTGCTCTGCCAAACAGACCATCTGTACATTCATCGAATGATAACTTTTCCTGTTCCTGTACACCTGTTCACTTTCTCTGGGGGGTACCAAAGCCACATGGGTCCCATCAATGGCACCTATGATGTTGGGGATATGTCCAAGGGCATAGAAGTCACCCTTCACTGTAGGCAAATCCCCCACCTCAGGGAAAACGATGTAGCTCCGCATGTGTTTGAGCAGGGCAGACAACACTCTGGACAACTACTTGGAAAACATAGGTTGAGACATCCCTGATGATATGTCCACTGTTGTTTGAAATGACCCACTTGCTAAGAAATGGAGTACTGACAGCACCTGCACTAGAGGGGGGATCCCTGTGGGTTGGCGGATGGGTGACATCAGGTCTGCCTCCAGCTGGGCACACAGTTCATGTATAGTGGCTCGGTCAAGCCTGTATGTCAGAATGACATGTCGTTCCTCCATTGTCGACAGGTCCATCAGCGGTCTGTACACGGGAAGATTCCTCCATCTCCTCGCATTGCCAAGCGGACGGTGCCTAGGAAGGACAACAGCGAGCACAGAGTCAATCAACCCACAGGTACGTTCCCACAGCTTGCACACAACACGATTCACTATGCATTGAATGGTGTGTATGAGTGTTGAGGAAAGGCCTAGGTATGTGTGACGCATGAGGAATTAAGCCATGTGGGCCCTTGAAATGGCGGCTGCCTGACCTGTGAAGTGTGACAATGGGATGTGAGGTCAATGCGCTGGCGTGGCACACAGTGGCGGTCGAAGACAGCGGCGCAAAGCCGCATTGGTTCACATTGAATCCTATGGGTTTCAGGAGCCAATGCCGATGTGCGCCGGCGGTCGCGGTACGCACCGCCGCGGTACGCACCGCCACTGGCGTGACCGCCATTTTCTATCAGCTTAATCACTCGATACCTGATCTTCCACAGGAGAGGACCTACACTGCAAGTGCTGCTGTGACCTCGGTCTGGAAGAGACAATGGCTGCTGCGACTGGGGAAAGGGCCCCTGCCTTCACTTCTGAAGAATTGGAGAAACTCGTGGATGGGGTCCACCCCCAGTATGCGCTACTCTACGGTCCTCCAGACCAACAGGTAAGTACACTGGGACCATGCTTTGTGGGCAATGCCTGGTTTGAGTCGGGTGGATGAAAGATGGTGGGGAGGGGAGCGATTGAGTCATGCATCAGACGACAGATGAGAGCATGTGCCACATGGCAAGGGTGGGGATGGGGGGCCACTCACATTGAGCATGCAGAAGGTGATGACAATTTTTCTCTCCCTGTACATGTCACATAGGTCAGCGCCCACCAGAAAATCGCGATTTGATGTGCCATCGCCAAGGACGTCCGGACCCTGGGGGTCCACAACAGACGGGGCACCCACTGCCGGAAGAGATGGGAGGACATCCGCCGCGGGAGCAGGAAGACGGCGGAGGCTCTGCTGGGGATGGCCTCCCAACGTAGGAGGGGTGCCAGTCGTCAATTGACCCCCCTGATGTCCCGGATCCTGGCGGTGGCCTACCCCGATTTGGATGGGCGCGTGAGGACATCACAGGTGACTTTGCGCGCAGTGGAGGTGTCTGGGTGGGGGAGGCGGGCTGTGGGTCTCCCTAGGCCAGGGCGAGTTCTGCAGGCTAGGCCCCTCCGTAAGGCATGGCCCTGTGCCCCGACCCCCACCTCTGTAGGGTGCCAAGTTCAGGTATCCATGGCCCTGTGTCATCTATGTGTGCAGTTGTCATCGATAGGCTTGTAGGCCATGTCCCACGGATTGCGTAGTGGACCCCAAGTGCGTGGCGTAGTGAAGGGGGCTTCTGTGTCTGTCTTGTCCGCCAACGGTAGCGGTAATCCATGCACTCAACATGTCTTTATTTCTCACCCCCCCCTTTTTTGTGGCCTTCCTGTACATGTGTGCATCAGCATCATCAGGCGGAGGAGAAGTGGCATCGGAGCACGAGGGAGCTGCATCTCACATGGCCATGGCGGGCCATGCAACTGAGTCGGATTTCACCAGTGAGACGGAGGGCGAGGGGAGCTCCCTTGTGGTGGCAGCAACATCCGTGCCCCCCGCAACAACAGGTACAGCCGCCACCCAGCGCAACAGCACCTCCCTCCCAGCAGCCCCTCAGCCTTCGCCCCGTGCCCGCTCACCCAGGAAGGTGGGCATCTCCTTCGCCCCAGGCACCTCAGGCCCTGCCCCAGTCACCCCTGCTGCCCTCAGTGAGGCAGTCATTGACCTCCTGCGGACGCTCATTGTTGGGCAGTCTACCCTTTTGAATGCCATCCAGGGTGTAGAAAGGGAGGTGCACAGGAGTAATGCATACCTGGAGGGCATTCATTCGGGTCAGGCTGCCCATCAGCGATCGTTCAACGCTCTGGCCTCAGCACTGATGGCAGCAATTGTCCCTGTCTCTAGCCTCCCCCCTCCAACTTCCTCCACCCAGACCCAATCCCCAGTACCTCTGCCTATCCCAGACACACCTACAGACCAGCCTGCACACACCTCAACACCCAAGGGAAGCTCATCCAGACATAAGCACCACACATCACACAAGCATTCACACAAGCAACATCCACATGCAGACATACCAACAGCCACTGCCTTCACTGTGTCCCCCTCCTCCTCGTCTCCCTCCTCCCTCCCTGTGACATCTCCACTCACACTTGCATGCACAACATCTTCAGCCACTACGTCCATCACCAGCACACCCACCAGAACACTCCGCACACGTGCAGTCACCACCCCCACTACCATGTACACGTCCCCTGTGTCCTCTCCCAGTGTGTCTGTCACCCCCTCTTCCAAACCACACAAACGCAAGCAGCCACCCACCCAACAGCCATCCACCTCACGACAGCCTCCAGCCCAAGCACCTGCACCCAAAGACACCAGACTTCACACTCCTACAACCACATCCTCTTCCTCCACTCCCATACCCACTACACCTACCCGTCACTCTCTTTCCAAATTGCTTTTCCTTGCCAACCTTAACCTCTTTCCAACAACTCCCCCACCCCGTACATCTCATAAGACTGCTATCAGCACCTCAGCCACCACCAAACGAGGACCTATCAGGACTGTTGTCCAAGGATTGTGGAGTCCCCCACCCTCAAGGGCAACAACTCCGGCGAGGAGCCAAGGCACGCCCAGCCCACCCCCGGAAAAGCACCCAAAAGTGAGCAGTGCCCAGCGCGAGAGGCCACGGACACCAGGGACCAAAATCCCTTCCCTGGCTCCGTCTGGAAGTGGGGTGCCACCTGGCACACCGCCAATGGGGTCAAAGGGTAACAGACGACCAGGGAAGGGTGGGAAGGGCAGCACGCCCGACAAGTCCGGCAGCAGGCCAGCTGCCCAGGAGTGCCCCACCAGCCCCCTCCCAGGTGTGCAGGAGGACACCCAGAGGCCCGGTACGGCAGCCCAGGAGGGCCCCGCAAGCCAACGGACAGATGGGCAGGAATGCCCTGCCAGCCACATGCCAGGTGGCGAGTGACACCCTTGCCTGGGCCGGAACCGCTGAACTCGGCCCTTTCAAACAAGCACCGCTGAACTGGGTCCTTTCAATCAAACACCACTGAACTGGGCACCGCCGTCTCATGCACCGCTGAACAGGGCACCGCCGTCTCAAGCACCGCTGAACAGGGCACCGCCATCTCAAGCACCGCTGAACAGGGCACTGCTGTCTCAAGCACCGCTGAACAGGGCACCGCCGTCTCAAGTACCGCTGAACAGGCCACCGCCATCTCAAACACCGCTGAACAGGGCACCGCCGTCTCAAGCACCGCTGAACTGTGCCCTTCATCCCAAGCACTGCTCCGCTGGGCACCGCCGTCTCAAACACTGCTGAACTGGCCACCGCCGTCTCAAGCACCGCTGAACTGGGCACTGCCGTCTCAAGCACCGCTGAACAGGGCACCGCCGTCTCAAACACCGCTGAACTGGGCACCGCCGTCTCAAGCACCACTGAACTGGGCCCTTCATCTCAAGCACCGCTCCGCTGGGCCCTTCATCTCATGCACTGCTCCGCTGGGCACCGCCGTCTCAAGCCCCGCTGAACAGGGCACCGCCATCTCAAGCACCGCTGAACAGGGCACCGCCGTCTCAAGCACTGCTGAACAGGGCACCGCCGTCTCAAACACCGCTGAACTGGGCACCGCCGTCTCAAGCACCGCTGAACTGGGCCCTTCATCTCAAGCACCGCTCCGCTGGGCCCTTCATCTTAAGCACCGCTCCGCTGGGCACCGCCGTCTCAAGCACCGCTGAACAGGGCACCGCCGTCTCAAGCACCGCTGAACAGGGCACCGCCGTCTCAAGCACCGCTGAACTGGGCCCTTCATCTCAAGCACCGCTCCGCTGGGCACCGCTGTCTCAAGCACCGCTGAACAGGGCACCGCCGTCTCAAGCACCGCTGAACAGGGCACCGCCGTCTCAAGCACCGCTGAACTGGGCCCTTCATCTCAAGCACCGCTGGCCCATTGGCGGAAGGGGCAGGCCCGCATCTGTGTCGGGCAGGGCTGCACGAATCACTCTGGGCACTAGTCCCCCTCCAGTACCAGTGGAGACTGTTATCCACTTGAGAGACTGTGGCTTTGCACTCCCCAGGATTGGACAGTGGGCAAGCCACCCACTGTAGAGACTTGAGAGACTGTGGCTTTGCACTCCCCAGGATTGGACAGTGGGCAAGCCACCCACTGTAGAGACTTGAGAGACTGTGGCTTTGCACTCCCCAGGATTGGACAGTGGGCAAGCCACCCACTGTAGAGACTTGAGAGACTGTGGCTTTGCACTCCCCAGGATGGGACAGTGGGCAACCCACCCACTGTAGAGACTTGTGAGACTGTGGCTTTGCACTCCCCAGGATGGGACAGTGGCCATGGAGGCCCCTCGTGGATCTGGCGTCGTGTACTCATGTGGCTGAGGTGCCCCCCCTTCCCTTCCCCCTGAGGTGCCTGTAGTTTTTCTATCTGATGCCCCTGCAGTGTTCTCTCCGTTTAGGTCAGGTATCTTGTGTGGGCCTTGCCCATGTGATTTGGGCCCAGTGGTCCACGGACAATGACAGCTAGAATTATCGGACTTTTAATATTTATGTATATATTAGTTTTAAATGTGTGATATTTTTATAAGGCAATAATCCAATATATTCGACTGTTTATGATCTATTCCTTTTGTCTTTGCATTCTTTTTGTGGGGCTTGGGGGTTGTAACAGTGATGTATTGCTATGCATTGATGTGTGTGTTGTAGTGGGTGGGGGTGTCGCGTATGTGTGTCCCCGTAATATTTTCTCCTCCCCCCTCCCCTGTGTCGTAGGTGCAGTACTCACCGTTGTCTTCTGCGCCGGCGTTCGTGCTCCTGGTAGAGGAGCAGGAATACAATAGCTGGTAGGATGTGTAATTCGGATTCCATGCTGTCCAGATTCCTTGTGGGGTGTATGGAGGTGAGCGTTTTCGGTTTGAAATGTCTGTTTCCGCTGTGTTTTTATCGGCGGGGCTACCGCCCCGGAAAAGGTGGCGGATTGGTGGGTTGTGATAGGGTGGGCGGTACATTGTCTCCCGCCTGTCTGTTGGCGGTGACCGCCGCGCTGTTTGTTTGTCCCGCCGTGGCGGTCGGAGTGTTAAAGTGGCGGTCTCTGTTGGCGGTTTCCGCCAGGTCAGAATTAAATTTTTTTAACCGCCAGCCTGTTGGCGGGTTAGCCGCCGCTTTAACACCAACCGCCAGGGTTGGAATGAGGGCCTGAGACTTACTTGCTTAGCTCTTTTCTCATTAGTATATCCTTAACCGCTCTGGAGGTTTTTCCTCACTTCCCTTGATTCTTTCAACTTCCACTTTGCAGTTAGTGGTCTAACAGATTACTACTGGCTGCCATATGTTCAGTATGCTAGTGTGGACGCTTAGCGGAAGTACGCAGCGGGCACACTGACGACAAGCCAAAGATGAACCAAAGGCAAGCCTGTCTGCTCACGTCTGCGCCTGTCTGTGCCTGTCCGGTGCCAGGACCCCTGCTCCTTTTCCAAAGGTCAGTTATTCTAACAGAATAGTGTATTCCTCGCAGCAATTATTTCAACTGGGCAACAAGCACTCCACCAAATGTCGATGTTCAACCAGTTTCCACCTCATATTGAGCCTGCTTCTTGTGCAAATACTCCTGTAGCAGTAACCATCTAAATTTTCCCTTCAGAAATATGGAGCTTGTTAACTTAAGCTCCCCTGGTCAACTAAACTTAAACTCCCTTTCAGGTATCATGTCTTCACACAAATTGTCCCACACTCTTTTGGCCAATGAATGGACTGACCTTCTTTGTAATGTCAGATCACTATCCAAACTTTCTGGGGATATGTGGGACATATTTTTTCTGATCTTCCAGATATTGCCTTTCTCACGGAAACCTGGTTGTGACCCTTGGCCCTTCCTACCATTAACCTGGCTATCCCAGACAACTATCATATTGTAAGGCTAGACAGAAAGGGTAAAACCGGTAGGGATATCGCTATTGCTGTTAAAGACCCAGTCAAGGTTACTTTAATTGAAAAACATTTCGTCGACTGGGCGGAGATATGTATTTTTGGACTTGACCTTTCTCCAAGGGTTTCTTGGAAAGGTGCATTATTATATAGGCCCCCAGGACCAGAAAAAGATTTCTCTCTTTAACTTCTATAATACATTGCCCCGCTTGTCCCTACTACACAACCATTTCTTCTATTATGTGACTTTAATTACCATGGGGATGAGAGAGCGTAGTTCAAATATTATATTTTATAGACGTGAAATGCTTACATTTGACAATGCAAATTAATAATTTAAATGTATTAATAAACATGAAGATTTATTCGCTTGTGAACAACTAATGCTGAATAAAAGAAATAATCTTTAATTATATGTATTACCACGATTAAAACTGTATTCATTAGAACTCGTATGTCTTAAGTTAGCATGAGTCGCGAACTAGCTGTGTAACACTCATTTAAAAGCGTATTTTCCTGCTTCTCCAGTATGCGGACTTGCAAACGACCATGACCCAGCTATTGTTCTTTTCTGTACTTGTTAGCAACATCGCGGAATTCTCCCATTCACATGCTAGTAGCCTCTAGTCTAAAATTGTGTGATTTGAAACAAACATAAACACTTTCAAGGACAATAAAGCGAGGAGAAGAGAACTCTTGACCCGAGACGTGTGCCAAAATGGTGAAGTAACCCCGGATATGCCACCTACGAAAATGTCGATTATGAAGACCAATTAGAAGATGAACCAATATCGTGAAATGACAAATGCATTACTTAATGTATAATTTAATTGGTTACCAATAATGGGGTGTAGTTACTAACCAATAGAATTTTGGGGGAATGTATCTCGAAAAAGGGGATAAAAACCCATGACACGAGAGACGAGACACATTAGGCAGGGGATGATATTGATTGCATCCAGAAACTCTGTCACTCTATTTGATGACTTGAGACTTAGAAAATAACCTTGTCCATAGATTGCCCGTTAACTTTCCCCTTAAGGGAAAGTGTTCCTTGCTTGCAACTTAGATAGACTGACGGTGACTCAACTGATGTCCTGAAGACGAAGACTGATCCTGAATGCTGACCTATCTCGAGGAGGGTAATTATAATGCTAACTGAATCTATTTGCCTTTCTTTCTAGGTACCAACTGCTGTATGTTTAATTAGGTATCTTAGTTAGATGTTTTCCAAATTGATATTCTAAATTGTTTTGCATGAAGCCCAACATGCTAATGCTAATTTGAGGTTAGACGAGGTGTTCATTTGACTGACGGAACTGACGTGACTGACACATAGCTATGCTGAACTGATATCTTATGGATTATTATGCACTGTGATCTATTCTTTGCTGACGCATCTATCTTATGTTCCTGATCATCGCATTATTGAAAGCTTATCGTAGTTGCCACTTTGTGATTATGCTCTTATGATTCTTGGTTTTGAAACTAATGCGTTTATTATTAGATTGTAATCAATAGGGAATAAATTCACAAAATCTTCCTTCAAGGTGTGGTTATTTGAGTCTGAGAATTAATGAATGTGCCGAAGGTTCATTAATGGTTATTGTGAAATATATTTTGATGCTAACTTTTATAATACTATTGATTTAATAATTGGTAATCTCGTCTGAGGATGAGAAACATGGTTTATGTTATAATCTGTGCGGTTTAATAGGTCAATCGGGCGTGGTTGACAAGTCAGGTTTGAGTCATAACATATGTATGAAACCTTCGATCGAGATTTGAAGAGCTCTAAAGTGCACTAGAAAGAGTCATTGACAAGTCGAGAGTAGAATTTGCGGGTCGAATTCTGCCTGCGCATGTGGGAACTGAGAAGGAGAGAGTAGCGGCCGAGGCTTCAAGTGAAATCTCTGTAAAGTTCTGAAGTGAATGTGTTACCCTTCCTGTAGAAAACCGGCAGATTTGTATTGTCATTTAAAGTGGCTGCAATAAATCGCATTAGTTTGTATGAATTGTATGAGTTAGTAAGGTGTGGACAAGCCGCAAGACTTTGTCAGCTGCAGAGTGTGTGAGTGTGACGTCAGTAGTGCCGCGCTGAGATAGGTCGGATGTTAAGAGGGGTCGCGCACGGATTGGCTGCCATCCGTGAGAGGCAACAGGCTGAGAAAAGGGTAGGTGAAGAGTGTCCTGGGAATTAAGCAGTTTTTCTGATTAAAAACGAAAATAAAAGAATTGCAAAAATGAATTTTGTTAAGGCATTCAGGAGCGCTTTGAGGGGAGATGTGTACATTGTCGCAACCGATGGGGAACCTACACCACCCGAGGGTACTCCAGCTTATACGGTTATGGAGGAAAAGGGTGTTGCACCTTGTTAATGGATAAAACAATGGCGCAAGTTGACGGAAAAAGAGGGGTGTCTAGCGTTTCCTGAACATGGGCCATCCAATCCAAAGATCCAAAGATATTAGAAAACTTGAGGTGGATGTTAAGTACGCAGAAACCACCTCCGAGACCGGCACAATATGAGGCTCTGGCGATTTGGGACCTGATGGCTCTTAAACATAGGCAAGAAAGGTTTCACAGAAGATTGACAAGGGCAGAAAAATCCTATGCAGAAGCTAGATGGGACAATGAGAATAAAATGTGGAGACGGGGAATAGTAGAGGGGTTAAAGCTGTTTCCAGCGATAACACAGGGAGAAGAAACACAGGGAAAGAAAGCTTCTGGCAAAACTAACAAAGATTCAGGCAAAGTTAAAGAACAAAAAAGGTCCTGGGAAGAAGAGAATGATTCAGAGGATGAGGAGTTTATGGATAGATTGCTACATGATCGACCACCACCTTATGCGGTGAGCGATGATGTTCCGAGTACTAGCTTGGATCCTTGGAACCAGACGCAGGAGAAGGGAGTTACTGATACGGTACAGACTAGCGATACAGCCTTGATACAGAATGGTGACAGTGTACCCACTGCACCAGACGTGCCGACACAGTTGCAGCCTCCACCGCAGATAAAAAGAATCTATCCCGATGTTCCAGTGCTTGAGACTACTACGAACTTGGTGGTGCCACCAGACCCGATATACACAAAGTCAAGGCTGATTCAGATTGAGTCAACTCCAAAGCTAGTGTCACAACCGCCACAGCTGATACCAGGATATAACCCTGTAGCAGGACCTCCGTTAATACCTATACCAGGTACATTAGAACAGACCTATGGTGTTGCGGCTCCAAGAAGCCTGGGAGCAAGTCAGATACCTGCCGCTATATCACTACCTATTACTGTCGGTCCCCCAGTGCCGTTATATGCCCAAGAGAAAACAAGAACCTGTGAACAGGGAGTTATGACTCATGAAGCGATAAGAGGAGGGTCTATTAGAACTCCACAGATAATGGCCCAGGAAGGACAGGTATGTGAGCAACAGAGACCCTTAATGGACCTCAGTCCAATAGGAGCACCTCTGGAAGCAATGCGACAAGCAGGGTTGGGAGTTTTGACTCCCCAAACTATGAGTACGAATACCTCACATACTCCAATGATACATGCAGGAAACATTTCACTGCAAGGTTTTACAGTACAGCAATTAAACGAGTGGTTAGAGAAAACTTCTGCTTCTCGAAAAACTACAGTAACCGAAATTGATCCTGAAAAGGAAAGACAAGATGAATATCTGAATCTTGTACGCCTAGGGGCAGAAGCTGCTGAGTTAGTGGAAGGAACAATGGGAGTGAACAGGTTGGAATCCTACACTGAGGCAGAACTGAGATACTTATGTCCTAAGATTACCAAAGAAGTAGGGAAGATACACCAGAGATTAGCAAACCTGGCAGACAAATACAATATTGATATTGGTAACACAAAGCATTTGAAAAGGAGCTACAGATTAGATTTTGACATCAAAGATTTTGATCACATGAGATCTGCAGGCATGAAGACACACCTGAAAGAATTACTGCAGAGTGCACAGATTTGGGGAGCATTAGAAAAATGGGAAGGCCGGTGGGCAAAGAAAAGAGACAAGGGGAAAAAGGATAGCCCAGGGTCTATTGAAACAACAACCACACCAAATTTAGATTCAGTAAAAATCCTGCCCATGAGAGAAACGGCTGGTGGTGTTTTAGTCCATGTGCCTTGGTACAGGGGAGATATTTTGTCCTTTACCCGAGGTTAAGAGAAAAACCGATCGAGTGGTATCAACAGACAGATAGATTTGTGAAGCTTGCAAAATGTCTTTGGGAAGACTTAAATACCTTGTTTGAGATTATTGTTCCACCGGATTTGTGGCTCGAGTGCAAAAGAGGGGTAGATTGGCCCACAAAGGAACCAGCAAGGGATAAGGTGACTGGAGCACCTTCTGAAGAGGTGATGAAATATTATCATAAGGTTATTGAGTTTTTGAAACAAAAGGTGTCACCGAAGGTGACCGATTGGCAGAAAATCGACCGGACTTCGCAAGAGGTTAAGGAATCAATACATGCCTATTATGAGAGATTGTTAAAGTCATTTAAACATTACAGTGGTACTGAGACGATCGAACCGAAAGACATGAATCATCTTGTGTTTAGATTTGTTGAAGGGCTGAGACCAGAGGTTGGTCAGATGATTAAGAATCACTTGATTTGTTGGCAAGCTAAACCGATTGATGAGGTGTTACAGTATGCGAAATACTATAGTGATGAAATTGAGTTGAAGCAGAAAAAGCTGAAAGAGAAAGTGATGGTGATGCAGATAAGAGCTGCACAAGCTGGAATTCAGGGAAATGGTGTTCAGCAAATGATGCACCAGCAAACGCAAATGAACGGTGGGTTTCAGGCACAGCCGAGAGGTAGAGGTCGAGGTTTTGTGAATCGTAATTTGGACATGAATAATGTCGTCATTCAAAATGACGGGCAGGTAGTGAAGAGGATGTCAGCATGCCATGCATGCGGGGGCATGGGACATTGGAAACGGGATTGTCCAAATATGGTGCATGATGGTGCAGTTCAGCAGAGCATTAATGTTGGTGCACAACAGAATCCGCGAGGTCCAAGAATGAGACATCAGAACCCGAACTTACAGAATAATTTGATGCAAATGCCAGGGGTACAACCTATGCAACAAATGTTAATGCCGCATTTTCAAAACGTGCCAGTACAATTGATGCAACAGCAGATTCCTATGGTGCCTAGACAGCAAATGCAGTTACCCCTAGCTCCGATGGGACAGCAACAGGTGACGCTTCCTCAGCAGGTCACAGGTCAGGTGACAAGTCAAAACAACACTGTACAACAATTCCCATTACGAGGTGAAAATGAGATGAATGAGGAATGGTCAGATGACAGTTCAGACAGTGAAGAGTGCAGGCTTGCAGCCTCGTTAGAAGTAGATCAGAGAGGCCCATATGTAGAGGGAAAGGTGATGGGCTATAAGGTTCCGTTTTTAGTTGACACTGGAGCTACACGCTCTACAGTCCGCAGCGTAGAAGTACAGAGACTACCCCTATCAGGGCGCACCATACGAGTGGTTGGTGTGGCTAACCAGTATCTGACAAATCCAATTACTGACCCAGTACAGGTTGAAATCGGAAATTTCCAAGGCCTGCATAGGTTTGTCGTATGCGACTCAAGTCCAGTATCCCTACTGGGAAGGGACTTACTATGTAAGACTAAGGCGGTCATTCTGACCCTGGCGGTCAGTGTTAAAGCGGCGGCCAACCCGCCAACAGGCTGGCGGTCCAAAAAATGGAATTCTGACCCTGGCGGGAACCGCCAACACAGGCCGCCGCTTTAACACTCCGACCGCCACGGCGGCACAAACAAACAGCGCGGCGGTCACCGCCAACAGCCAGGCGGCAGACAATGTACCGCCCACACTATCACAACTCACCAATCCGCCACCTTTTCCGGGGCGGGAGCCACGCCGATAAAAACACGGCGGAAACAGACTACGAACGGGAAAACACTCACCTATACACACTCCAAGAGGACGGAGAACAGCATGGAACCCGAATTAAACATCCTACCAGCTATTGTCTACCTGCTCATCTACCACGAGTACGAACGCCGGCGCAGACGACAACGGTGAGTACTGCACCTACGACACAGGGGAGGGGGGAGGAGGAAAGCTTACGTGCACACACATATGCGATTCCCCCCCCCCCCAACTATCTACACACCAATGCAGAGCACCAAGTCACAGTGACACCACCCAAACCCCCCGGAATAATCCAAAGACATAATTAAAGTGAGAATCAAAATTTATGTATAAAAGAGGGTCATTGAAGTCATGGTAAAATAGCAATATGAATTCAAAAAAATCAAGTAAGAACCTTGCGAAACCGATAAACATAGGCAATAAGTCCTGCACAGTCACTTAAATTTCCACTGTCCGTGGGCCAAAGTGTATCAACACATGGGCAAAGCCCACACAGGAGACCTGAGTCCGTTGGAGAGAACACTGCTGGGGCATCAGATGACAAAACTACAGGCACCTCAGGGGGAAGGGAAGGGGGGGCACCTCAGCCACATGAGTCCACGACGCCAGATCCACGAAGGGTCCACCATGCCCACTGTGCCATCCTGGGGAGTGCAAAGCCACAGTCTCACAAGTCTCTACAGTGGGTGGTCTGCCCACTGTGCTATCCTGGGGAGTGCAAAGCCACAGTCTCACAAGTCTCTACAGTGGGTGGTCTGCCCACTCTGCCATCCTGGGGAGTGCAAAGCCACAGTCTCACAAGTCTCTACAGTGGGTGGTCTGCCCACTGTGCCATCCTGGGGAGTGCAAAGCCACAGTCTCACAAGTCTCTACAGTGGGTGGTCTGCCCACTCTGCCATCCTGGGGAGTGCAAAGCCACAGTCTCACAAGTCTCTACAGTGGGTGGTCTGCCCACTCTGCCATCCTGGGGAGTGCAGAGACACAGGCCATCAGGTGGATTACAGACTCCACAGGTAATGGAGGAGGCAGGATGCCCCGAGTGCAGCGTGAACACTAGCTCGACACAGAACCAGCACTGTCAATGGGCCAGCGGTGCTTGACAGGAAGGGCCCAGCGGAGCGGTGCTTGAGACGGCGGGGCCCAGCGGAGCGCTGCTTGAGACTGCGAGGCCCAGCAGAGCGGTGCTTGACAGGAAGGGCCCAGCGGAGCGGTGCTTGACAGGAAGGACCCAGAGGAGCGGTGCTTGAGACTGCGAGGCCCAGCGGAGCGGTGCTTGACAGGAAGGGCCCAGCGGAGCGGTGCTTGAGACGGCGAGGCCCAGCGGAGCGGTGCTTGAGACGGCGGGGCCCAGCGGAGCGGTGCTTGAGACGGCGGGGCCCAGCGGAGCGGTGCTTGAGACGGCGAGGCCCAGCAGAGCGGTGCTTGACAGGAAGGGCCCAGCGGAGCGGTGCTTGAGACGGCGGGCCCAGCGGAGTGGTGCTTGAGACGGCGGGGCCCAGCGGAGCGGTGCTTGAGACGGCGAGGCTCAGCGGAGCGGTGCTTGACAGGAAGGGCCCAGCGGAGCGGTGCTTGACAGGAAGGGCCCAGCGGAGCGGTGCATGAGACGGCGGGGCCCAGCGGAGCGGTGCTTGAGACGGCGGGGCCCAGCGGAGCGGTGCTTGAGACGGCGAGGCCCAGCAGAGCGGTCCTTGACAGGAAGGGCCCAGCGGAGCGGTGCTTGAGACGGCGGGGCCCAGCGGAGCGGTGCTTGAGACGGCGGGGCCCAGCGGAGCGGTGCTTGAGACGGCGAGGCTCAGCGGAGCGGTGCTTGACAGGAAGGGCCCAGCGGAGCGGTGCTTGACAGGAAGGGCCCAGCGGAGCGGTGCATGAGACGGCGGGGCCCAGCGGAGCGGTGCCTTTCTGCCCGGCGGGGGCCTCTTCAGCGGTGCCTTGCTGCCCGGCGGGACCCTCTTCAGCGGTGCCTTGCTGCCCGGCGGGGCCCTCTTCAGCGGTGCCTTTCTGCCCGGCGGGGCCCTCTTCAGAGGTGCCTTGCTGCCCGGCGGGGCCCTCTTCAGCGGTGCCTTGCTGCACGGCGGGGCCCTCTTCAGCGGTGCCTTTCTGCCCGGCGGGGCCCTCTTCAGCGGTGACTTTCTGCCCGGCGGGGCCCTCTTTAGCGGTGCCTTGCTGCCCGGCGGGGCCCTCTTCAGCGGTGCCTTGCTGCCCGGCGGGGCCCTCTTCAGCGGTGCCTTGCTGCACGGCGGGGCCCTCTTCAGCGGTCCTTGTCCAGTCAATCAAGGGAGCCAGACCTGGCCAGGACTCCCTGCTTAGTCGCCCTCCGACCGTGCAGTTGCTGGACCCTTCTGTGACGGAGTCCTGGGCCCGTGGGTGTCCTCCCTCACACCCGGGATGGGGCTTGTGGGTCCCTCCTGGTCCGCGCCCCTGCTGGCTGTCTTCTCCGCCCTGCTGCCCTTGCCCTCCTTCGATGAGGCTCTCTGGCCCTTGCCTCCCCTGGATGTTGTGGCAGGTGACGGCCCAGGACTTTGCTCCTTGGGGGCAGCTGTGTCAGTCTTCTCGCGGCGGCCCTTGATTTTACGGGTCCTCTTTCCAGGGGGGGGCTGGCTGTCCCCTTGCTGCTGGCCGATGTATCATTGCTGGGAAAGGGTGGACTCCAAAACCCGTGCACAATGCTGACACTTGAAGCAGGGCTGGTGGTGTCTGAGGTGCTCTTGGGACTCTTAGCAGATGGAGGGGGTGGGTCAGGTGGGGCAAAGAGGTTAAGTTTGGAGAGGTAAAGTTTTTTAGGACCAATGTAAAGGGTAGGTGTAGTGGGTATGGGAGTGGAGGAAGAGGATGTGGTTGTAGGAGAGTCAGGTGTGCTGTCTTTGGGTGCAGGTGCTTGTGACGGAGGCTGGCGTGAGGTGGATGGCTGTTGGGTGGGTGGCTGCCTGCGTTTGTGTGTTTTGGAAGAGGGGGTGACAGACACAGTGGGAGAGGACACAGGGGACGTGTAAATGGCATTGGGGGTGGTGACTGCACGTGTGCGGACTGTACTGGAGGGTGTGCTGGTGATGGAAGTACTGGCTGATGGTGGTGTGCATGCAGGTGTGAGTGGAGACGTCACAGGGAGGGAGGAGGGAGACGAGGAGGAGGGAGACACAGGGGTGGTAGTGACTGTTGGCATGTCTGCATCTGGGTGTTGCTTGGGTGAATGCTTGTGTGATCTGTGGTGCTTATGTCTGGATGAGCTGCCCTTGGGTGTTGAGGTGTGTGCAGGCTGGTCTGATGGTGTAGATGGGATAGGCTGAGGAACAGGAGACAGAGACAGGGTGGAGGCAGTCAGAAGAGGGAGGCTGGAAACAGGGACAATGGCTGCCGTCAGTGCTGAGGCCAGAGCATTGAATGATCGTTGATGGGCAGCCTGACCCGAATGAATGCCCTCCAGGTATGCATTGCTCCGATGCACCTCCCTCTCTACCCCCTGGATGGCATTCAAAAGGGTAGACTGCCCAACAATGATGGTCTGTAGGAGGTCAATGACCTCCTCACTGAGGGCAGCAGGGGTAACAGGGGCAGGGCCTGAGGTGCCTGGGGCGAAAGAGATGCCCGCCTTCTTGGGCGAGCGGGCACGGAGCGAAGGCTGAGGGGCTGCTGGGAGGGCGGAGCTGGTGCGCTGGGTGGCGGCTGTACCTGTAGAGGTGGGGGGCCCAGATGTTGCTGCCACCGCTAGGGAGCTCCCTTCCGAGGACGTGTCGGTGTCGTTGGTGTCACCACGGGTCCCCGTTGTGGTGCTCCCCTCGCCCTCCGTATCACTGGTGACCTCGGTGTCTGTACCATGGCCCACTGGGGCCTTGTGACTTGCAGCTCCCTCGTGCTCCAATGCCAATTCTCCTCCGCCTGATGATGCTAATGCACACATGCACAAGAAGATAAAGAAAAAGGGTGGGGGGAGAAATAAAAACAGGTTGAGTGCATGCATTGACAACACCGTTGGCGGAGAGGACAGACACAGGAGCCTCATGCACTACGCCGCGCAATCGGGGTACACTACTCAGTACTTGTGACTAGGCCAACAGGTCTATGGACAACAAATGCGCACATGGGTGATGCTGGACCATGGATTGCTGTACTTGGCACCCTACAGAGGTGGGGGGCGGGGGCACAGGGCCATGCCTAAAGGAGGGGACTACACTACAGAAAGCGCCCTGGCCTAATGTCACCCACAGCCCTCCTCCCCCACCCAGACACCTCCACTGCGTGTAAAGATAGCAGAATGTGCTGGTACTCACCCCCTTGTGTCTGCTGTGATGTCCTCACGCGCCCATTCAAATCGGGGTAGGCCACCGCCAGGATCCGGGACATCAGGGGGGTCAAGGTACGACTGGCACCCCTCCTACGTTGGGAGGCCATCCCCAGCAGTGACTCGGCGGTCTTCCTTGTCCCGCGGCGGATGTCCTCCCACCTCTTTCGGCAGTGGGTGCCCCGTCTGTTGTGGACCCCCAGGTCCCGGACTTCCTTGGCGATGGCACGCCAAATGTCGACTTTCTGATGGGCGCTGACCTATTTGACATGTACAGGGTGGGAAAGAAAATGTCAATATTTTCTGTATGTTAGATGTGATTGCCCCCCCTCCCCAACCCTGCCATGTGGCACATGCTCTCATCTGTCGTGCCTTGCACTCCTCATTCGCTCCCCACCCCACCATCTTACATCCACCATACACAACCCAGGCATAGCCCATTCAACGTGCACCCAGTGGACTTACCTGTTGGTCTGGAGGACCGTAGAGTAGCGCATACTGGGGCAGGACCCCATCCACAAGTTTCTCCAACTCTTCTGAAGTGAAGGCAGGGGCCCTTTCCCCAGTCGCAGCAGCCATTGTCTCTTCCAGACCGAGGTCACAGCAGCACTTGCAGTATAGGTCCTCTCCTGTGGATGATCAGGTCTCGAGTGATTAATCAGATAGAAAATGGCGGTCACGCCCGCGGCGGTGCGTACCGCGACCGCCGGCGCACATCGTCATTGGCTCCTGAGACCCATAGGGTTCAATGTTAACCAATGCTGCTTTGCGCCGCGGTCTTCGACCGCCTACCGCCACGGTGTGCCACGCCAGCGCAGTGACCTCACATCCCACTGTCACACTTCACAGGTCAGGCAGCCGCCATTTCAAGGGCCCCCATATCTTAATTTCTACTGCGTCACAAAGGCCTAGGCCTTGCATTGCCACTCATACAAGCCTTTCAATGCATAGCGATTCGTGTACTGTGCAAGCTGTGTGAACGAACCTGTGGGTTGCTTGACTCTGTGCTCCATGTTGTCCTTCCTAGGCACCGTCCGCTGGGACTTGCGAGGAGAAGGATGAATCCTCCTGTGTACCGACCGCTGGTGGACCTGTCGACAATGGAAGAACGACATATTATACTTCGATACCGACTTGACCGAGCCACTATACACGAACTGTGTGCCCAGCTGGAGCCTGACCTGATGTCCCCCTCTGGTGCAGGTTCTGTCAGTACTCCATTTTTTAGCAAGTGGGTCTTTTCAGACAACAGTGGCCATGTCATCAGGGATGTCTCAGCCTATGTTTTCTAAGGTTTTGTCCAGAGTGTTGTCTGCCCTGATTAAATACATGCGGAGATACATTGTTTTCCCTGAGGAGGGTGATTTGGCCACTGTGAAGGGTGATTTCTATGCCCTTGGACATATCCCCAACATCATTGGTGCCATTGATGGGACCCATGTGGCTTTAGTACCCCCAAAATACAATGAGCAGGTGTACAGAAATAGAAAAAATTACCATTCGATGAATGTCCAGGTGGTCTGTTTGGCTGACCAGTACATCTCCCATCTAAATGCCAAGTTCCCGGGGTCAGTGCATGACACGTATGTCATGCGAAATAGCAGCATCCCTTATGTGATGGAACAGCTACAGAGACACCGTGTGTGGCTAATAGGTGACTCTGGTTACCCCAACCTGCCTTGGCTATTGACCCCAGTGAGGAATCCCCGGACCAGGGCAGAGGAACGGTACAATGAGGCACATGGCCGAACTAGGAGGATTATAGAACGGACCTTCGGGCTCCTGAAGGCCAGGTTTAGGTGCCTCCATATGACTGGTGGATCCCTAATGTACTCACCAAAGAAGGTGTGCCAGATCATCGTGGCCTGCTGTATGCTTCACAACCTGGCTTTGCGACGCCAGGTGCCTTTCCTGCAGGAGGATGGTCCAGATGGTGGTGTTGTAGCAGCTGTGGAGCCTGTGGAGAGTGAAGAGGAGGAAGACGACGGGGACGACACGGACAACAGGGACACAGTTATACAACAGTATTTTCAGTAGCACACAGGTAAGAATCACCCACGCCATTTTACATTTACTTCTGGCCTCCTGCATCTCTACTTTCTGTGTTTCCCCCCAGTTCCTTTTCACTGATTTTTGACTTTCCCTTCCCTTTTCAGAGCTGTATGACCCACAGCGTGACCTCTGCTTTGTTTGCCCATGGACTAATGCTTATTGACACTGGTATGTTGTCATCACAATGTAAATGAACATTATTGCACCGTTATGTGCAATACATTTGTAAAGAATACAAGCAGACTCCTGACATTTGAAGTGCAATTGGTGATTTATTTAAAGTGCTGCGTATAGGTCCATGATAGTAAAACGGTGATGGGTGGGGGTGGAGTAATGTCCATGGCAGAGTCCAGTTCTCAGTAGCACAGGTGCATTGCCCATATGCCTGTGGAAGGATGGAGCAGGGGCAGTTCAAGGTTGGACAGGGTGACAATGTGGGACAGTGGGATGACATCAGGGGGTATCTTATGCTGGCGGGGGTCTTGGCATCCTACTCTGTCTTCTTGTGTGATCTCAGGTTCCGCTTGCGGGGTGGTTGATCTTCAGCAGGAGGTGGGGTTCTGGTGGCCTGTCGTGGTGTGGGGGCCTCCTGTCCACTAGCGCCGGCGGAGGTGGTAGGCTGTTCGTCGTCCGGGCTGGTGACAGGGGCCCTTTGGGGTGCCACATGGTCCCGCAATGTGGTGACTATCTGGTTGAGGGCCAGGACGATGGTCCCCATTGCGGTACCGATGTTCCTGAGTTCGTCTCTGAACCCCATGTACCGTTCCTCCTGCTGTGCCTGGATCTCCTGGAACCTGGCCAGTACCGTCGCCATCGTCTCCTGGGAGTGGTGGTATGCTCCCATGATGGTGGTGAGGGCCTCTTGGAGAGTGGGTTCCCTGGGCCGGTCAACCCCCTCTCGCACAGCAGCCCTCCCAGTTGCCCTGTTTCCCCGGGCCTCTGTCCCCTGGACGGTGTGCCCACTACCACTGCCCCCAGGTCCCTGTTGTTGTTGGGGTGGTGGGTCAGCCTGGGTGCCCTGTAGTGGCGGACACACCGCTGATTGACGCGTCCTGGAGACAGAGGCATGGGCCCGCTGGGTGGGAGCTGTGCTGGTATTCCCAGAGGGGGTTGGGTCTGCTGTGGCCAGTGTCTGTGTGTGGGGAACCGACTGTCCAGAGGTCCCCGATGGTCCGGGCTGGTCATCAGGTTCTAGGTCGACAGAGCTGCTGTCATCACTGGGGGCCTGTTCTGGGGGCGGGATGGACAAATCTGGACCCTCCTGGCCGGTGTGTTGGCGTTCGGGCCCTGCAAGGGTAAAAGAGTATGGTTATTGCTTCTGTGTGTGCCATGGCGTGCGATTTGTGGGTGCCCTTGTCCCCCAGTGCTGGCATTCCCTTGTGGGAGGGGTTGTGAGGGTGGTTTGTGAGGGGGGATGGGTATGTGCAGTGGTCATGCTTAGGTGATGGGTGTCCATGGTTTGTGGTGGCATTCAGGGATTGGGGTTGTGTTGGGTGGGTTGTGCTGGTGAGACATTGGCAGGGAGGATGTGTGACGGGGGGTTGGGAGTGAGGGCGGGGTGCGGGTTGGCATGCTGGTGTTTGGGGGGGGTACGGTAGTTGAGATTAGACTTACCAGAGTCCATTCCTCCGCCTACTCCAGCGAGGCCCTCAGGATGCAGGATGTTCAAGACCTCTTGCTCCCATGCTGTGAATTCGGGTGGAGTGGGTGGGGGTCCGCCGCCAGTCTTCTGCACAGCGATGTTGTGTCTTGACACCATCGACCGCACCTTCCCCCGTAGGTCGTTCCAGCGCTTTCGGATGTCTTCCCGGTTTCTGGGATGCTGTCCCACAGCGTTGACCCTGTCGACGATCCTTTGCCATAGCTCCGCCTTCCTAGCTATTGTGGTGTGCTGCACCTGTGTGCCGAATAGCTGGGGCTCTACCCTTATTATTTCCTCCACCATGACCCTGAGTTCTTGGTCCGAGAACCTGGGGTGTCTTTGGGGTGCCATGGGGTGGTGTGGGGTGGTGTTTGTGGTGATGAGTGTGGTGTGTGTGGTGGTGTGTGGTGTTTTGTGCGTGGATGTAGTGTGGGTGATGATGTTGTGTTCCTGTGTGTGTTGGGTTTTTCGATAGCTGTGCTCTCTCTCTCTCTCTCTCTCGCCTTCTCTCAGAAATTCTAGTAGTGGGGGTTTGTGGGTGATGTGGGTGTGTGTTTTATAGTTGATTGGATGTGTGGGAGTGGTGTATGTATGTGTATCAGGTGTGTGTATTTCGAATTGTCCAATGTGGCTGTGTTTTGTAAAGGTGTGTGTATTTTGACCGCGGCGGTGTGTACCGCCAATGGAATACCGCGGTTGAAAGACCGCCGCGTGGATTTGTGGGTCGTAATGGCATGGGCGTGTTTGTGTTGGCGTGACGGTGGAGGTTTGGCCATCTCCAGTTTATCGCTGACCGCTGATGAGGTGGCCTTCCGTGGATGTCGGGTTTTTGGCGGTTTGGCAGTTGTGGGTCAGAATGCCAGTGGCGGTTTACCGCGGCCGCAGCGGTAGAATGGCGGACTTCTGACCGGCGGTAAGAGCCTTTTACCGCTGAGGTCAGAATGACCCCCTAAATGTTCAATTACCTGTTCCAACGATGGAATAGAAGTCCAGACAAACAGTGATGATGAAGGAGATCAGGGTCAGTTTATAGAAGGAGGTGAGACGAGTGAAGATTACCCTCTAATTACTCTATTCCCAGTGTTCACTCTAATCGACTTACCTGCTGACCTACAAGGGTCTGTAACAGAGAGAGTGTGGGATTTGACAGGAAAAGAGGTCGGATTAATTAAAGGGGTTGAACCAGTCAAGGTGCAAATAAGACCGAATGCAGTATTCCCGCAAGTACCACAATATCACATGACTCAAGATGTACTCATTGAAGTGACACAGATAATTGCAGATTTTCTCAGACAAGGAGTTTTGAAAGAAGTTTTGAGTAGTCCATGTAACTCACCTATCATGGGTTTGAAGAAGCCCTGTGGGAAGGTTCGAATTGTGCAGGATTTGAGAAAAAAAAATGAAATCGTGATAAAATGTTGCCCTGTGGTACCTAACCCGGCGGTAATAATGTTCCAAGTTCCTTGTGATGCTGAATGGTTTACTGTGGTAGACCTATCACAGGCATTTTTCTCAATACCGCTACATGAAGATAGCCAATTTTTGTTCAGTTTCAAATTCCTGGATAAGGTGTACAGTTGGTGCAGAATCCCTCAGGGTTTTTCTGAGTCACCATCCATCTTCAATCAGATATTGAATAAAGATCTGGAACCTCTTGTGCTGCCTTTTAACTCAACTCTTGTGCAGTACATTGATGACTTGTTAATTGCATCCAAAACCAGAGACAGTTGTAAATACAGTATGATACCATTGCATTGTTGAACCATTTGGGAAAGTATGGGCATAAGGTGTCACCTAAGAAACTGCAATATTGTCAGAAAGAAGTTAAATATTTGGGGCATCTAATTGAGAAAGGATCCCGAAGGATATCAAAGGAAAGAATAACAGCTGTCTTACAGATGAATCCCCCAACAACAAAGAGAGATGTCAGGATGTTTTTGGGAATGGTGGGTTACTGCCGTCAATGGATACCCAACTTCTCAATCATCGCAAAGCCCCTAATAAAATTGACAGGGAAAGATGTCAAAGATGAACCATACACAATCACTTTGACAAAAGAAGAGCTTGAGTCATTCTTAGAGCTGAAGGCATGCATGTGCAGGGCACCAGCATTAGGAATGCCCGATTATGAGAAACCTTTTCTGTTGTTTTGTCATGAACGTGATGCTTGTTCTTTGTCTGTTTTAACACAGGTCCACGGAGATGCAAATCGCCCTGTAGCATATTTTTCAGCTACTTTGGACCCTGTCGCAGCAGCCTTACCGGGTTGTTTGCGAGCAGTTGCTGCAGTTGGTCAAAGCCTTTCACAATGTGAGGGCATAGTCATGGGATACCCTTTGACAGTATTAGTCCCACATTCTGTTGAAACTTGTTGACAAGAACGAAAACACAACACATGACAAATGCACGACTTACCAAATATGAGATGATTATTTTGGGGGTCACCAAATGTTACACTGAAAAGATGCACAGTACTGAATCCGGCAACTCTAATTCCCAATGAGAATACAGAAATCAAAGATGGGGAAGAATTTGAGCATGATTGTCTTGAGGTGACTGACCTCTGTACCAAACCTCGCCCAGACATACAGGACACCCAGCTAAAAGAAAACGACTGCATTATGTTCGTGGATGAGTCCTGTTTAAGAGATTCAACAGGGACATTGAGAGCTGGTTACGCAGTATGTACTATATCTGGCATAGTTGAGGCCTCTTGGCTTGAAAAGGTATTCTCTGCACAGGTGGCAGAATTAATAGCTCTTACAAAGGCCTGCCATGCTGCTGTGAATCTGAAAGTTACAATCTATACTGACAGCAGATACGGATTCAGAATTGTACATGATTTTGGTCAAATCTGGTCGCAGACGGGTTTTATGACTTCCTCTGGATCACCAGTGAAAAATGGAGAACAAATAAGAGATTTGTTACATGCAATTCAGTTACCTTTTGAAATTGCCGTGGTAAAGTGCAGTGCTCACACTAGATCACAAGATTTTGTGTCAATGGGGAATGGTTATGCAGATCAGGTTGCAAGGTTTTGTGCATTGAACTGTATATCATTTAAAGAGCAGTGGGAATTGCTACCACAGCCTGAAAACGACACAACTTTGAGTCTAGCATTACGAGTGGTTGATACTTTAGATGAATTAAAGACACTACAAAATCGTGCTAGCAAAGAAGAAAAACGTTCCTGGCAGAAAATGCAATGTGTACAAAGAGCAGATGATATATGGGTCTCAGATGATGGAAAGTTGGTTTTACCAAATAGTCTTCTATCACAATTTGCCCGATTATATCATGGGAAAGCACATTTAGGAAGAGATGCCATGATCAGATCTTTTAAAGTTGATTGGTTTAATCCAAAATTCAGACATGCCGCAGAAATTACTTGTCACAGGTGCATCATCTGTCAACAGATGAATGCTGGAAAAGGAACAGTGGTAAATTTGAGCCACATTGGAAGAGCTGGAGGTCCATTTAATAGAATACAAATGGATTTCATTGAAATGCCTATTTGTGGAGGATTGAAGTACGTTTTGGTAATTGTGTGTGTTTTCAGTCATTGGATTGAGGCATACCCTACACGTAGAAATGACAGTCTCACAGTTGCAAAACTACTACTCAGGGAGTTAATACCAAGATTCGGGTTTCCGGTTTCTATAGAATCAGATAGGGGAAGACACTTCGACAATGAGGTGATCAAGCTTCTGTGTGCAGCACTTAACATCGAGCAGAAGTTGCACTGTAGCTATCGCCCTGAAGCATCAGGACTAGTTGAACAGATGAATGGTACCTTAAAGTCAAGGATAGCGAAAATGTGTGCAGCAACAAACATGAAGTGGCCAGATGCACTACCGCTAGTACTGATGTCCATGAGAAACACACCAGATAAGAAAACAGGACTGTCCCCCCATGAAATCCTCATGGGTAGAGCAATGAGGTTACCAGCGGTTCCTGCAAATGCACTAGTGAATATTACAGATGATATGGTGTTGGATTACTGAAAAGGATTGGCTGACGTGATTCGCTCTTTCTCTCATCAGGTGGAAGCTAACACATTGCCACCAATCGGTGAACCAGGACATTCTTTGCAAGCTGGCGACTGGGTGGTTGTCAAGAAGCACATGAGGAAATCATATCTTGAACCACGCTGGAAGGGGCCATATCAAATAATACTGACTACCACTACTGCTGTGAAGTGTGCCGGAATTCCCAACTGGATACATGCCAGTCATACAAAGAGGGTAACGTGTCCTGTCGAAGAGGAACTTGAAGAATCCGGTACAGTAACTTCAGGTGGAGAGGCCACAGAAACAGAGATCAACCAAGAAAGATCTGAGACTGCAGATGAGCCCACTGAGGACAGCCTTGTCACTCAAGCTGACAGTGAGATCGAGAGGGGTGACAGAGTGCCTATCTCAGTTGAGGCAGCAGGAGAACTAAGACAAGGAGAGGTTCTCCCAGAAGCAGACGAATACAATTCTTAGTCTGAATACAGTATAGAAGCGGAGGTTGGCAAAGAGAGAGAAACCGTAGATTTAAACCAGAATGAACAGAGTCTTCTGAATTAGTTACAGGTCCGTCAAGAGAAAACAACAGATCACAAGAGGAGGGTGCTATTCAACGTCTAGAAGGAAGACACCGAAACAAGACACACAGAGGTGATAAATGGCCAGATAAGTCACATCTTAGAATAAGAGAAATAGCAAACGAGACAATAATTGAAGAAAGTGATACTTCACAGGCAGATGATCTGAGTGAAGGAGAACAGCAAGGTGAATGAAGATTAAAAAGAGAATAGCAAACCGAAGGTACACAGGTCCTGAATGGGCATATGCTACAACTTCTGAATGGCAACAAGAATTCTTAGCATTCTGTTTTGATCGAGAAGTGCCAGGCCAATACTACGGTACCTGAGGATAAACTACAGGAGAATTTTTTTTTTTTTGAACAATCGTGAAAACTGAAAAGGAAGAGACTTTATAAACTTACCGGAAAGAAACATTAAACCTGGATTTGACATCAAGAAACAGAATTACGACAAGCTGCTAACCTGAATTGACGAGAAAAAGGGTCCCGGAGTGAGAGAAGACGCTGTAAATACGCAGAAAGAGTTTGCCATCTTTAGTTGATTGTTGATCTGCTATTCTGATTCTATACAAACATGGCTTATAGTAACAAAGGAAGTAAGGTGTGTGGTTGGTTAGGATTTATGGTAGGTGTTGTATGTGCAGTAATGATTGTGGGAGTGATTGTAGGAATGCCGTGGAAAGAGAGGGAAACTATTAACACAACTTCAAAACCAGAGACTACTACTATTGCTAATAAATTTTCACCGTGGGAGAAATTTGAACAAGATACTAGACATCTGCATTGGGGAACTAATACAAAAGGGGAACTTTCTACTAATGTCTTCTATCGCTTATTAAATGAGTATGTGGAAACTATGGATGCGAAAGATTGTTATGTGTGTACTAAAATTCCTTCATCTGTGCAGGAGGGAGTTACTTATCATAGCCTCCCTCTTACTTATGGGATTAGCTGCAGTTTGCTATTAACAAGATTCTATAATCAAGAGCATGTACAATACTTTTATTCAAATCTGGATGTTGTGTTTTCTTTTGTGCCTGTGATTGAATTTTTGAATAAGCTAGCTAAAGAACATGATATTAAAATAGTTAGAGGATTCTTTGAGCCGACACTTACATTTGGAACTGCTTATGCACATCGCAATAATCTCACTTGCTTACTGTCTTCTGTAGAGAAAAGCTTTTTAGACCACACAGATGATAGACGCAAAGCATTAAAGGAGAAGTTAGAGAAAGGCTTAGAAAAACGTACTTATGCAAATGATTATGCTTACACAGCCATTAAAACTCAAGGCAAATTAGCTATAGATGCATTACACGTAGGTAGGCTATGTATATATAGGCCAAAATCTGATGAAGACAATTTATTTGTGGGTACGAGTGAATGTAGACATGTGTTTTCGTTTCAGAGTAAATGGACCTTCATGTTAAATGGACAAGACCCAGCGATTCCTGGAATCTATTACATCTGTGGGTTAAATGCATATTACCGTCTCCCAAAGGGATGGTATGGGACATGTTATTTTGGAATAGTTTTCCCAAAGATATACCAGATTGATGACTTAAAACAAATACCTAAATCTTCTGAAATACAACATACTAGACAAAAACGAGAATCAGTGGCGGCTGTCATTGGTGACATATTTGGAGCAATAATCCCATCAGTTGGGGTTATCTTAAATTCTATGAAAATTCAAAAGTTGTCTACTATTGTGGATAACATGCTGAAAAATTTTACAGGAGCAATATTACTGATGGATACTGAACTTGCTGCAGAAAGAGCCATGACTCTTCAAAATCGGCTTGCTTTAGACATTGTTTTAGCAAAGAATGGAGGTGTGTGCAAAATGCTTAATGAACGTCACTGCTGTTCATTTATACCTGATAATAGTAAGAAAATTAGAAGTATGCTTACTAACCTTACTAGAAATAGTGCAGATTTGAAGGATTTAAAAGAACCTGGAGTTTGAGAAAAATTTGGGAAAGGAATTGCCCGAGTAGGAAGCTGGTTTACCAACATTTGGAATGGAGTTCTTGCAAAAATTATGTTAGGTCTATTAATTGTTTTGATTTGTCTATTAGGATTATGGGGAGCATGCAAAATTAATGACAAAATTAAAAGAAACCCTGTCAAAAAGAGCCAGACTGAACGAAGAAAGTGAAAGAGAGAAAATGTTCAATGAAATATGGGAAAGTTCACATAAAGGGCAAAATGTTGAAATGCGTATTATGCGCAAGGTGAAAAATTGAAAATCAAAGATTGTGTGATGACGAGCGTCATCAGAGGAGGGTCTGAGAGAGCGTAGTTCAAATATTATATTTTATAGACGTGAAATGCTTACATTTGACAATGCAAATTAATAATTGAAATGTATTAATAAATGTGAAGATTTATTCGCTTGTGAACAACTAATGCTGAATAAAAGAAATAATCTTTAATTATATGTATTACTACGATTAAAACTGTATTCATTAGAACTCGTATGTCTTAAGTTAGCATGAGTCGCGAACTAGCTGTGTAACTCTCATTTAAAAGCGTATTTTCCTGCTTCTCCAGTATGCGGACTTGCAAACGACCATGACCCAGCTATTGTTCTTTTCTGTACTTGTTAGCAACATCGCGGATTTCTCCCATTCGCATGCTAGTAGCCTCTAGTCTAAAATTGTGTGATTTGAAACAGACATAGACACTTTCAAGGACAATAAAGCGAGGAGAAGAGAACTCTTGACCCGAGACGTGTGCCAAAATGGTGAAGTAACCCCGGATATGCCACCTACGAAAATGTCGATTATGAAGACCAATTAGAAGACGAACCAATATCGTGAAATGACAAATGCATTACTTAATGTATAATTTAATTGGTTACCAATAATGGGGTGTAGTTACTAACCAATAGAATTTTGGGGGAATGTATCACGAAAAAGGGGATAAAAACCCATGACACGAGAGACGAGACACATTAGGCAGGGGATGATATTGATTGCATCCAGAAACTCTGTCACTCTATTTGATGACTTGAGACTTAGAAAATAACCTTGTCCATAGATTACCCGTTAACTTTCCCCTTAAGGGAAAGTGTTCCTTGCTTCCAACTTAGATAGACTGACGGTGACTCAACTGATGTCCTGAAGACGAAGACTAATCCTGAATGCTGACCTATCTCGAGGAGGGTAATTATAATGATAACGGAATCTATTTGCCTTTCTTTCTAGGTACCAACTGCTGTATGTTTAATTAGGTATCTTAGTTAGATGTTTTCCAAATTGATATTCTAAATTGTTTTGCATGAAGCCCAACATGCTAATGCTAATTTGAGGTTAGACGAGGTGTTCATTTGACTGACGGAACTGACGTGACTGACACATAGCTATGCTGAACTGATATCTTATGGATGATTATGCACCGTGATCTATTCTTTGCTGACGCATCTATCTTATGTTTCTGATCATCGCATTATTGAAAGCTTATCGTAGTTGCCACTTTGTGATTATGCTCTTATGCTTCTTGGTTTTGAAACTAATGCGTTTATTATTAGATTGTAATCAATAGGGAATAAATTCACAAAATATTCCTTCAAGGTGTGGTTATTTGAGTCTGAGAATTAATGAATGTGCAGAAGGTTCATTAATGGTTATTGTGAAATATATTTTGATGCTAACTTTTATAATACTATTGATTTAATAATTGGTAATCTCGTTTTACGGAGACTCACCACTGGGCCCAAAGATTCATCGACCTAAAACGAGTCCTGATGTGTATAAATTGACATAGACGGACGCGTTAGCAGGGACAAAATATCTGACCCAGAAGTGGTCCAACTTACCTCTGATTTCTGCTCTCTCGGACTCAAGTTTAAATCAAAAGGTTCCACACCAAAGAAAAGCACATGTTAGATCTTATATTTATGAACATTACTGAGTTTTCTTGTTTCCCCCCTCCTTTGTTCTGGATGACCATCACTTGATTAAGTTTCAGGCCACTTCAACACGCAACTGCCAGAAACACAACACCCTCATTAGAAGAAACTCTAGATCCTGGCACAAAATTGATGTTGAGTCTTTCCCCAGGGTATTTAATTCTCCTTTTCTGGACTCGCTTTCGGATCCAAACAAAGCCCTTGAGGAACTTAATTAAGCCCTACTTTCGGCTTTCGACCATTTCACTCTGGCTCTAAGTAGCCTTTCAACCAGGAATAGGACACCCACCTGTTAGTACTCCACAGAGCTCCGACTAGAAAAATCCCATCGCAAAAAGTTAGAACGATCGTGGTGCTTTAGCAAATATCCCTCTGATAAAATGTTCTACAAAGCAGCTCTTAGAGCTTGCCATAATCTCATCAAACCATTATGTAAAAACTTTATTTTTCAACAAATAAAACATTAAAATAACTCATCCAGGGCTCTTTACAAAACCTTGAAGGAATTTACTAATCCACAGGCCTGCAACTCTGCCCGTGCAGGCAGCACAGTTGTTGTGTGACTCTCTAGCTGATTATTTTGAGCAGCAAATTTACCTTATTTATGCTAATTTTTCAAAGTGCTTACATAAAAATCATTCGGTTCCCGTTTCTCCTTCTCTAGACGACACGAACCCCGTGGGATTTAATACCTTCTTGTCATTCTCTCCTACAGAAATCAGTAAGAGCCTCGAGAAAATACAGTCGGGGGTCACCTTCAGATGTTTGTCCTTCCCCCCCCCCCACCCCGATGTATGGCTCTGCTTGCTGAACCACTGTCAGCTTCTATTTGCCGTTTATTTAATTTATCACTTACAACTGGGATTTTTTCCTTGAAGTGGAAGGAAGCACAAGACAGACCTATTAAAAAAAGACCATATTTTTGCAGCGGACTTATCTAACTATAGGCCAAACTCTTTGCTCCCTTCGCCAAGTATAGTTTTAGAAGCATGTGTTAGTAATCAGTTGACTGCCTACCTCGAGAAAAAAAGCATTATAGATTTCTTGCAATCAGGATTCTATTCAGCCCATTGCACAGAAACTACTTTGAGGCAGTGATTGACTATATCAGATTAGCTCTTTATGTTGACACCCCAGCTATGCTATAGCTATTAAACCTCTTGGCTGCCTTTGATATGGTGTCACATCACAGACTACTTCAGAGACACCAGCGCTGTGCCCTCAAAGGGCTTGCCTTAAATTGGCTCCAAGACTACCTCAGCAACAGATCGCAAGGAATCTCTATTGGCCCTTTTAAATCAGAATCAAAACACATTGACAAAGGAGTACTGCAAGGTTCCTGCCTAGGCCCTATGCTTATTAATGTTTATGTTGTCCCTCTTGCAAAGCTCTTTAGGTCGTATGGGCTAGAGATTCATTCTTATACCTATGACACACAATTGGTGATTTCCTTTAGTAAGGACCCCACAATCACCCCATCAGTGTTTCACATCCTGCATGAAAGCTGTCACTACCTGAATGTCACTCAATTATCTTCACCTTAAATGCGGCAAAGACACAGATAATGTTATTTGGTAAAGCACAACTGCTTTGGGCCAATGACTGGTGGCCAATCAATTTAATTCCTGTGCCCACTCCTAAACAGGTAGTAAAAATCTTGGTGTCAGATTGGACCACAATTTTACCATGAAGGAGCAGATTCTAACCCCTACTTGTACTATTTTTGCATCCTTCGTAAGTTAAGGAAAGCCCTTCTATTGTTAACAGCTTTTCTAGAAAAACCTTGGCACAAGGGCTCATTAGTAGTCAATTCGACTACTGTAATGCTTTACTTGCCTCGGCTAATGACAATCTTTTGGCAAAACTTTAAGTATTCCAAAATACAACCGCCACGCCTATCTGTAATAAACAATTAGGTTTTGTCTCTGCTCCTCTCCTCAAGTCATTGCTCTGGCTACTAGGAAACGTATTATCCTCAAAGTGTGTTGTCTCACTCACAAATCTCTATTGGGTGTAGGCCCCTCTTACCTCACCCAGGGACTCAAACCTTACTGTCCGGTTAAGAATTTGAGATCCAGTGATAAAGCATTACTCACTGTGCCTAGGATAAAGAAAGCTAAGGCAGGTGGAAGATCGTTCTCTTACCTGGCCCCTGTTTATTGGAATAAATTGACATATGTTATTCATAATTGCTCAGATCATCTCCATTTTAGAAAGATGCTTAAAATCACACTGTTTTATTGGATTCTATGTTAGTGGATTCTGCTTCCCACCGCTTTTCTACTAGTGCCGAGATGCCCCTTCTGGGGTGAGTCATGTGCTATAACAAATAAAATTAACTTAACATAACAAGGATACAAGGTACTATATCAGAGAGCCAAACTTGGTCCTCTGCCTGGCCAGCGCCCCATCATGGTCGACCTGAAATTATGATTTTGTCCCAGTACAGATATCCGTAATTGATGATATTTGCTTCAAATTATATTTGTCCTAAAAACTGAAGTACTCCAGTTCTACTGGTTAGATTTTTGTCATTTTGGGATAATTCTGTTTATTAAATATTACTCTATTGTCCAAAATTTGTGTGGAATTCTTCTTGTGTTGTGTTCTCACTTTATTACTGTTTGTGTGCTGCATAAATAAATGACACATGCCTCTAAGTTAACGATGACTGCTTTTGCGCCAAGCTACCGAAGGTTTAAGCACAGGTTAATTTATTGACTTGTGGTGCATCACCCTGACAAGGATTGTGGTTGTTGCTTGAGTAGGGTTTCAACACCCCTCCCCGCCCTTTAACCAAAACCCGATTTCATGGCTGCAATTTGAGGTGACATGTCATACATGAGTATGCATGTGTGAATCTTGAAATTTCACTTGACCATGTAAAGACGCGAGTGGAGTGTATAATTCTAGTGCATCTCTTGGTGAGCAAGAGATATACCATTAAGGCACCACTTTTATGGGAACATCCATTTTGCACAAAACTTGCAGTACTATTTAGAGCATCTGTCGTATTTGTAGATGCCACATGTCCACTTGGTTGGCACGAACTAACAACATAAACAAATATTTTCCTTGCAGAACCAACCATGTACACTGTAACTGACTCCTAAACTTGAGATCTGGGTGAGGATACATTTAAACACCTCCTTCGCCGCAGAACTTCACGTTTCCTGCTGTCCAGACTTTACGTTGGCTGCATTGATCTACATGAAAATAATCTGCTGCAGTAGGAGACAACACACAGAAAATAGGGCTGATGGAGACAACTTAATATTTTATTCCCTTGGGTACATTCTGGACACACTACAAATGGGAAGCATTTGAAACTGGGAGAGTTCGGATTAGACCAAGAAAGAAAACTGTTAAAGATAGAGAAATAACTGTGTAAGGAGGTACATATATAAATTGTCCTCCACCTTTTAATGTTCCACAGTCAACTAAGATAAAGGTTTGATTTTCATGTTTGAGGCGCAGGAATGTTCTTGCACCAAAACACAGTCACGATGCATTCTAGCTGTCATTCCTCAAGTGTCTTGGAATTAAACATTTATCCCCTAATACAATCAAATAATCCAGACCTCTGCCTGAGATCGACTTTTTGAGGGAGATGCATCAGAGCCCGCATCTTTTAGCTGAAGTCTGTCAATAGCGGGGTCTCGTAAAGCTACAGTTCAGTCTGTGTTGTCAAAATATTGCCAGCTGCCGTTTACCTCCTGCCCTTTTGTTTACAGGAAACAAGTTCTTCCTTCCTGTACCGCTCCTGCAGCTCAAAATAGACAGCTCCGGTGAGTGCCCCGGAACAAGTGGATGAGTTAGATGGCACACGGGTGGCTGTCCAGGAGCACATATGGAAACTGTTCTGGCGACGCCCTATATATAGTAGTTCCTCCTTGAACTGACACCTACTGTTTGTCTTGTGGGGCTCTTTCCTTCTACTGTCAGACGTGTGAAATGAACGGCCTGGGAATTCCGTGGCGGGTGCAGTATTTTTTTAAATGTCTGGGGCCTTTAGTTTGCACACACTTGACGGACGCAGATAATGTTACGGGTCAGAGCTTCTCGTGAGAATCTGGGGTCTGCTATAATGGTTTGTTTCTTCACAAATTCTTTGTCTATTTCTGTCCTCATTAAAGCAGACCCAGTGGACACACCGTTGAAACTGTCAGAAATGGACTCCATGTCTCTGACCTGGGAAGCATAAATGAGGTGATTGTGTGGGTAGTGCAAAGGTATTCTACTGTCATAACGACCATATGAGAAGCCTACGCTGGATTAAAGTACATGGGAAAGTCGCCATGTTGGAAGTGGTACACAGGGACATTGTCAGCCACGGGTAATGAAGAAGCATCTGCAACGTCAATAGTCTCGCCCTTTTGATCTATTGGCTTTGGAAGTATTTTTTGCAGACGCTGTGTAGCACTGACAAACAAAAAATAGAAAAAGAGCACAATGCCGTGTAGGTGCATGTACGCGTCATGATGCATGGTGACCCAACTTGATGACTATGTACTTTAGCATGCTGCAAATGCTAGCCTATGCCGCACGATGCAGCTTCTCTTTGGGCCTCACTCACCAGAGTGCACTTTTAGCAACGCTTAGGTGGGGCAATGCACTGAGCTATGTTTACAAGACAGCGTTAAACCACTTTTTGTGGCTAAACGCCACCTTGAAAATACAGCCCCTTTACATGCATCACTTAGCGTGAAAGGGGCGTGCAATGGGTATTGCTCTGGGTGTTCCACTGCAACACCCATTGCATTTTGACGCTGCCCAGATTTACGAGAAATGGTAAACCTGAGGCAGCGCCAAAAACTAATGCCACCCCAGGGGTGGCATTAGCATGGTGCAACAAGGAGAAATACTTTTATTTCTCCTCGTTTTTGCTGTTTCTATGTGTGCTGCAGAATGGTTATGCGCAGGACGGGACACCTTCCTGCACCTAAACAATCATTAAATAACAATGATTTGCTACTTCTATGTGTGCTGCATTCTGCAGGTGTCCCTTCCTGCACATAAACAATCATTCCCTGCAACACAGGCACCCTTGCACTATGGTGCAGGGGTGTCTGCGTTGGTGTTAAGCAGCTAAGTTTAGTACCAGCGCCCGGGAAAACACAGAGGTGCTCCGTATTGCTGAAAATATGGTGTATCCCTGCGTTTCTGAAGTGACGCAGTGCTGCTACATTTGGTGCTGCGCTGCACTACTTAGTAGTAAATGAGGCCTTTGTGCTTCTTTAAATTTAATTTAGTGTACCAAGGTGGCTGCTTTCATTCTGAGTAGAAAATAGCAAAATGAATTTAAACATGAGCAAAAGCACTTTTTACAAATGGATTGGCCTGGCAGTAAATGGCAGCTGCTTGGCCCTCCAAAGTAAAAAAAAAAAAAAAACATTTTTAAAGGACCTTAGCACGAGAGGTGGGGGAGCAACAGTGGAGTGTGTTGGAGTAGGATGTGGTAAGGGTCAACATGGAGGGAAGGGGGGAGTGGGCAGAAAAGTAACTGAGCACCTTGAGTCTACTTACATACAACTACGGATTCAAAGCAGGGTTTGGAGTACGCGATCTTCATCTATTTCTCAGTTCAACAGTCATTCACATTTTGATTCCTCCGTCCACAGAATATTGCATGGAACAGTGGGTCACCCTACTTTAGCAATTGATTTTCTTGCACTGTGAGTGATACACTTTGCCTGTTCAAATGTGCATATCTGCCAATATTTGGACCAGCAAATGAATTTGGAAGGCGATAGACCTGGAATACGAAGAAAAGATTATGTTCTTTTTGCTAACAATCTCAAGTCCCATTTGAGATCCCTTTCTTGTACTCCTGGCTCAAGTGAATCACATACCAGTTGAAAAAGATCATCATGTAGCGATTCGTATATCAAAACGTTGTTGGAGAAATAGACTTTATGCTCCTTCTTGGAAATAATGTATGAAGGATTTTTTCTGATGGTTGGAGTGATGGATTACCAGACTTTAGGTCTATTCCTAGAAAAACCTTTTTTAAAGTTCTCAACTTCTGGAAGTCTGGAGTTTTCTGGAGGAGAGAGTTTGACTTCTCACTGAATGTGACCCACCAGAGATTACCAGTTTGCTACCAAGCTTTTTCGGAGAGCTGTTGTGTATCGACTTATCCACAATGCATGTTAGTTTCAATAATCTTCTTGTCGTGAGCAGCCATTTCAGAGTGAACAGGGTTGAGGTTATATGGTCAGATTCTCTGGAGCCCGAAATTAGCCAGGCAGTGACACTGAGAAATGTTTTAGTGGGATTTAAGGATGATAGTCCAAAGGGACATATTTTGTCAATTCTCAGGAAAAGTACTGCTTGTACAATGGTTTCGAGGTCATGCTGGGATGAGTTTCTTTATTCCAATGGAGTAGACAGGTTCAGTAACATGCTCCTCTTTCTAGAACACTGATATGTGAGTACATATTCCGCATTTCTGGCGAGATTTGCAAAGTAGTACATTACGAAAAGTTGTTGCAGAAGAGGAGGAGAGCAAGGAAGCGCCATATCCTTAGAGCAGGCACACAGTCAGGTTGTTTAGTCCATGCACACACCTTTGCACAATAGTGCAACAGTGTGTGTGTCATGTCTTCTATAGGTTTTGTACAAAATAACATGCCTGGGCAAAGTTTAAAACTTGTTCCACTTTGGATGTGTGATGTACAGTGAGGCAAACATGAAAGTCGAAAAAATTTGCAGAAATATAAACATCTCTCCTATTTACAACCCGCCTCTAAAGGCATGCAAAAACATGTTTACTATTGTTAGAAAATAGGGATTTCTGTCAAAAACTAGGGGAGGTTCCGTGGGAATGCCCAGTTACCACCCTTGGAACGCCTCCATGATGCAAAGCACACAGGCTTATCTTCCACTGGTGCAGCATGTGGAATGGCACTGGGCACTGGGCCCTGAGGCCACTGAACCCTGATTATTGTTGTGTTTCATAATTCAAACAGCAGCCAGGGGACCCATTTCATTCATTGCACTGGGGTCTATGACACACTGGCTACACTACTGGCAAAGTCTGCTTTGTGTTACTTTCAGTCAACTTTCCAGCATAAAACACATTTTCAGAGAGAAACTAAGTTCAAAATAAACATTTTGTGATAGGTTTGTATCACTTTTGTTACACAAACGTGGTGCAAAATATTAGTAAATATGCCCCTTTTTTGAGGGAGAGACATGGTGATTTTCTGTTATCAGCAATAAGTGGCTTCTGGTCTAACAGGTTTGCTCCCTCCAATTATTCTTGAGTCTGCATGGTGCAGTTTGGTGGAGATTTGAAGAGAAATTCCTTCTTCAAAGGATATCAGTTGGGGTGATGAAGGTACATATAATACTGTAGGATTGGTCATGCAGGACTCTAATATTATCTGGAGAGGGAAGTTTTGTATAGAACCGGGCATCATTTGCACATTGGTGAGAAGAAGTTATGGATATGTCTTAGGGGGTTTTAATAGGTTTAGATAGGCATATATTAAAGATTGTAGATGAGTGAATTGATCAAAAAGGAAAGGAAAGAGGAGCTTGAGACAGAGTTTGCCAATGTTAGCTGCTGGAGGAAGTTACTCAAATACAATTTGAATCTCCTCAGCACTGTGGCACTGGTTCCCAGTCTCTGTTTCATAGCCTTCAGACATCTTTCCTGGATAGCTATATTAAACACCTCAGAGGGGTCAACAAAAATGAGAAGTCATGAGACCACTTTGTCTAGAAAGCTTAACCTATCATCAATCAATCAATCTGGAGATGTGTTGAGCGCTTCTTCTCACACAAATGAGGGTATTTAGGCACTGGCAGGGTCCAGTTGATTAGCCGAATAGCCAGGTCTTTACACACTTTTGGAACTCTGGAAGAGCTGGGGAGGTCTAGAGATGAAAAGGTAGCTTGTTCCATGTCTTCGCTGCTAGGTAGAAGGAGCAACCTCTAAATCTGCTACGTCAGATGTGGGGGGCGAGGGTTAGAGAAAGGGAAGTGGAACTGAGGTACCTGGTGGGCAGATGGAAGTTTAGGTGGTAGTTCAAGTAGGCAGGCTTGCAGTTGTGTAGGGTCTTGTCTACATATGCCAGGAGCTTGAACTGGCATCTTTTGTCCACAGGCAGCCAGTGGAGTTCCCTGAGGTAAAGGGTGAGATGTGTTCATCTAGGGAGATCACGGCCGAGTCTGCCTGCAGTGTTCTGGATGGTCTGTAGTCGTCAGAGGTGAATGGCAATCCTTATTTAGAGAGTGTTGCCATAGTCTAGTCATCTGGAGATGAGGGCCTGGGTGATGGTGCATCATTAGCTTTGGGATAGCCATTTGAATATCTTACAAAGCATGCGAAGGATGAGGAAGCAGGAGGAGACAGAGTTAACCTGAGTCATCATGGTTAGCTTGTTGTTCTGAAATAATGCACAGGTTCCTAGCATGGTCAGTGGGGGTAGGAGTAGGTCTGAGTTCTGAAGGCCACCAGGATGTGTCCCATAGGGAGCTTTTGCTTCTGAACATCAGTACCTCTGTTTTGCCTGTGTTGAGCTTCAGGCAGTTGTCTTTCATCTAGCTGGCGATGCCTGCCATGCACTTGTGGAAGTTGGTTTTGGCATTGGTGGTGTCTTCAGAGAGGGAGAGGATGAGTTGTGTGCCTTCGACTTAGGATATGATATTGAGTCAGTGGATTTTGATGACATTGGTCAAAGGTGTCATGTAAGTGTTGAAGAGGGTGGGGCTGGGCAAGAATCCTTGGGGTGCTCAACAGATGACTTCTTCAGGTTCAGAGGTAAAGGGAAAGGCAGACGTTTTGTGTTCTTCTGGTGAGGAAACAGGTGATCTATCTGAGAGCAGCTCCTTGGATGCCTATGTTGTGCAGCCTTGTGATGAGTCTGTGGCGGGAGACCATATTGAAGGCTGCAGTGAAGTCTTGGAGGATCAGAGCTGCAGTCTCTCCTTGGTTGAGTAGGGCTCTAATGCCATGGGTAGCCATGGTGAGGGTTGTCTTGGTGCTGTGGTTGCTGCGGAATCCAGATTTGGAGGAGCTGAGTAGGAGATTTTGTTCCAGATGTCAGGAGAGTTGTTAATTGATGGCATTCTCTAATACTTTGGCTGGGAATGGGAGTAGGGAGATTGGTCAGTAGTTGTTGAGTTTGCTGGGGTTTCCTGATGGATTCTTTACTAGGGTGTTGACTTCTCTGTGTTTTCAGTCCTGGAGGATAGTGGTCATGGCAATTGAGGTGTGGAACAAGATGAAGTGTATGTGGGTGACTCTGGCTTCTCCTAGGTTGAAGAAGTGGTGAGGGCATGGACTTTTTGGGGCTCCGGGGAAGACTGAGTTTGTGATTAGGCAGTGTCCTGTGGGGTGAGCTGTCTCTATTTGGTTATTTGGATATCTTTGGATATAATTTTGTTCCTTGAAGAAGTTGATGGCCTCTCACTGGGGATGGAAGTTTCTGTGGATTTTGGCGATCTTGTTGTAGAAGAAGTTTTCAAGGTTGTCGCAGAGTTCCTATGTGGAGGTAATGCTGTTTGTTGCAGCTGAAGGGTCGGAGAATTCTTTGACAGTGTTCTAGAGTTCTTTGCTGTTATTGGAGCTTTATTTGATGCATGAGGCTATGGCCTTTTTCTTCGATTCTCTCAACTGTCTGTGTTAGAGGTTGAGGGCTATCTTGAAGGCAGTTTTGACAGTTGTGTCCGTGTTTATGTTTCATCTCCTTTTCAGTTGTTTACAGTGTCGTTTAGCAGTTCTGTGTTCTTCAGTGTGCCAACTAGCCTGCTTGGTGGACCTTCTGTGGGTGTTGTTGCCGATAGGAGCAATACTGTTGGCGCAGTTGGTGATCCAGTTGTTGAAGTTTCTGACATTAGGTCTAAATTGTTGGAGGAGATGTGGTGGTTGGCATTAAGGGCATTGATCCATGTGTCCTTTGAGACTTTGTTCTAGTTGGGGTGGGGAGCAGTGAGAAGCCTGTGGTCAAAGCTGGTGATATTGAAGTGGTCAATGAGTGGTTGGCCCAGGTGAGTTCTATGATGGTGTTTTAAGCATATACATCCTTGTGCTGCAATTGAGTCAATTGGAAGGAGTCTGTTTTCTTCCTTGAAATTATTCAGTTTTCTTGCCCACAGCTCTCTAGGATTTTAGCTGCAAAAAGGAGGTTGAAGGCCGGACAGATGTTTTCAGATCTTCTGGGTGTGCTCATCGATTATTGATAAGAGGATTGAATTGTCCAATTTTCAGGACATCAGGGACACCGTCCTTCAGAGAGGAGCTGGCCACACTCGAAGGTAAGGGAAGATGAGCTCAATACTTTGGCATTCCATCTTTGCTGCAATTGGATCCATAATGTGTAAAGAATGTCTGAGATCTGCAATGATGGCTGTCGATTCTGAGTGTGATATTGTTTGGAAGGTAGACTAAATCTCTGTAGATCTGCACACTGACGTTTTCCAGGAGTACATCTGAGTTGTCCAATAGAGGAGACAGTTCAATCTTCCCAATTTTGTCAGAGAAGAAGTTTTAACATTTCTTGCTGGTTTCTATTGAATCTCTGATATCAAAAAAGATAGATGGTTTGGTATGGCTTGTAAGAGTCTCAACTGTTTTTTAGGGTGGTTGTTTGCCTGGCTCATCTCCAATCTTAAGACCAGAGCCTTGGCATCAAATATGTGTTGTTTGTGGGCTTCGTCCTTGAATTGTGGATTTACAAGATTAGGGGTACAGAGGTTTTGGCATCATAACTTTTCTGTCAATCTTAGAAGTTTTCTATTTTCATATATGTGAGGAATCCGGGTTGGAGGGTCCCAGGGCAGTTGGAAGGTACTGGGCCCAACTGTAAAAGAAAGACCCATATTTGAGGAAACTGAGTGGCGCCTTTGTACCATTTAGTTTGACACAAAAGTGGCACTAATCTAGCGCCATATTTATATTTTGTCACTAGACACGTAGCGCGACAAAATATTAGTTTGCATTATTTTTGGGGAGTGCCACCCCACCTTGCGTCGTTTGGCTATAATGATATCCAAGGTATGCGGTCCCTTCCAAAAAATGACGCTAGCCCTCAAGCACCATATTTACTGTCCAACATTAAAACAACGCACAATAAGGAATCGGTCCCAAAAAATGAGGCAAAGTTGAATTATTTAACTCCTGGTCAGAACCGACGTTAAAATGATGCCCATACACTACTACATAAGGAAAACAGACAGAAGAAGCATTGTCAACCCGCTGGACAACATAGAACTGGTATTGATCCAGCTTAGCACGTGCCACAGATGACAGCAACGATAACAGGACCTATCAGCACCAATGCAGCAATCCCAAGTACCACCACTGCAGCCCCAAAGGCAGCGAGAAGGCGGGAGAGGATATTTTGACAGCACACAACCATCCTTGTACTCAGGGAAGAAGCTGTCATTAGAACCTACCGTCTGAAGTGGGAGACCATTGTGCGCCTGCTGCACCACATTGCCCCAGACATCACTGCAAGGCTGGAAACTCCACCAACGATACCACTCTTGACCGACCTCCTGGCTGTCCTGCATATGCTGGTGTCAGGATTGTTCCAGACAACTAGCGCACAAGTGGGTGGTATCTCTCAGCCATCCTTCTCGGCCTTCCTTCCAAAGGTCCTGGATGCAACCATCTGCCTCACACCCCACCACATTTGCTTCCCCTACACCCAGCAACTGCAGCAGGAGATCAAGCAAGGGTTCTACCAAATTGCTGGGTTCCCGCATGTGCTGGGTGCAATGGTCTGCACCCATGTCCAACTTGTGCCACCTGCTGCAATGGAATACCTCTACAGGAACTGCAAACACACCCATTCTATAAATGTGCAGGCCATTTCTGACCAACCCGGGCTCTTCACAAACATCAGAGCCAAATACCTCTGCAGCGTACATGATGCCTACAAATTCTGCCACTCCACCATCAATGAGCGGTTCCAGGATGGTCAATCTGGCAATGGCCTACTCCTAGGTAAGCAACCTTACCAATCATTCCACAGACAACACATCAACCTTGTAGGACACCACACTAAACACACATGGACCGGGAAACACAGCTGTACAGACAACAACAATAATGCCACATGCCACACTACACCGCATTCAATGCACATCACACAAACATACACACATATGTACATAATACAGCCACAACCTGACTGGCACACCATGTGAAGGACAGGTGGAGCTATGTCCCCTTTGCATACAGAAGCTGGGCCCAAATCACTACAAGTATCCACTGGTTGACAGCTAAATACAGATCCCACACACATAACACCGAACAAGAAATAGTTCAACGATGTGAATGGAATTGGCCATGTCAATAAAAAAAGTCACATAAAGGCACAGCCCCACATTTATCATGGTGTAGAAGGCTCCAGTGGCACCAGTATCAAATGCCACCCAAGTGTTGCCATCATCAACTAAATATCACCTAAACATACCAGACGTACCCAGTGTGTCCACCTTCACCTGTCTGGTACATTGTGCCGCACACATAGGAATACATCACCAGCCATGAAAGACCATGTGTAGGGATGGACACCTCACAGCACTCGTACAATCATACCTTGTAATTCCACAACTCCCTAACATGATACCAGGGTATCGACAGGGCTCTATGGGAGCTGGACTACTGACAATGTACTGGGAGAGGCCAGAGATGCATGTGAATGAGAAGACATGGTACTTAGCAGGACTGGTCATGTAATGCCGGGCATTGCAGAAAAACACATCAATACCTCTTCTGCCACACAGGTGTCTGAAAACACATGCATAAATCACTAAACAAACCATACAACAGTGCCACACTGTGCCCATGATCCACATGTAGATACTTATGCCAGCCAGCAATTGCCAACAATAAAACTTTGTGCATGGGAGCTTTTCCAAGGGAAAATGGGTGGAAATCACATTCTACACACAGGGCACAACACCTGTGTCATGGCACACAACACACAAAATAGGTGTGGATGCCATAGTTGGACTCTGTAGGTGTATTGAGAACATACCTGATCATTTCATGGACAGTACATAGGGACCCATTCAAAAATATGGTGTGCACCCTCCGAACGCCTGCTCTGTGCAGGTGATGAAAGTATCTGTTATAAATCGTGTCTATAAACCTTGGAGAATCCTCTGCTCCAAATTTGCTAGTCCTCCTATTGTGTGAATCTCACCATTGTACACATGATGGCTGGCACAGCCATAATCTGCCACAAAGGGTCACTAAGTGTTGCACTGCATGCGTAGTGCCACATGGTAACATGGTGGCCTGAGTTTGGCCTTGTAGGGCTACCATAGTGTCCATACAAATGACGCTACTGTGGAGCAAGGCGGTGGTAGGTTCCACTAAAACAACACATCATTTGCATGGTCAAACTGTCAGTCCAAATTACATTTGACAATCACCAGGTCCCTGAGCTACAACCCATGATAGTTATGTCCACCACCACAAACCAATGCAATCATTCAACAAAACAGGAACACACACAATACCAGATGCACGTCTGAGTCACCACTCCACCTAAAACTGGCATCTGCCATGGCACATATGACACCACAAATATGCATGACAGACACATGTTCTTACATTCCTTTCCAGCTGACCAAGGTTACGGCATCCAGCCATGTGTGATGACTTTGTTTGGCAACCTGACAAAGGAGGAAGAGTGGGCATACAATGAAGGGCACAGAAGGACACGAAATGTGGTGGAGAGGACATCCTGGCCCTGACAGAGGAAGCCTGTTGTATGCGCCCCCCCCCCCCGCCCCGGTATACAAGATGATCCTTCTATGTGCAATTTTGCATAACATATGTATTCAGACTAATGTCCCCTAGGATGAAATGATAGTTGTCCCCAATTAGAAGGAGGATGACAATGGTACAGCATAGGTGGAGGGGGGACAATAAAACACTGCTGCAGGAGTTTGCAGGAGACAACAAATTGTACAAAACTTCTACATGAAATCACTTTGCACCAGATTGTCCATGGTGTACTCATTCTCTGCTACATATACCATTGGAAAGTTGCTCATACCTCAGAGAGCAGGAAAAGACCACAACAGTTACAAAGAATGTTGGAGCATAGGTAGTCATGTAGGAAGGTCTATCGCCTCCATGCCGCACATCACTGTCACCTAACTGACGTTCATGTGGCTCTCGAAGGCCTAGATCCACGCACCAGAAATACTAAGCGACATAATGTAGGCATTGCGGCAATTCCAACCCCTTGCACCACATCATGGCTATGCCAGGCAAGATGTATGCAAGAGATGCGTACATACGGTATGGGTTGTTTCAAAATGGTGTACTTGAAAATAAGGAACTGAACTGTGTCACATCTCAGGAGGGTAGCTGTAACACCTGCACTGAGCAGGTGTGACAAGGGGGAACACCATTGGTATCAATGGACCATCATGGACTGGTCAGGGTAAGGGACAAAAGTTTGACCCTAACCCTGCACCGTATGTCAATGGGGTTATGTACAGTGAGCACTATTGGCTCCAACCCTCCATATGGTGTGCTGTCTCTCAAATATAGCACACACATGTTGGCTGTGGAATGTGCTAAGGGTCGCAAGACAAGTGGAACAGCAATGGGTGCTGATCCACTCTCTACACATGTGCCCAATAGCCAGGAATGATCAATAAAATGGGAGAATGCACCACCACATTAATGTGTGGGTGGAATGTAGGCAGAGTCTGCAGCACTTCTAATGCACATGCTTAGGCACATGCCACACTATTGTGTTGTCTTGACATATGCCTGCAGCTAATCTTGAAATACATGTAAAGACTGATGTTCTGGTGTGTGGCCTAGGTAGGAAAGGGTTAGCAATTATTTACAATAGTTTATATGTTTCTGTAAACTAACCCAGTGTAGTCTGTATGATACCATCGCGCACCACATAGGAAAACACACCTCTCATTGACACTCACATGCCTGACCAAGAGAAAGTGACCTACTGGGACCAATACCCTAAAATGTCTAAGCCTCCCACATGCCAATCCGGTTTGGGATGTGCATGTAAGTCTAGCAATGTCCAAACATGTCACAGACCCATCCTAAAATGTATGGGTGAAGAAGGAGACAGAAATCTTGCATGTGGCAAATCAAATAATCATAGCTGAGATGACTTCACACACTAACAAGATACACTGACGGCGATAAAGACATAGGTTGTGGAATGCAGATGTGAGTACATCCCTATGTACACTAAAGGATGTGGAAGGACAGCTGAGAGACTCCTTCAGACACTTGCAGATACAAAATGGGAAGGTCACTTGGATACTACACAAGTGTTGTGGCTGGAGTACTGTCATGTGTGTGTTGAAGTCATGTAATCTAGCAAAGTTTGGAAATGGGAGGGATGCTATCATGTAGCCAGTAGAAGAAGATGTGTACATCTTCAAATTACACAAGTCACACGTAGCATTCTGTCCATGTATGGTCAGACAATGTTGCAGTACAAGATGGGTACAAAGGGTAAGCAGCCTAAAGAATGCCAGCAATGTAGGACCAACTCAATTCCAAACAAGATATGCCATTAATGTTAGAGAAGGTACACACTTAGACCAATACTGTCTGTGCAACATAACGATGTTACCATGTGATCACCTGACATATATTTACAGAGGATGTCTAGGTCAGGTCAGTACATAACCCATTCATGTTTGCAACAACAACAACGTAGTTGCCCATCGCATACTATTCTGATAGAAGGCAGTGACAGATGACATAATCTGTCCCCTGGGTCGGAAAACATAAACAAGTTACAATAGAGATACATGCCCTAACCAAGCTACATATGGAATATACAAACAATGCATAACCATTGTGTCAGACCATGCAAAATGATTAGACATGTCCTACACGCACAAACAGCCAGTCCCCTGTACATGATTGGGCAAGCCTGACATCAAGTACCCCAAAGAAAAAAAAACACACCACTCCGTGGGATCAGATTTGTGCAGGTGTCTGTCTACAGGAGACTGCGCATTGCGCTGCTAAAGAGCTATCATGATGAGGATAGATCCCCGCCCAACACCCCCTGGTGCCCCTGCTGCGGCTACATTGACTCTTGACATAGTCAGGGGCCTGATGCTTGTTCACAGTGGACTGAGCTGAGTGGAGCACCGTCAACCTGCGTCAATACATGCAACCACGGGTCTGTGTGGGCACACAAAGTGCCACAGGAGCAATGATGACTAGGGTGCCCTCATTGTCTGACATTAACCCTGCTATGCAGTTGTATGCCATTGAGTGTAACAGTCAACATAAACATCTTGTGGTTGATTGTATGTACCAAGTTTGTGCCTTGCACACATATGTCTGAATTCTCAGCACACATGTACCACTTCAGTGTGTGGTAGTTTGACTCTTGCTCTAGGTAAGACTACTGGTTTAAGAATGTCAGCACTCATGTTTGTAGGTGACTAAGCCAATCCTGCAACAAGTTGCACCTGTCGTCCCAACCCTCCCAGCTCACAAGCAGCACCTCACCAAAAACCCCAACAGTAAAAGGTGACTTGTGGCAGCCTTTATGCATGGACTCAAGTGTGCGACATCTCAGGGAGTGTTGTGGTTAAATTGGGAGTACCCCTTTCTCACATGAACAACAAGTCTCAATTAAACACACAGGCAATGAAGGAGGTGCAGTAAAAGCTTAATAGGTTTTTATTAATAATACTGAAATCTATGATAAATTGCATGGGCTGCAATGATTAAGACAATGAACAGTGCAAGAAACAGAATTGTGAAACAAGAGCCATTAGTACAAAGACCCCCACCATCTTACAATACCATAAAATAACATGAGATTTGATATCTGTCCTAATACCCCAACATGATGAACCTAACCCATAGCCTAAAGAGAACTAGGTGTGATAAACCTAATCTGCCAATGTTGTGTCCATGAGAAGAGCCCGAAACCCTCATTACCTTGGAATGAGGTCTCTAGATCAGACTCCGTGGGGTGAAGACTGGGTCAGCGTCAAGGCGACGTGCAGCATCGATAGCGTTGATGGCATCTGGTAGGAATCCCTCTGACTAACTGTCTGTGTGAGATGTATTTATACATATCTGTTCAGACCCCTGACGTAGGTCTGTCCTAAACAATAGATAACAAGACACGCTTTGGATGGCAATTACATAAAAATTCCCTCGAAAACACAAAGAGGGAAAGTACCTAATGTGAATGCCTACAGTTAGTTTATCTTTGTCGCTTGATAGTGACACCTTAGCACAGTGGCACTGATAACATGAAACTAAAACATTGGCCTAACTAAAAACAATGCAGACATCTTGGAAAGATATAATAAAATAATTGCGCTAAAACAGAGCAAGCGAAGTAGGGTGAAAGTCCATGGGTGATAGGGGCACAAGTCTACAAGCCAGATTTACTACAAGTGGTACAGGCCTGGTATCGTGTATTGGAGTATGCACAAAAGTCAACCTTCCACTAATGAAAATGTATATGTATCACATAATCATACATAGACTTAAATGACCATCAGATATGTTCCCATATAGGGAATCATAGGTGGTGCTGATATGAATACACAGCCATGAAACTATGGGCAACATATGTCCATGCTGGAAGATAGATTTGTGAGATTTAATATCCCATTAACATACCACTTTGGCATTCCTCACACATATTACACTACACATATCTATCCACAAACACATCATGTACCAAACTTCATTGACACATGTCAGTACACCATCTCCTGCATCTTAGATACATGGTGAAACATGTGTTACAGGTACAGCATAGTATCAGGAACCCTCAACCATACAACACACCATGGTGTGGACACAATTTGCCATGGGTACGTGAAATCAACCCAGCAGTAGTCCACTGCATCCTTTGAGTACGATTTGTCAAGGGTATCACATGCATGAACCTGTATTGGGCATAGCCCATCATATCTAAAGTGGTGTTGTCAAACGCACATTTGGAAATCAAACATTACAATGTGGTAGACCCACAATTATGTGTTACATCACATATATACACTCCCAGTATACATGTGGTAGCATGTATGGGGAAAAAGTCTACCAACACGTGCACATATGCAAATGATATCAGTCATCCCATGCATCAAACACACATACAAACATATGGTAACACATTCTGATGTTACTGTTACATATATGAATTCATATGCACACACACATAGCCATACAATACTGACTACATGCATGCACAGCCTCTGTATCAAGGTATGTGAATCTGGGTGCACTATCAGCCTTTCCAACAAAATCCATATATTCCCATTATACATAAAAAATGTTGGTGCAAATGGCAATACTCTATACTTTACTCATCCAAAAAATGACGCCTGGCCCCTGCGCGTCAATCGCAAGTCGACAGGCCTTGTCAACCTTCATGGGAAAACATACTACGCATGACCGTCATGCATCACATTTTTTCACACAAACACCAATACTCCATACTTTGCTAATCAACAAAATGACACCTGACCCCTGCACGTCAATAGCAGGTCGACAGGCCTTGTCAGCCTTACTGGGGAAAAACATGCATGACTGTCATGCGTTAAAAATAACACGCATGTCTTAAATGTGACGCACATGCCCAGGAAGTTATGAAACAGGACTTCCTTGCTGAAAACGTGTTACAGTCATTTTACTTTCACTTTTATTTTACAGTCTTTTTGTCTGTGATTGTGAAAGGGTGTGAGGAGCTGTTGCTGGTCGAGGAGTGGTGGTTTTTCAGAGATTTGTGCTGTGTCCTGTTGCTGTTCTGTAAATTTTGTCATTTTGCTGAGTCTTGTGTAGTGTTATGTCCTGTCATAGTAATTGTATTGTTGGGTGTTTGTCTTGGGGTAGCGTAGTTTATTGCGTTATTTGGGGTTAGATGGGGTACTGTTTTATTATTTTTGGGGCTATTTTATTTGAAGTGGAGGGAAACTGCAATATGGCAGGGAAGAGAAGAGCACAAAGGATGAGTGGAGATGAACTGGGAGGGTTCATCTGGCTGGTCAAACACTACCTCTCTATGATGTTGAGTATGGGTGACTGGATCATCCAGGGCTACCCAAGAGAGGCATGGAAGCTGCAGTGGGCAAGGTGCTCCACGACCTACTGTGGATCTTTGATGTTGTGTGTACCAACCACCAAATCAAACACCATTGGGTAGACCTCATTGCATGAGAGAGAGAGAGATCTACTGGATCACCTGGTGATTTGGATCAGTCGACCAGTTGCTAAGTAACCCTTTTGCATTGCAACATCCTCATTTGCATGTGCATGACAGGGGGACATAAGGTTGACTGCAGCATGTTTTGTCAAGGGTCAGGACTGGAAGTTTTGTGTCTTAAGCAAACAGCATTGAAGAGAGCTTAGCTATCCACCGGGTGCAGGCAAATTTCACATTCTTCTTGTATACATTGTGTATCACATATACCCCATAAAGTGTCAAATATCAGACACATATGTGCAATGGTGCAAGGGTACATGTTTCATAAGCACAAAAGTACATGTCTATCATGGTCATTACAACTGTGAAAATGGGGTCAGTAAAGCTGAAGTGATAGGAAACATGATGGAGGAGTATTGTCAGTCATGTGTGTGTGTGTGTGTTGAGAGTCATGTATGTGCAGAGTGACATGACACTTACACAAATGTAAGCAGGTGTGATTACCCCATGATGCTACATCTGTGTCTAATTTATTATAGGTAATATTGCCTCTGGAGACAACTACTACCTAACTATATATCAAACAATTGACAAGTGCAAGCATTGTGGTAGTGTGAAAGGCTGGTGCCACATGACGGCAGAACCAAGCCTGAGGAATGGAAGTTGTGAATAACTGCTGTAGGTGGCACCCAATAAAATATAGCCTCAGCGTCAACTTGGTTACACTGTTCCTTCATTGGAGTAAACCTATATATCTACCTAACGCTGGATGATTACATGACTGTTCCCTTGTCATTAAGAAGCCAATTTGCACATGCAGCACATTCATGTATGGAGTCACACATACCAAGTGCAACCATACTGACAGGGTTCCTAACACCAGTGTCTTGACATATACCATGGGGTGCCTATGTTATATATGGCATGCACATGATGGAGGTATGTTTTGGAGCTATGTGATTGACAACAGGCAAGCATCTGAGTAGTTGACTGCTTCTTCACATAGATCAACTACAAGAGTCAATGCTGTTGCCAATGGCCAGTATCCTGTCCCCCTATATTGGTATATATGTGTATCTGAAACATGTAGAAATGTCTTCCACCCATATCTGTGCATGTTCTTGTGTGATAACTACGAGCCACATATGTGTGAAACAGGTGCAGCACAGTGCTGTGCCTACACCAGCAGCACTGCTCTGAGCAGAATTTGAAACACAGGCCTGCCCCGTATTACTGAAAGTACAGAACAGGCCTGCATTTGTGCATGCACCAACACATAACTAAGCAGCCTGCGCCAATGCAGGCATACTTGGACCACAATGCAAGTGTGTCTGTTTTGAGGGGAGTGTCTATGTGCAGGAAGGTATCCCTTTCTGGACACAAACAGTCTACAAGGGCAATATGCCAATTCTATGTGTGCTGCATAATGCAGCCCACATAGTAGTGCCAAGACATCTGTTATTTTTTTTTGTAAATGTGCAGGAAGGGACATCTACGTGTACATAAGCATATATCCCTGGCATTTTACCTCTACTGTGTGTGCCTTCAAATGGCGCACACAGATGAGAAGCAAGAAAAAAGGAGGTATCAATGCATTCCTCAACTTATTGCTATGCTTACACCACCCCTGGGCTGTTGTCAGTCTTTGGTGCTGGGAACAATTAAGATGTCTTCTACATCTGGGACAGCGTCAAAAGCAATGGGTGTTACCTTGGGACGGCCACTGCAACAACCATTGCATGCCCCTCTGATGCAGAATACTGTGTCATGCTGCCCCATATGTAGAGGGAGGCGTTACGCTACAAAAAACTGCATAACAGATCCTTGAACATATGGTGCAGTGAAAAGCGCCACCGGAGCATCTGGGAAAGTGACACTCTGGTGGTGCCAGGGCCTCTATAATCTATAATCTGCCCCTTTGTCTTACAGACAGAATGGTTATGTTTGGCAGTTGTTCAGTCCTAACACAAAGTTGACTTGCTTACTCAGCTTAACAAGTTGAATGTGTAACAGTTGTCCATGCACATAAATGTTCAAAAATCGCTAAGCTATGTTTTCCTGCCATGTCTTGCAGGTGGGCCTCCATCCTACACAACTAGAGAGGTGTCCCAGTTTTAAGCCCCTGATGCAGCAAGTAAGTGTCACCTTATGTGTACATGTGTCATTTCAGGGTTTTGTGTGAGAGGGTATGTTGTGTGCAATGCAATGTTGAAATGTCATGTGTGACAAATGAGATTACATTATCTAAGTTAGGACATTGACTTCATGTCGGATGCAATGTTGAGGATGTAGATTAAGTTGATTGTTGCACAAGTGCCAATCTGTGCTGCTCTGGAATTGTGGGTGCTAGGAAAAGGAAAGCATGCCCACATACAGTGATGTCAGTCAAGATATGTGTCAGAGGTGCTGTTTATCTGATTAGCATGCCTGTTCTCAACATATTTGTCACAGCACTTTTTACCCCACTGTGTGCCACACGTTGCTTTAAGTTACGCAGGACATGGTACAAATGATGTACATGGGTTGAGGTCGGTAGGGGGCTTATGAAGGAGACACTTATACGTGTACTTAGGAGATGTTTAACATGCATGTGCACAGGTAGTTCAATAACAAGAAATACTGTTGCAGTGCCACTCTTCCTGTGCCCCGTAGGGCACCCATGCAGCCACCATGTGTGTGCCAAATAAAAGAAATTGCACACCATACCACAGGGTAGGGGGCAATATGTACAAAGTCTGCAGACAATATAGATGTACTGTTCAGGCTTAAGGCAAACTATGTGGGCACTAACCCTGAACTGTACATATGGGCCCACTGTAAGCAATGGTGTGCCCCCTTGTAACGCCTGCTCTGAGCAGGTGTTAATGCAAGGACACATGAATGATGCATTGACATTCCTTAGAATTCTCCATGCCATCTTCCTGTCCCCTTACCGGGTGAACCCCACCTTGCATCCATGATGCCTGGCCAAGGCTTAATGTAACGTAAGGGGTGTCAAAGTGGTGGAATGCATACATTGCCCCACTTTGTGACCATGGCACAGGGATATCGGACTTGTTGGGCCACTTGATCCTCACTAGTATGATGACACAAATGTTGTGTAAGGAGGCACTAGTCAAGTTACCTTTGTGCCCTAATGGTCAACAATGGGTAGCCATTAACCCAGTGACATGTACATGATACCGTAGATGGCTGGTAGGAAGTTTAGTCTTGAATTGGACATAGTTGTGGAATGTCTGGTGGACAGCATGTGTCATCTGTGGATGCTATGTACATTGCATGTTTGTTCTACCTCCACCCAATGGAGTATTTGATGCCATGTTTTACTCATATTTTTGCTGCCACTATGACCACAGCACATAAGAGTGTTTTTGATAAGAGGGCAGAGCATTTCTGCCACATCATGGAGGTACAGGCAGGGTACCGGAAGATGGCCAAGAGTTAACAGCGGGAAAAATCTTCGGGGGCTTGGCTTGCCTTTCCACGTGGGGGACCTCTGAAAGAGGCCACAACTGTGCAGGGCACATCGGGCACACCATCATGGATCAGGGGGCCTCAGCTGGTCCAACCCACTCCATATCAATCACACCTATGCCTACTCAGCCACCTCAACAGCCACCTGTAGCAGCCACATCCCCAAACTTTAAGGCGGACATGAGGGGGGACATGGCAGCCATAATGGCAAGGTTTGACCAACTTGAGCAGGACAATGCTCGAAATTACAAGTTGCTGAAATTTTGCAAAAAAAAAGCTGTTAATGCGCAGCCTCCCAGTTCCTTCCTTTCTCCTGTTGTATACTGTTATCCGTTTGAGTGGGTTTTAGGTGGGTAGTGATAGGTTAGTTAAATAGATTATGGTAGTTGTAGAATAGAGTAAGTATAGTTGGTGGGTGGGTTTTAGTATTGTTTTTTTGGGGGGGGTGGTTGGGAAGTTATGTATGGGGCTCTATGTTTATAAAAAATATAAAAAAACAAAAAAATATCTGTTAACATTTAAAAAATATATATATATTTGTTAAAGCTATAGGTTGAGTTAGTGTATGTGTAGCTTTAGTTAATATTGTCTTACTCGTATCTTGTCTCTTAAGGGGGTGGGGAAACAATGTTTAATGTGTGGCGTTAAATGTGTAAGATAAGTTTAGATTAGGATAGATGGCTGTAGGGGTAAGTTTAGATAAGTCAATATAGGTTAGTTTAGTGTAGGATAGTGTCCAGGTTAGGTTTTAATAAGGTGTTGTTTTAAAGTTTCAATAAACCATGTTAGTTTTTAAAAATTAGGTGTTCATGTTGATTGTGTGTCTGGGTGTTCTCATGTGTGCACTGGCTAAATTAGAGGAATGCCTTAGGGACTGCTTTCTCTACTGATTTACATGTATGACTATGTGCATCCCCTATGACTAAGGAGCTGTCAGATTGGCTGCAATATGACATCAGCTACTCAAAACATTTGTCATACCCACTTCCTGACATTCACATTGTGTATGTATATGGTATGTTTGACAGGTAAGTATGGAACTTCATCGCTGAGGTCTGTCAGAACTAATCTTGTAAAGTGTTGCACATATTACTTGTACTTATTTGGGATATGTATCCTGGCACACTGACGAGCTGTCCGTCACTGATCAAATTTGCCTCTTCTGTTCCACACATATTAGTTGTACTGGTGCTCTCATCAGGGAAAATTACAGACACTTGGGGCCAGATGTATCAAAGGGTTTTGCCCATTCTGTGTCTATGGGAAAATGCTTTAGTACATATGGCCCTTGGTTCTGACCCATACATGCCATATGTCAACTTGCAAGGGTGTCTGTTCAATATATGCATTTAAGGCTCCTTTTTCATGTTAGAATCCTAGTGTGTGGCTTTGTGTCTGACAGTAAGCCACTCATGTAATTAGGTTCTGTTCTCATTGACATAACTTCATACAATGCATACATTTAGATGAGTTGATGGCTCACAGTAAAAGTTGACATGTGTTAGAAATGGGGTCTTTGGTTGGCAATCAGGTTACCCTAGTCAGGGTAAAGGAGAATCACCCTCAGTTAACCCCCGCTCACCCCCTTAGTAGCTTGGCATGAGCAGGCAGGCTTAACTTCAGAGGCAAACTGTAAAGTATTTGTACCAACACACACAGAAACTCAGTGAAAACACTACAAAATGACACAGCACAGGTTCAGAAAAATAGATATTACTTATCTAAACAAAACAAGACCAAAATGACAAAAATTCCACATACACAAATCAAGGTATGAATTTAAAAAGCAAAAGAGTCCTAAATCCTTTAGAAAACATTGAGAACACTGTTAGCGCACAAAAGTACCTGGGTAGCATCAAAATAAAGTTGAAAGGGTGAGCGTGCGTAGGAAAAGGCCAGGGATGCATTGATTTCTCACCCACAAATGAGACAGTGCACTGTTCCTCCATGGTTGGGTTGTGTGTAATTTCTGCTCTCCCGCAAGAGAGGGATGCATCGATCCGGACGGGCACCTCAGGTCCGGGCAGGCTTTGCATTGATTTTCCACTACCAGCGATATTGTGTTAAAATCTGTCCGCACGGTGTCAAGAAACTGCGCTGCGTGCAGGCTTGCGTCGTTAACTGTAGCTGCTGCGGGTGTTGTTTCTCCAGCCGCATTATATCGATCTCCCAGCTGCGATGCAGGTGGAGCGTTGATTTTAGCCGCGAGGCCAGGGACACGTCGTTTATCAGGTACGAGGCAGGTGGTGCATCGAAAGTTTCCCCCACTGCGGTCTTTGCAGGGATTTTGGTCCTTTTCCACCAGCGTCACCTTTCAAGGGCCCAGATACAAGTTATGGAACCACTGAGCAGGCAGGACTTTCAGCAGAAAGCCCTGGTGCTTGTAGGGAGAAGTCTTTGATGTCCCTGAGACTTCAACAACAGTAGGCAAGCTCAGAACAAGCCTTTGGAGATTCTTCACCAGTGGGAAGTCACACAAAAGTCAGTCTTTGTCCTCTCTCAAGTAGAGTAGAATCGTGCTCAATTAGATCTCACCCCGTTCTCTCAGTTACATTAGTCTTACACAGGTAAAGACAACCGAGGCAGAATATAGTTCAATAAGGATTTATTGAAGTAACTGTATCGTTGATAATGTGACATGTGTTGCAATAGCTAGGATGACAAAACACACTAAAAGCAAAAAGGTGACAGAGTGTGAGACGCAAAAACAGTCCTGCCATACTGTCACTTGGAGTGATATATATCTTTCCTACCCAAGCTATGTTAGAGCACAGCATGATAAGCCCTAATGCGCCCTTCAGGTTTCCCACCTGGGAAGACATCATCCCTCGTACCTTTGCAAGGAAGCCTGTAGTCTAGAGAGACATCGTTCCCATATAGGCTAGGAATTTGGTAGAATAAGCAAGCAACTGTAGCAAAGGCAATCAGCATGCAGTCGTGGTCATCTGGCTGGAATCTCCCTCTAATGTGTATGGAACAAAAGAACGCTTTTATAATAAAACAGTTGATATTTTAAGAAAAGGTCTCCACATAGGATATGTATGTTTCTGTGAATGATAGAGACACAGCGTACCACTTTTGCCAGCAATCCTATCTGACTGCAGCCTTGAGGAAAGCACAAAGTCAAATGCTAAGAACTTGATGCTTTCATAGGCAAAGGAACAAATAGAGAAAATAAAACAACACTGTAAATGTGGCTAATGCTAGAAAAATAAAGCAATGCTGAATAAAATGTATGTGGGCTTAAGTGCACAACAGCAGGCCTAGTTTGCTAAAATAACGTGTCTAAACAGGGCTGAAATATCTATACAACAGTTCCTTCCACATTTTCATCCTCTTATGTGTGTGGTGCCTCCTATGCCATGGGTGGTGGTGTTGTTGAAGTTGAGGGGGCCACGAACACATCAGGGGATAGAGATGTGGATTCAAAGGTCCCCGCAGCTGCCATTTGTGGGAACACATAAGGCATCATTGCAGCAAGGAAGAACTGCTGATTTCTCAACACCGCAGCTACATCACTGTGGTAGGCAGACATGTTCTCCCTAAGGGAGGCCACTTCCGCTGTATGGACTCTGCTGTTATCTAGCAAGCAAACCTTTTAGATGCATTCAGTGTGTCCTATGTGCCTCCACCGTCTGACATTTGTTAGATTTCAGATAGGACCCCTCTGCAACTTACCCTGCATTTGTGGTAGTTCTAGGTAGTCTTTGTTGTCCTAACATGTGATTCCAGTGACCAGCTCCTCTGGGATGACTGCTGCCACCATCTCCTCCAGGTCCTCCTGGGGTGCAGGACTTCCACCTCCAGTCTGCAGTGCTGCCTTTACGTTCTTGGCCAGTTTCTCCTTAGTTCTGTGCTTGCAATCGTGACAGCGCTTCTTTCAATCAGTGACAGTCCTCTTCACTTCTGCCACACTGTTGACTTTATCTACTATTGCCTGCCATATAACCTCTCTCCTACCTATTGGCAATTTGGAGGCGACAAAGAGCTGGTGATGATGCTCCCAACTTTTTTTTTCTTGCTTGTGCATTTTTTTTACGCCAATGCTATTAAATATGGCACTAACCCGTTTTGCACCAAAATATGTGGTGCAAAATGTTCTATCACCACTTTTTCAGCATTAGCATCATTTAGCATAATTTTTACTTACAGCATGTTTCAGAGGTTAGCGTCATTTTTTTTTTACGCTAACCATTCCTTAGCGCCATCAAGCATCATTCTGTAAATATGGCGCACAGATCGCGCTAAGGAATGGCGGCAGCTAATGGTAATTTTTTGGAAGCACAACTGCACTAGCACACTTGTTCACCATTTTTCTTAAATATGGGCCAAATTATTTTCACCTCTGTTGTCCGGGGATATCACACTGTAGCCCCCCAAACTGAGAATGATGAACCTCTTTAAGTGCTCAAATTTCCTGGTAGGAAGGCAGACTAGCTCAAAACATACTCAGGGAGGTGCTTGGGACCAAAAATTCAATATTCAGTAACGCAACAAACAATACTAATAAAATTGCTGTCAAGTCATTTTTTTTATTTTTTAAAAGAAAAAACCCATTTGCAACGAAAAATACAAATTACACACAAATTAAAAAGTATATACAAACTCACAGATGGAAATCCATATGAGACACCTTCTAAAAGGCCTCACTATCTACATGAGATGCTCATTAGGGAATGGTCACACAGGGCATGCAAACTGCTGAATATACCCTGGACCTTCAATGCTTTACTGGTATTTCCAGCAGCAAATCATAAAACCCTAAAATCCAATACCGCGTCTGTACATAACACAACATGAAGTGTATTAATGAAGACTATTTTCTTTGTCAGGCTGTTATGCTTTTACCATACAAGGAATACATAAATAAGTCCTTCATTTTTTTCGCATTTCAATCACGAAAAAGATTTCAAGGTAGCATCTGAAATATGCATTAATATTAACTTTCATTTGTACACATCCTTCCTACAACAATAAAATAGTGAGCATTTAATGTCTTATTTCTCTAATTGACCATGGTTGCATAGCAACCAGAGGGGTCCATGCAACCCAGTGTTCCAGATCCAGTAGTGTTTGATTTCAACAAAAACATCTCCATTAGGGTGAACTACCTTACTATTGGCTCAATATTGTTGGGCCGATATCATTAACAAAATATTGTGGTGTTCAGAATATCGTGGGACATAACATCAAAGGTTAAAGTATTGTTTTTATAGTTTTCAAAAATATATTGATGCTTAACATAGCATAGCATATAAATGGGTTGTTTGCTTTTCAACTGATATACGGTGAGGGGTTTTAAAGTAATACAAATCAAAACTTATTTGGTAATGGAGTACGTATTTTAATAAACAATACCGTATGTTTATAAATACCATAACTAGAAAGGGGAACTCCAAACTTTGTCATCCTGTAGAGGGGAGGTGGTGGTAGGCACCTCCCCTTTTAATTTGCACACTATATAGCTCTGCTTGCTTAACCACTGCCAGATACCCGCGGGTGGCGCCGATGCAAAATCCGGGCCAAGAGCAGGCCTGTCTTCACCTGTCATTGCCCGGAAAAGGCCAGGCCCAGCCCCACCTCTTGGTTTTAATTTTGTTTTCTATTATCTTTCAAAATGTAAGTTTCAAGTAGTGTCTTATATTGCACTCACATCATGTATTTTCTTATTTGCTGAATACCGTGACAACTGTTCAACTGGTTTTGTTATTGCTATTGTATTTTCTTTTTGAAGAAAGGAAACGTGTCTATCTGAGCGGGAATTTATAACCAGCTCTATGATTGTAATGTGTAACAAGCACTTGCAATGCAATAGGTCTCGCTTTAGGGAGAGTTAGAGCTGTTGTAAATGATAATGACAGCCTTGCATTCGGGACCTTATAAATATTTAGCCATGCAGCACATGAAACCTTTAACAGAAATAAACTTTTGTGCATTCCTTCATACACTTGGCATTACACTGTAATGGCCTGAATAGCCCCTAGATAGCACCACATTAAGAATAACATTCGGAAGAAACATGGTCATGTAACCATATAGTCAGCTCCTAGAGGGTATAATCGCATGAAAAAAGAACATTGCTGTGTAACCATATAATCAACCCCTTGAGGGTATAGTGTATTACACATTTTCAGGCCTAGCAAGGCCTTTTAAATATTTAACTGTGGAGTCTGCAGCACAAGGGTGCAGTGCCCCAGGCCGTTACTAGATGTCCATGTAGAGTCAAAAGCAGAAGGTGCAGTATCACTGGTCATGGCTAGAAGCCCCTGTAGAGTCAACAGCAGAAGGTGCAGTACAATTGGTGGTGGCTAGATCTCCCTGTAGAGTCAAGAGCAGAAGGTGCAATACCACTGGTTGTGGCTAGATGTCCCTGTGGAGCCAAAAGCGCTCAGAGTACAGTGTCACAGAACACTGCCAGCACTTCTACTGACGTCAGAAGCTCAGAATGTCCCCCAAACCAGGTCCTCAGTGAAATGGCTGAAATATTTAGCCATGTTGTACATTCAACCTTTATCAGAAATAAACTGTGTCTGTGCATACATAAAGACCACCACATCACAAGTTGTGGAGTTTGGCAGAAACCAAACCTCCACAACGCCGCCTGGCCCACAGGTGCATTTGCACCGACGCAGCCCGTGGTGAGCACCTCCAACCCCGCAGCAGGTCTCAGTCTGCCAGCCAGATTACAAAGCTGCAGACCGCCAGGCTTTCCGTGATGATCACCCGGCCATGAAAACCCTGGTGGTACCCACCCAGCGACAGGAATCCCCATTCCTTTTACTGGCACACACATGCACACATGTCCCCACACCTCCATGCACCTCCCAATCCGTCCACACACGTACAACCCCCTACCCATCCACATTCTTTCAAACAGCCCCCAACCGTACACATCCATCCAAATACCAACACCAGCACTCACACTGACATGCACACACCCCCACTCACACATTCGCTCCCTCCTCCACTAACATTCACACCTCCCTCCCCCCTGCACTGCATTCATACACTCACCAGCTCTCCCTGTTCACTCACACAAATACATGCACTGACCAACAAACACCCCCTCCACTGCCCCATCCACAATCATTCATACCCTCCCCTGCTCCACACAAGCATACATTCACACACTCCCCCCTCTGCATACGCACACTTGCAAACATGCACCCCCACTCACTTACAGACTTGCACACATGCACCCACATTCACACACGTACACGCACACACCACACACATGCACCCAAAACTCCTCCCCTTTTCGGACGATTTCTTACTTTCTCCATCGAGGAGGTCGTCCGGGAGGGGATGGGTGCTGGCGGTCTTGCACTGCCAGCACCACCATGCCAGCAAGACTCTGCCAAACCGTATTACGGCTTGTAATATGGTGGGAGGAGTCTTGCTGCCGTGGTGGTGCTGGCGATGCAACAGCCTCTTTAGGAGTTGGACTTCCGGCCATAAGTGGGCGGAAGCCCTCCAATGACTCCGAATAAGGCGGTCAGCAGACCGCCAGCACTGGCTGCAGCGGCTTCGGCGGTCTTTGTAAAAGACAGTCAAAGTCATAGTGAGGGCCTAAATCTTTATCAGAAATAAACTCTGTTTGTGTATAAGCAGAACATGCAATACCACTGGTCGTGGCTATATAAGCCAACTGAATTAGTAGTGTTTTGGAACAATTATAATCCTTCTGTTCTAGGAGAGCATAGTGCACTACACATTTGCAGGCCAAGCAAGGCTGTCAGAATATTATTACAAGCAAGGCCAGTATAACACAAACTCCTCTCAGCTGTAAAAACAAAAGTTCCAGCCATAAGAGAGTTTAAGTATGCTTTGAATGGTGGAAGAGGTTATGATTCTTGGGCCACCTCTAACCTAGTGTGACCCATAGGATGGCTTAGACAGAATAATCACATTGTTCTGAATGTTTTGGTAGTGATCCCATTGTCATAGGACCACTAGAGGCGTTATGGCCAAAAATGCATTGTAAAAGGAATACCTACAATGTATTATGCAGTGAGTTTCCTCGAGTGCAGTGAATATTGTAGTATCGGCTCTCCCGCTGTGCGGGGAGAGATGCTGTGTAGAACTAAGGGCCAGATGTAGAAAGCATTTTGCATGGCGCAAACGTCGAAAATCGCAGTTTGCGCCATGCCAAATGCCTTTTGCGATGCACAGTCACAATTTGCGAGTCGGTACTGACTCGCAAATTGTGAATGCGACTCGCAAATAGGAAGGGGTGTTCCCTTCCTATTTGCGACTCGCATCGCTATGCTAAATTGCTTTGTGACCGCGAATGCGGTCGCAAAGCAATTCGCAGTTACCACCAGTGTCACACTGGTGGTAACCCATTTGCAAAAGGGAAGGGGTCCCAATGGGACCCCTTCCCCTTTGTGAATGTTGCCCAGAATGTTTTTTCAGAGCAGGCAGTGGTCCAGTGGACCACTGCCTACACTGAAAAAACAAAAACAAATGGTTTCGGTATTTTTTTTTATTTTGCAACTCGTTTTCCTTTAAGGAAAACGGGCTGCAAAATAAAGAAAAAAAACTGCATTATTTAAAAAGCAGTAACAGACATGGAGGTCTGCTGTCTTCAGCAGGCCATCATCCCTGTGAGAGCAGGGAATCGCTATGGGGTCGCAAAATGCGACCCACCTCATTAATATTAATGAGGTGGGTCTTTGCGACCCCATAGCGATTCGCAGAAGGTGTCTGAGACACCATTCTGCATATGCTTTTGCGACTCGGAAATTGCGAGTCGCACCGACTCGCAATTTCAGAATCACAAAAGCATATCTTGCTACATCTGGCCCTAAATCCTGGGTCGATTTCATGCTATTTAAAGCCACAAAAAATGTATAAAACACATGCACAACACAACTACTTGTAATTTCTAATTATGTAAAATAAGGACCATGTGAAGGGCCAAAGCGGAAAATTAACCTCACGCGTGAACACAAGTGCTTACTGACAAACACTGAAACAAAGAAAAATAGTCCTTCCAAACAACAGACAAACATTATAGGTGTAATTAAACTGTACTTTGCCGGTGCTTCTCAGCCAAGTACGTATCGGCTGCCAAACCAGTTAGGAGGCAGCAAAACAAGCGCAACGCTGCCGTCAACATATGGTAAGCAGCAAACAGCAGCAGGTGGGAGCAAAGTCCTATGCTCCATCCAACAGGTCTTGCAGACAGTTCATGCGCAGTGTCTAAGCTCGACCTAAAAAGAAAGGTAACGGAATCCTTGCAGGGAGTAAAAAACAAAAAGAACATTTAGATACACTGTGGAAGATTGCAAAACCAATGAAATAGGTAAATATTTGTAGAGGTTGTAACAATGCTTACCAATGGTCAGGACTCTAATATTCACAAACGTGTCCCTAAAATGCTGACTATGTTTACCAAAAATCAACCACTGCAAAGGCAACTTGGCAGGGAAAAGATGGAATATCAACTTGTGCCCATAAGCCTGAACTCGAGTGCTATCCAAGCTTGTGAAATAGTCCACTAAGTACCACCACTGTGTAACAATGAAACAAAAAGATTTTCACCCTTACCCTCCAGTGAGCAAACCCCATCTGGTGGGAAGGGATTGGTGGCAGGAGAAGGAATTATTTTGACTGATTACACTCCCACTACTGGACAGATGAACAGCTTAATTGAAGTAGTTAAGTTACTGAAGAGATGCATTACAGCGCTCAAAGCTTTGGTGCAGCAGCTGGAAAAAACAACTTTTTACACCTGCCACTCACTTGTATTTTTTTAGCCCCACCTCGGTTTGTACATCCACATTGAATTCCCCCTCACAGGAAATTTCCAAATTAGCAATAGATCTCCTGGGAGTAACAAGGACCGAGCTCGTACTGAGAAGGGGGGCACCTCAAAATGTTTTGGGTATGCCCCCTAAAAGGGCTTGTCTAATTTAAACAAACCCAAGCAGCATTACCAGAGCAACTCAGAGAGTATGACTGAGCAACAGAAAAAGAAAGGCAGCTTCTGAAAGGGAGTGTGAACCAAAATGTCATCTGTAGCTAGACCCCGGTAAGGGAAGGGGTTGTTTTCATGATTATTGTTCTTAATAAAATACCTGGCAAACAGGAGGACAATGAATTGTTGATTAACAAAGCAATCCATTGGATAAGGAAGACACAGCATAACAATTTACTCACTAATTTGATCTGATATCCTTGCCACTGTATGCTATTCACCCCTTGCCATGATTACATTGAACTTGTCTTAAAAAGAGAGAAGTATGTTGAGGAACTGTGTGGTTGGACCTCTGCACACTGTCTATGAGAGACATTCACATTCAATCCAAATATAGTTCACTATCCTTTCTAGTGAGCTGGGAAACTAGGGGAGGCTCTTGTTTACACCCGCTGCTACCAGCTGTTAATTCTAGCTAGCCCTTGACTTATTGGATTCACAGGGGGATGATGCCGATTTTGGAGATGCAGGCACCGAGTTGCACTTGTCATTCCACTCTACTTTATTGCCTGATAATGTTTTACCTGACATATCAAGTTTAATCAGTCATATTGGCCCAGCCCAGGATTTGCCATGATCTCTGATCTATTACCCAACCTCTATTACCAGACAGTGTTAATGATATCATAACTAAAAGGATGATAAATGGTTCTTCTACTTAAATATCATGCCCTGAAAATAGCGAGAGTGAAATCCAAGTTAGCTAACCCCAGTCAGGGTATTTCATCAAAAAATGTGATGTTTTTGTATTCCAGGAATCATGGTTGACTTTGCCTGCCGGTAGAATCGAACATGCATACTATAGTGTTGAAACGACCCATGAGGCCCTCAAGGGATCATCAAGGGGCCTTCTCATACGGTTTAGAACATCAGTGGAGTGCAAAATTATGCAACTAGTGATTGACTCTAGAGACCTCTAAGGGCTAATTCCAAGAACTCCAAGGGGTCTTATATTAAACATCTATAACATCTATAATCGCAGCACCCCAAGGAATATTGAGTCGCCAATGTTACAGATTCTTGAGTTTGGTTGGAAGCAAAGTCTACTGAATGCTTCCCAATAATAGTAGGGGAGTTTAATCTAACATTCAGGCCCCTTGAAGAGGCAAATAGTATAGCTGAAATAGTGGGAAGTAAGATGGAAATACATTTACTCGATATGCCCATAGTTAGGAATATCTTGAACATCTCGTAATGGCCGCACATTGTCTGACAAAACAGGTACTCATATTTATAACTGACCCAAATATAGTGGCAGTAGTGGTTATATTCTACTTGATATCAAGTGTGCCCTACCTTGGGAGTCATGAAAATGATAGAAAAATCTGGTAATGATCATAATGCTTCCCACTTGAGTTTCTTTGGGTGTGGTTAATTTGCTTTCGGATTAGGCCTAATGCGTGATCGAGCTGCCAAGTGAGTGGCCAACAATAAAAGAACCACTAAGTGGGCTAACATACAAAAAAAAACAAGACACTTACCCTAATTTACAAGCCAGTGGTCAATGGCATGGAACAATTGCAAAATATTTTCTTGATACCAAACAGCAACCAGAGTATCTTGCTGGTAACAGAAGTACGTTAGGGCGTTCAATCATATCAGTAGTTATTTCTGAGGAGAAACTCATTTGAAAGGTTCACAGTGTAAGAAAACCCCTTGGTTTGACAATGATTGCAAAAGAACAAAATCCAAACCATCCTTTCGATTAAAACATTAAGAAAGCAAGATCTCAGTTCAAAATGTTCCTGGCTCACTGTAAAAAGAAATACTGTGATACAATTTGGAATACTCTCATATGGTCACTAAAACCCAACAGTGTCAGTGCATTTTGGCCCATTGTGGCCCATGGGAGTATCAAGGTTAATGAAAGTGTTGACATGTCTATCTAACCCCATGTTTGGATGAAATACTTTTGTGTTTTATACTTGTGCACTTGCCCAGAACAGAAGATCAGGAATTAGCCAGCTGTGCTGATAATGTTGGTGGGTTAAAGTTTACCCTTCATGCCACTATTTCAACCACTTGGTAAAAATGAAATTGGGTAAAGCACCTGAACCTGACAAAATAGCACAAGACTTGCTTCTTTCTGAACCACAGATCTAGGCACCATATATTAATTAATACTCTACCAAATGCTATTGTCATCAGATCAGAAATTCCAGTGAGCTGGCATGGGGCTGTGTTTATTCCAATCCATAAGAAAGGCAGTAAGTAAGACCCTGCTAACTATAGGCCCATCAGCCTTATAGATAATTTACAGAAAATCTTCCGTAGGCCGGTTCTTGTTCTTTTGTTTTTTGTTAATATTCAGGAAAATGATGGTTTAACAACAGGGCCACCTCTATGTAGCATTTTGAGATCTTCGGGCAGCTTTTCATCTGATTTCTAGAAATAAACTCAGATTAGTTGTTAGAAACAGGGTCTCTAGTTGGGAGTGGTTTGCACCCTGTTCAAGTAGGGACTCTTACTCTAGTCAGGGTAAGAGAGTCATGCAGCTAAGAAAACCCCTGCCCACGCTCTTGTTAGCTTCGCTGAAGCAGTTAGGCTTATCTCAGGGACAATGTGTAAAGTATTTGTACACACAAACACACAGTAACACTGTGAAAACACCACAAAAGTACTCCAAAAAGACTAAACCAATCACAAATACAATTTAGACAGGAAGCACTTGCACTTTAGCACTGGTCAGCAGTGCCCAGAGCCCTAAAACCAACAAAACAGAACTGAAAAATATAGGCGGAAAAAGGCAAACCACTTGGGGATAACTCTGTAAAAAGAACCATTTCCAACAGTAATATTAAAGCATTTTAATGTGTCAGATCTATTATTATCTATTCTCATTAGGCTCATCTCTGAGAATCGAGCACAGATTAGATGAAGGGAAAATGGGGCAGTAATGAACAACAGTGCCATTAAGGATGTGTATCCGCTCAGACCTTGTTCTTCCTCTTCATTTGTGGTGATATTGCTTGCCTGAAAGCGTGGATAAATGATTACTGGAATTAGTAGGGGAAAAGGTTGCAGCTTTATAAAATGTTGATGGCACTTTGTTGATCTCCCAAACCCTGATGGGGCTTCAGGCCTTGCATGACCAGCTTACAGTCTTGAAGGCTGGAAATTAATCAGGAAAAGTCAAACTATACGTGCTTCAGTCTGGACAAGTCCTTTATACATGTTTGGAGGTTGTGTAACATTCCTCTAGAGAGTGTCAGATGTTTTGAATACTTAGAGGTTAAGATCTCTGACTCTAGATAAAGGATGCTGCAAAACACAAAGTGCCAGTTGTCCTTACGGCTTAATGATTCAGCTACTTTGAACATTTTCAAATCTTCTTCTTCTACGTCACTCTCCCCTGTTCTGGAGGTGTATCAAGGGGGTTTTAATAATGTAATTGGTTTGACCAAAGCTGAAAATAAATTTCTTAGATCACCTGGTCAATCTTCCGCAGAGCACATCTTTGACTGCTCTCCATTTATGTATGGCATAAAAAGGAATTGTGATCTAGCACAACCTAAACACTCAAGTATTTGTACAGCTGAACTGGAACCATATCAAAATGGCGTCCTAGTGAATTTAGATCATCAGGAGGCCATTATATGGTTTGCAAATGTGAAACCGTGGTTGCTAAAATTAGGGCTCAGCAATTTTAGGATAATCATTCATACATATCGAAATCATGTGGAAAATTGGTTAAAAGATCTTAATGTGACTATGTGGCAGCAGGACAGGGCCATTACAATGAAGTTCCTAAGGTTTGAGTGTAGTTCAAAGTTTGGGGACTTACAAGATGCTGTATACTCTCCTGCTGCAAAACAACTGTATCTGACATTCTAATATGTTCTATTACCCTTGCAGTCTTCAAGTGCAAATGGGCAGCCATCGATTCTAATGAAATTTTCCCTGATTGTCAAAGCGAGAAGGAAACTGAAGCACATAAGATTTGTTCCTTGCACCGGTTATGCCCACCTTTGAAGGAAATGGATACCACCTATATGCTGGCTGATGGACATGTCTTGGCACATAATTGCACTACGAATTCTAAAATCTGACACCAGAAGTGTGATTGTGTGCAGAGGTTTGAGATATCTCTTTTTGTCATGGTGGTTGTGGTTAGAAAATGTGGTTATTGAGTATGACTACACATTTAAACCAAAGCTCTTTCTACATTTTATGTCATTGTTTTATTGAAGTTTTTAATTCAGATTTTTTTGTATTTTATTTTACTATTTCTGTACAACATTGAATGTAAATCATTTGTATGTAATTGACATGCCTTTTTGTATGTGGAAATTCCCCAGAAAAAACATTTTGACTTTGAATCTAAATGAATTAATTTTACATTAATTCAAGAAACAAATGAATTGGTTTTGAGGTTTAAAAAGGAGTAGGTTTAGAAGTTATTTGCAATAAAAAAATAAATATTATATGTCTAATAAGTAACAAAAGTGCATGTTGACCTATGTTATTTGTATTAATTTAAACAAATTAAATATATTTTAATTTTATTATATGCTATATGTAATTATTTTAATTATTTTAGAAGAATGATTTGTTTTTTATTAGGGAAACAGCATAGATTTTACAAAATAAAAATGCAAATTTATAAAAATAAAATTTGAACTACATATGAAAAAAAATATTCTAACGTATTTGTTTCAAATAAAAAAATATTTGTTAATTTGATTGATAGATGGAAAAATATATGTTGAATTAATTATTGTGAGATTGGAGATAGCAAATCTGAGATCACACATATTAATTTGGAGTAGTACATTTGGATTCCCCATAATTAAAGCTTTTCCACAATGAGGATGGGCCTAGAGTTAGAAAAGTAATTTCACGCTCCCCAGATACCCAATGAGGGCTGGTTTGTAGTTAGAATAATAAGGGCCTGATTTAAATCTTGGCAGAGGGGAATACTTTGTCACAAACATGACGGATATCCCGTCCGCTGTATTGCGATCCAACTATCACCTACGGGGATTGTTATAGGGAAGACGGGATATCCGTCACGTTTGTGACAGAGTATTCCATTCACTAAGATCTAAATTAAGACCCAAATCTGTACTCCCCAAAATTAAAGCCTTTCCCTAATAAGGGTGGGTTTGGATTAAGCATATTTAATTTCATCTTAATTACTACAAATAATTTTGTATAAGTGTGGTAATTACTATAACAGCTTGACATCTATGAAAATATGCATTTTACATTAGTATAGGAAGGGAGTTAAATTACCTAACCTTTTAAGTGCAGGTGTCGGCCAATGGTCAACACTTACACTACCTCCTCAGTGGCTATGTCACTGGGGGGGTATTGAAATGCCCCTCTGGGGCTATGCGCCAGAAGGAGTTCCTTACTTTTGTTTTACATTACTCTGCTCAGGAAGAGCTTTCTAAGTGGCCCGATTGTTTTTTATTTCTTTTTAGGCACCCCAAACGTCATTACAGGAAAGTGAAAGTAAAATGAGCCAAAAGGACTTGGTTTATTTTCAGAGAATCAGTGGCTGGGGGCATATTTCACCCCCTCGATCACTGATTCATTTGAGTCAAGTAATGTTGGAAAGGAAGAGTCTCTCCTTTCCAATGCTACCTCTGCCCAGTGGACACCTGCTTGGGGATCGACACAAGAGAGCAATCACCAAGCAGGGATCGCCTGACTAGACACCAAGGATGGAGGGGAGCAGCCCTTTATGCAAGGGCTAATGCTCCCGCAGCACATTTGAAAATTACAGTCTTTCTGCCCCGTTGGGAGGGAGTTGGTTCAGGTACTTACCCCCAATCTGTCCCTGGGTTGTGCAAAAAGCCAACTAGATGCCAGGGAATTATATTTTTTTAAATGTTGGTGTGGACACTGCTCAGAATGGGCATGGCCATGACCCCACCTCAACAAAATGGGGCAGCAGTCTTTCTGCGCCCCAGGGAGGCAGATGTGAGTAGTTACCTCAGATATACCCCCTGGGGGACACAAAGGCCACTGGGTGTTGAGTAATGAGTTTCTTTTTAAAAAACATAGGGATGTGAGCTGCCCGTCAAGGCTCCCATCCCATGCTCCCACCCCAATTAAATTGGGCATCTGTTTTTCTGTCCCCCTCTGAGGCAAATAGGGACAATTTGCCACCCAAACTTCTCTACCGTGGGAGGGGGCAGAAAGTCCACTAGACACCAGGCAAAGTTTTTTATTTTAAATATAGGAGTGGGGAATGCCCACCACGAGTACAACCATCCCCTCACCCCCAAATCAATAGAGTCTTAGGTGGTCATTACAACCCTGGCGGTCGGTGTTAAAGCAGCGGTAAAAAAATTGCAATTGCGACCGTGGCGGAAACCGCCAACAAAGACAGCCACTTTATCACTCCGACCGCCACGGCGGTACAAACAAACAGCGTGGCGGTCACCGCCAACGGACAGGCGGGAGACAATGTACCGCCCAGATTATTATGACAGGTCAATCCGCCACCTTTTCCGGGGCTGATTCACCGCGGATAAAAACATGGTGTAGGCAGGAATCCCGAAGGAAAAACGCTCACCTCTACACATCCCACGAGGAACGAGGACGCCATGGATCTGGAACTCCAAATTCTCCCTGCAATAGTCTTCCTGCTCCTCTACCAGGAGCACGAACGCCGGCGGCGAAGACCACGGTGAGTACAGCAACTACGACACAGGGGATGGGGGAGGGGAAAAACAGGGACATACACACGCAACACCCCCACCCTCACCCACTACAACACACACACTTATGCAAATCAATACATCACAGTTACACCCCCCAAACCCCCTGGAAGAATGCAAAGACAATAGAAAATGAGTGTAACCATTGTAATATATTAAAAGCAAGTAGGCAGAAATATATATACACCATGTACAAAATATATACCAAGCATGGTAGTCCAGGTAGTGCTCTAAGAAAGTCCGTGGAACACTGGGACCACACGGTATGGACGAGGCCCACACAAGATCCCCGACCATGACGGAGAGAACACTGCAGGGGCATCAGACAGCAACTAAACAGGCACCTCAGGGGGAGGGAAAGGGGGGGCACCTCAGCCGCTTGAGTGCACAACACCAAATCCACGAGGGGGCCACATGCCCACTGTTCCATCCTGGGGAGAGCAAAGCCACAGTCTCTCAAGTCTCTACAGTGGGTGGGTTGCCCACTGCCATATCCTGGGAGTGCAAATCCACAGTCTCACAAGTCTCTACAGTGGGTGGTTTGCCCACTGTTCAATCCTGGGGAGTGCCAAGCCACAGTCTCTCAAGTCTCTACAGTGGGTGGTTTGCCCACTGTTCAATCCTGGGGAGTGCAAAGCCACAGTCTCACAAGTCTCTACAGTGGGTGGTTTGCCCACTGTCCAATCTTGGGGAGTGCAAAGCCACAGTCTCTCAAGTCTCTACAGTGGGTGGTTTGCCCACTGTTCAATCCTAGGGAGTGTAAAGCCACAGTCTCTCAAGTCTCTACAGTGGGTGGTTTGCCCACTGCCATATCCTGGGGAGTGCAAAGCCATAGTCTCACAAGTCTCTACAGTAGGGTGGTTTGCCCACTGTTCAATCCTGGGAAGTGCAAAGCCACAGTCTCTCAAGTCCCTACAGTGGGTGGTTTGCCCACTGCCATATCCAGGGGAGTGCAAAGCCACAGTCTCTCAAGTGGATAACAGTCTCCACTGGTTCTGGAGGGGGCATGGTGCCCAGAGTGCTTCATCCTGCTAAGGACAAAGGTAGTGGATGGATCTTTCCACTGGTTCTGGAGGGAGCCTAGAGCCCAGAGTGCTACAGCCTGCTAAGGATAGAGGTAGTGGATGGATCTCTCCACTGGTTCTGGAGGGGGCATGGTGCCCAGAGCGCTTCATCCTGCTAAGGACAGAGGTAGTGGATGGATCTCTCCACTGGTTCTGGAGGGGGCATGGTGCCCAGAGTGCTTCATCCTGCTAAGGACAGAGGTAGTGGATGACAGTCTCCACTGGTTCTGGAGGGGGCATGGTGCCCAGAGTGCTTCATCCTGCTAAGGACAGAGGTAGTGGATGGATGTCTCCACTGGTTCTGGAGGGGGCATGGTGCCCAGAGTGCTTCATCTTGCTAAGGACAGAGGTAGTTGATGACAACCTCCACTGGTTCTGGAGGGCGCATGGTGCCCAGAGTGCTTCATCCTGCTAAGGACAGAGGTAGTGGATGACAGTCTCCACTGGCTCTGGAGGGGACATGGTGCCCAGAGTGCTTCATCCTGCTAAGGACATAGGTAGTGGATGACAGTCTCAACTGGTTCTGGAGGGGGCTTTGTGCCCAGAGTGCATCATTCACCCCGTGACAGACTCAGTTGATTCAGTGCCCTTGCTGCTCATGGGCCAGCGGTGCTTGAGACAGCGGTGCCCTGTTCAGCAGTGTTTGAGATGGCGGTGCCCTGTTCAGCGGTGCTTGAGACGGTGGTGTCCTGTTCAGCGGTGCTTGAGATGGCAGTGCGCTGTTCAGCAGTGCTTGAGATGGTGGTGCCCTGTGCAGCGGTGCTTGAGATGCCGGTACCCTGTGCAGCAGTGCTTGAGATGGCGGTGCCCTGTTCAGCGGTGCTTGAGGCGGCGGTCTCCATTGCAGGGACTCAGCTGCTGGCGCTCCTTCATGGCCCAGCGGGGCTTTTGCTGGCGGTCCTTTATGGCCCAGCGGGCTTTTGCTGGCGGTCCTTCATGGCCCAGCGGGGCTTGTGCTGGCGGTCCTTCATGGCCCAGCGGGGCTTGTGCTGGCAGTGGCCTCCTGGGCAGGTGGGCTTGTGCTGGCGGTCCTGTCCTGGGCAGCTGGGCTTGTGCTGGCGGGCCTGCCTTGGGCAGCTGGGCTTGTGCTGGCGGTCCTGTCCTGGGCAGCTTGGCTTGTGCTGGCGGTCCTGTCCTGGGCAGCTGGGCTTGTGCTGGCTGGCCTGTCCTGGGCAGCTGGGCTTGTGCTGGCGGGCCTGTCCTGGGCAGCTGGGCTTGTGCTGGCGGTCCTGTTCTCGGCAACTGGGCTTGTGCTGGCAGTCCTGTCCTCGGCAGCTGGGCTTCTGCTGGAGGTGGCCTCCTGGGAAGCGGGGATGATGGCGGTCTTCTCCGCCGTGCTGCTCTTCCCAGACTTGCCGGGTTTCTTGTGGCCCTTCCCCACCTTGGAAGGTGTCACAGCTGACTCCACACTCCCATCAGGACCCCTGGGAGCGGCTTTGGTGGCTGGAGTCTTCCCCCTCCCCTGCCGGGCACTGGCCAACTTCTGATGCTTCACAGGTGGGGGACTGTCTGTGCTTTGGCTCCGTGCCACACTGGTTGCACTGGTGGCCGGTACACTCCAGATTCCGGTGACTACAGGCACCACTGGTCCCGGAGATGTTGTGGCTGAGGTGCTAGTTCGGGACCTATGAGATGGACGGGGTGGGGGTGGTGTGGGAAAGAGGTCAAGGTTGGACAGGAAAAGTTTTTTTGACACACTGGGATGGGTAGCTGGAGGGAGTTTGGGAGTGGAGGAAGAGGTTGTGGTTGTAGGAGGTGTTCGTTTGCTGACTTTGGGTGAAGGTGCATGCGCTGGAGGCTGTCGTGAGGTGGATGGCTGTTGGGTGGGTGTGTGCCTGCATTTGTGTATCTTCGGAGGGGGTGTCACAGACACACTGGGAGAGGACACAGGGAACGTGTGAATGGTAGTGGGGGTGGTGACTGCACCTGAGCGGGGTGTGGTGGTGGGTGTGCTGGAGAGGGACGTAGTGGCTGTAGAGGTAGTGCATGCAGGTGTGAGTGTAGATGAGACAGGGAGGGAGGAGGGAGACAAGGAGGAGGGGGACACAGTGGAGGCAGTGGATGTTGGTGTGTCTGCATGTGGGTGATGCTTGCCTAAGTGCCTGTGGGATGTGTGGTGCTTATGTTTGCCTGAGCTTCCCTTGTGTGTTGAGGTGTGTGAATGCTGGTCTGATGGTACGCTTGGGATAGGCTGAGGTACAGGGAATTGGGTCTGGGTGGAGGAAGTTGGAGGGGGGAGGCTAGAGACAGGGACAATGGCTGCCATCAGTGCTGAGGCCAGAGTCTGAAAAGCTCGCTGAAGGGCCGCCTGACCAGAATGAATGCCCTCCAGGAATGCATTTGTTTGTTGCAACTGCCTTTCTACACCATGGATGGCATTCAAAATGGTAGACTGCCCAACAGTGAGGGACCTGAGGAGGTCAATGGCCCGCCTCACTGAGGGCAGCAGGGGTGACTGGGGCAGGGCCTGAGGTGCCTGGGGCGAAGGTGATGCCCACCCTCCCTGGTGAGCGGGCACGGGGTGAAGGCTGAGGGGCTGCTGGGAGGGTGGTGCTGGAAGGGGGGGTGGCGGCTGTACCTGTAGATGGGGGGCACAGATGTTGCTGCCACCACAAGGGAGCTCCCATCAGAGGACGAGTCCGTGTCACTGGTCTCAGCTCCTGTCCCCGCCGTGGAGCTCCCTTCGCCCTCCTTCCCACTGGTGAAGTCCGATTCCGTAGTGGGCCCTCCACGGCCATGTGGGATGCAGCCCCCCGTGCTCCGGTGCCACTGCTTCTCCGCCTGATGATGCTAATGCACACAAGAACAGGGAGACCACAAAAAGGATGGGGACGACAGAAGAAAGACATGTTGAGTGCATGCATTACCGCTACCGTTGGTGGACACGACAGACACAGAAGCCCCCTGCACTACCCCGCGCTCTTGGGCTCCACTGCTCAATTCTTGGGAAATGCCCTACTAGGCTATGGACGACATCTGCACACATGGATGACACAGGGGCATGACTAGGTGTAGTTGGCACTCTACAGAGGTGCAGTGGGGTGCCACATGGCCTGCCTTATGGAGGGACCTTGCCTACGGAACTCGCCCTGGCCTAGGGAAACCCACAGCCCACCTCCCCCACCAAGACCCCTGCACTGCACGTACAATCAGCAGAATGAGAGTGTACTCACTCCCTTGTTGCTGCTGTGATGCCCTCAAGCGCCCATCCAACTCCAGGTACGCCACCGCCAGGATCCTGAACATTAGGGGGGTCATGGTGCAACGGGCACCCCTCCCACGTTAGGAGGCCATCCCCAGCTGAGCCTCTGCAGTCTTCTTGCTCCAGCGGCGAATGTCCTCCCATCTTTTCCGGCAGTGGGTGCTCCGTCTGTGGTAGAACCCCAGGGTCCGGACGTCCTTGGCGATGGCACGCCAAATATCTTTTTTCTGGTGGGCGCTGACCTACATGAAATGTACAGGGGAAAAAGAGAAGTTATTACTAACTGCAACGTCAAACTGATTGGCCCCCATCCCTACCCTTGCCATGTGGCACATGCATTCACCGTATTTCATGCACGCAGCATTCTCCCCCTTCCTTCTTACATCCAGCCCTCTCCACACAGGCATAGCCCATACAACATGCTACCTGTGTACTTACCTGTTTGTCTGGAGGACCGTAGAGTAGCGTGTACTGGGGGAGGACCCCATCTCCACCTCCTCCGATGTGAAGGCAGGGGCCCTTTCCCCAGACACTCGAGCCATTGTCTCTTCCAGACCGAGGTCACAGCAGCACTTGCAGTGTAGGTCCTCTCCTGTTGAAGATCAGGTATCGAGTGATTGAACAGATAGAAAATGGCGGTCACGTCCACGGCGGTGCGTACCGTCACCGCCGGCGTACATCATCATTGGCTCCTGGGACCCATAGGGTCCAATGTTAACCAATGCAGCATTGCGCCGCGGTCTTCCACCGCCTACCGCGATGGAGTACAACGCCAGCGCAGTTACCTCACATCCCATTGTCCCACTTTAGAAGTCAGGCAGCTGCCATTTCAGGGGCCCACATGGCTTCATTTTCAACTGTGTCACACATACCTAGGCCTAGACTCAACACACATACAGGCCACCTTTTGTGTATGAATGGTGTTCTGTGTAAATTGTGGGTACATACCTCTGAGTTGTTTGACTCTGTGCTCGCTGTTGTCCTTCGTAGGCACCGTCCACTGGGACATGTGAGGAGATGGCGGCATCCTAAGGTGTACCGACCGTTGGTGGACCTGTCAACAATGGAGGAGCGACATGTGATTATCACATACAGGCTTGACCGTGCCACAATCCAGTAACTGTGTACCCAGTTAGAGCCAGACCTGATGTCAGCAATCCGCCATCCCACAGGAATCCCCCCTCAAGTGCAGGTTGTAGGAAAGTACCATCTTGCCTGGCATGTTACCCCCATATTTCAGTGTATAAATGTTGTTTTAGTGTATGTGTCACTGGGACCCTGCCAGCCAGGGCCCCAGTGCTCATAAGTGTGCCCTGTATGTGTTCCCTGTGTGATGACTAACTGTCTCACTGAGGCTCTGCTAACCAGAACCTCAGTGGTTATGCTCTCTCTGCTTTCTAAATTGTCACTAACAGGCTAGTGACCAATTTCACCAATTCACATTGGCATACTGGAACACTCTTATAATTCCCTAGTATGTGGTACTGAGGTACCCAGGGTATTGGGGTTCCAGGAGATCCCTATGGGCTGCAGCATTTCTTTAGCCACCCATAGGGAGCTCTGACAATTCTTACACAGGCCTGCCACTGCAGCCTGAGTGAAATAACGTCCACGTTATTTCACAGCCATTTACCACTGCACTTAAGTAACTTATAAGTCACCTATATGTCTAACCTTCACCTGGTGAAGGTTGGGTGCAAAGTTATTTAGTGTGTGGGCACCCTGGCACTAGCCAAGGTGCCCCCACATTGTTCAGGGCAAATTCCCTGAACTTTGTGAGTGCGGGGACACCATTTCACGCGTGCACTATACATAGGTCACTACCTATGTATAGTGTCACAATGGTAACTCCGAACATGGCCATGTAACATGGCTAAGATCATGGAATTGTCACCCCAATGCCAGAGACAATTCCATGATCCCCCGAGTCTCTAGCACAGACCCGGGTACTGCCAAACTGCCTTTCACGGGGTTTCACTGCAGCTGCTGCTGCTGCCAACCCCTCAGACAGGTTTCTGCCCTCCTGGGGTCCAGCCAGGCTTGGCCCAGGAAGGCAGAACAAAGGACTTCCTCAGAGAGAGGGTGTTACACCCTCTCCCGTTGGAAAAAGTTGTGAGGGCTGGGGAGGAGTAGCCTCCCCCAGCCTCTGGAAATGCTTTGATGGGCACAGATGGTGCCCACCTCTGCATAAGCCAGTCTACACCAGTTCAGCGATTCCCCAGCCCTGCTCTGGCGCGAAACTGGACAAAGGAAAGGGGAGTGACCACTCCCCTGACCTACACCTCCCAGGGGAGGTGCCCAGAGCTCCTCCAGCGTGCCCCAGACCTCTGCCATCTTGGATTCAGAGGTGTGCTGGCACACTGGACTGCTCTGAGTGGCCAGGGCCAGCAGGTGACGTCAGAGACTCCTTCTGATAGGCTCTTACCTGTGTTACTAGCCTATCCTCCTTCCTAGGTAGCCAAACCTCCTTTTCTGGCTATTTAGGGTCTCTGCTTTGGGGAATTCTTCAGATACCGAATGCAAGAGCTCACCAGAGTTCCTCTGCATCTCTCTCTTCACCTTCTGCCAAAGGATCGACCGCTGACTGCTCAGGACGCCTGCAAAACCGCAACAAAGTAGCAAAGACGACTACTGCAACCTTGTATCACTTATCCTGCCACCTTCTCGACTGGTTCCTGGTGGTGCATGCTCTGGGGGTAGCCTGCCTCCTTCTTGCACCAGGAGCTCTGAAGAAATCTCCCGTGGGATGACGGAATCCTCCCCCTGCAACCGCAGGCAACAAAAGACTGCATCACTGGTCCTCTGGGTCCCCTCTCAGCATGACGAGCATGGTCCCTGGAACACAGCAACTCTGTCCAAGTGACTCCCACAGTCCAGTGACTCTTCAGTCCAAGTTTAGTGGAGGTAAGTCCTTGCCTCCCCACGCTAGACTGCATTGCTGGTTACCGCATGATTTGCAGCTGCTCCGGCTCCTGTGCACCCTTCCAGGATTTCCTTCATGCACAGCCAAGCCTGGGTCCCCGACACTCTAACCTGTAGTGCACAACCTTCTGAGTTGTCCTCCGGCGTCGTGGGACTCCCTTTTGTGACTTCGCGTGGACTCTGGTTCACTCCTCTTCCAAGTGCCTGTTCCAGTATTTCTGCGGGTGCTGCCTGCTTCTGTGAGGGCTCCCTGACTTGCTGGGCGCCCCCTCTGTCTCCTCATCCAAGTGGTGACATCCTGGTCCCTCCTGGGCCACAGCAGCATCCAAAAACCCTAACTATGACCCTTGCAGCTAGCAAGGCTTGTTTGCGGTCTTTCTGCGTCGGAACACCTCTGCAAGCTTCTTCACAATGTGGGACATCCATCCTCCAAAGGGGAAGTTTCTAGCCCTCTTTGTTCTTGCAGAATCCACAGCTTCTACCATCCAGTGGCAGCTTCTTTGCACCCTCAGCTGGCATTTCCTGGGCATCTGCCCACTCGCGCATTGTCGCGACTCTTGGACTTGGTCCCCTTGTTCCACAGGTACTCAGGACTGGAAATCCACTTTGGTTGCTTTGGTGGTGTTGGTCTTCCTTGCAGAAAGCCCCTATCACGACTTCTGTGCTCTTTGGGGGTTATAGGTGCACTTTACATCTACTTTTCAGGGTCTTGGGTTGGGCTATTTTTCTGACCCTCACTGTTTTCTTACAGTCCCAGCGACCCTCTACAAGCTCACATAGGTTTGGGGTCCATTCGTGGTTCGCATTCCACTTTTGGAGTATATGTTTTGTGTTGCCCCTATACCTATGTGCTCCTATTGCAATCTATTGTAACTTTACACTGCTTGCATTACTTCCTTTTGCTATTACTGCATATTTTTGGTATTGTGTACATATATCTTGTCTATATTTGGCATCCTCATACTGAGGGTACTCACTGAGATACTTTTGGCATATTGTCATAAAAATAAAGTACCTTTATTTTTAGTATATCTGTGTATTGTGTTTTCTTATGATTTTGTGCATATGACACCAGTGGTATAGTAGGAGCTTTGCATGTCTCCTAGTTCAGCCCAAGCTGCTCTGCTATAACTACCTTCTATCAGCCTAAACTGCTAGAAACACCTCTTCTACACTAATAAGGGATAACTGGACCTGGTACAGACTACAAGCCAGGCCAGCCTCCTACACAGGTGCTGTCAGTGCTCCATTTCCTTGCAAGTGGGTCTTTTCAAACAACAGTGGCCATTGCATCAGGGATATCCCAGCCTATGTTTTCCAACGTATTGTCCAGTGTGTTGTCTGCCCTTCTGAAACACATGCGGAGCTACATCGTTTTTCCTCAGGTGGAAGATTTGCCTACAGTGAAAGGTGATTTCTATGCCCTGGGACACATCACCAACATCATAGGTGCCATTGATGGGACCCATGTGGCTTTGGTCCCACCCCACAGGAGTGAACAGGTGTACAGAAACCGGAAGAGTTATCATTCGATGAATGTACAGATGGTATGTTTGGCAGACCAGTACATCTCCCATGTGAATGCCATGTTCCCTGGCTCAGTGCATGACGCCTACATCCTGCGGAATAGCAGCATCCCTTATGTGATGGGTCAACTCCAGAGGCACCGGGTGTGGCTATTAGGTGAGCACCTGGAAGCAAGACAGTGGGAATGGTTGTCTGGGTATGGGGATATCCCTCCAGGTTAGAGCGTGTCTAACAGTTGTCCCTCGCCATTTGCAGGTGACTCTGGTTACCCCAACCTGTCATGGCTACTGACCCCAGTGAGGAATCCCAGGACAAGGGCAGAGGAATGCTACAATGAGGCCCATGGGTGAACTAGGAGGGTGATTGAGCGGACCTTCGGCCTCCTGAAGGCCAGGTTCTGGTGCCTCCAAATGACAGGTGGATCCCTATTCTACTCACCAAAGAAGGTGTGCCAGATCATCGTGGCCTGCTGTATGCTTCACAACTTGGCTGTGCAACGACAGGTGCCTTCTCTGCAGGAGGATGGTACAGATGGCGGTGTTGTGGCAGCTGTGGAGCCTGTGGACAGTGAAGACGAGGAAGCAGAGAAAGAAGACATGAACAACAGGGACTCAGTGATCCAGCAATATTTCCAGTGAGACACAGGTAAGAGTACAGACCTGCCTACTACATGTACATTAACACTTCTACCTCTCTACTGTCTGTCGTTTTCACCCAGTGTGTGGTCACTGAGTTGTCACTTTCCCTTACGATTTCACAGATGTGGGTCCCACTGTGAGACATCTGCTTAGATTCCTCATGGACTAGAGCTGTGTGACATAGGTATGTTGACATTACAATTGAAAGAGCATTTTGTCACTGTAATTGCTAATACACTATTTCGAAATCACAGACAGACTCCAGATTGTTTTGGGATTTAAGTGTGTTTATTTAAGTGCTCAATATTGGAGGGGGTAGTGAAATGGTGAGGGGTGATGGCGGAGGAATGTCCATGGCAGAGTCCAGTCTATTAGTCTCACAGGTGCATTGCCCATATGGGCATAGGAAGTGGAGCTGGGGCAGTTTAAGTATGGACAGGGTGACAAAGTGGGACGGTAGGATGACAATCAGGGTGGTCTCATTTCTTGGCGGGGGTCTTGGCATTGTGCGCTGTCTTGTTCCTGGATCTCAGGGACCGTTTGCGGGGTGGTTCTCCCTCTGCAGGGGGTGGGGTGCTGGTTTGGTGGTCCTGTGGCAGGGCGTCTGGTCCACTAGCGCCGGCGGAGGTGGTGGGCAGTTCATCGTCCATGCTAGTGTCAGGGGCCCCTTGTAGTGCCACAGTGTCCCTCCTGGTGTTGACGAGTTCCTTCAGCACCCCTACGATGGTGCCCAGGGTGGAGCTGATGGTTCTGAGTTCCTCCCTGAAGCCCATATACTGTTCCTCCTGCAGGCGCAGGGTCTCCTGAAACTTGGCCAGTACCGTTGCCATCGTCTCCTGGGAGTGGTGGTAGGCTCCCATGATGGAGGAGAGGGCCTCGTGTAGAGTGGGTTCCCTTGGCCTGTCCGCCCCCTGTCGCACAGCAGCCCTCCCAGTTCCCCTGTGTTCCCGGGCCTCCATCCCCTGGACCGTGTGGCCACTACCACTGCCCGCATGTCCCTGTTGTTGTTGGGGTGGTGGGTTAGCCTGGGTTCCCTGTAGTGGTGGACACACAGCTGATTGACGTGTCCTGGGGACGGAGGAATGGGCCCGCTGGGTGGGTGCTGTGCTGGTGTTCCCAGAGGGGGGAAGGTCTGTGGTGGCCTGTGACTGGGTGAGGGAAACCGACTGTCCGGAGGTCCCCGATGGGCCGGGCTGGTCATCTAGATCCAGTTGGACAGAGCTGCTGTCATCACTGTGGGCCTCTTCTGTTGGTGGTGTGGACATGTGTGGACCCTCCCGTCCGGTGATGTTGGGTAGGGGTCCTGCAGGGGTATAAAAGGATGGTTATTACATCTGTGTGTGTCATGGTGTGCAATGGGTGGGTGACCGTGTACCCCAGTGCTTGCATTCCTGTGTGGGACCTTGTGTGATGATGGTTTAGGCGGTTGTATGGGTATGTGCAGTGGGCATGCGTTAGTGATGGGTGTCCATGCTTTGTTGTTGCATACAGGGCTTGGTGTTGGGATGGGTGGTTTGTGATGTTGGGACATATGTGAGGAGTTGGAGTGCTGGGGGTGAGGGTGGGGGTATGTGCTGGCATGCAGGTAGGGTGGGGGATGTAATAGTTAAGATTTGACTTACCAGAGTCCATTCCTCCACCTACTCCTGCGAGGCCCTCAAGATGCAGAATCGCCAAGACCTGCTCCTCCCATGTTGTTAATTGTGGGGGAGGAGGTGGAGGTCTGCCGCCAGTCCGCTAAAACCGCCAGGTGGTGTCTTGAGACCACGGAAAGCACCTTCCCCCGTAGTTCGTTCCACCTCTTCCTGATGTCCTCCCGATTTCTTGGGTGCTGTCCCACTGCATTGACCCTGTCCACTATTCTTCGCCATAGCTCCATCTTCCTTGCAATTGAGGTGTGCTGCACCTGTGATCCGAATAGCTGTGGCTCTACCCAGACGATTTCCTCCACCATGACCCTGAGCTCCTCCTCAGAGAACCTGGGGTGTCTCTGCCGTGCCATGGGGTGGTGTAGGTGATGTGTGGGGTGGAGTGTGTGGTGATAAGTGTGCTGATATGTAGTGGTGTGTTGTGTGAGGTGCGTGGAACTTCTGTGGGTGATTGTGTTGTGTGCCTGTGGATGCTGTTGTTCTTGCTGGTGCTGTCTCACTCTTGCCTTCTTTCGGAATTTTTGGTGGTAGGGGTGTGTGGGTGATGTGGGTGTGTGTTTTATATTGTAATGGGTGTGTGGGAGTGGTGTGTGTATGTGTATCAGGTGTGTGTATTTCGAATTGTCCAATGTGGCTGTGTTTTGTAAAAGTGTGTGTATTTTGGGCGCAGCGGTGTGTACCGCCAATGGAATACCGCGGTTGAAAGACCGCCGCGTGGATTCATGTGTCGTGATAGTGTGGGCGTATTTCTGTTGGCGTGATGGTGGAGGTTTTGTTTTCGCCAGTTTATCACTGACCTTTGGTGTGGCGGACTTGTGTGGGTGTCTGAATTTTGGCGGATTCCGAAATGTGGGTCATAATAGCTGTGGTGGAATTCCCCGGCGGTGTGTTGGCGGTCTTCTGCACGGCGGTAAGCAGCTTTTACCGCCAATGTTGTAATGAGGGCCTTAGTCTTTCTGCCCCCTGGGAGGGAGAAAGCCCACTAGATGGCAGGGAAAGCTTTTAGGGGTGGTTACTGCCAACCATGTGCATGGCCATGTCCCCATCCAAACAAATTAGGGTATTCTGCACCCCCCCCCCAGAGTGTGGCTAGGTTAATTATCACGATCACCCCCTCAGGGGGGTAGAAAGCCTGCTAGATGCCAGGGAAAGCTTTTTCTTTAACAAAAATAGGGCTGGTCATGCCCCACCCCAACTAATGTGGGGGTACCAGTCTTTTTGCTCCTCCAAACAGGTGAATAGGGGTGATTACCCCAGATCTGCACCCTCCACCCCTCCACTCCTGTTGAGACAGAAAGCCCATCAGGCTCCAGGGAAAACTTTTTTTGTTTAAAAACAATAAGGGGCTGGGGGTGCCCACCGTGGGCACCCTCTTTATCCTCAGGGTGGATAGGGGTGATTTCCCTTAATCTGTCCCTTTGGTGGGGCAGAAAGACCAATAGTCACTAGGCCATTTTTTTTCCAATGTGGGGATCAGGGCTTCCCACAATGGGCACGGCCATGATCCTTCCCCAAATAAGTGTGCTAACCATCTTTGTGCCTCCCCTTTGGGCACAGATGTTGGTAATTACCTCCAATCTGCCCCCCAGGGTGGTAGAAAGCCCTCTAGATGCCAGAGATTTAAAAAAAAAATATACGGGTGGGGGCCACCCACTGTGGGAAATATAGAAAGCAGCCTTCATGCCCTTCTGGAGGATATATGGGGGTAACTACCCCCAATATGTCCCCCCTAGGGGGCAGGCATCCCACTAGACTCTTGGGACCACATTCAGGCAAAGTTTTTCTGGGGAAGCAGCTCCTCTTGGTCATGGGTCAGTGCTCACCCTCTACCATGGGACCCAATAAACTTTCTGCCTCTCCTGGGGGGTGGATTGTTTATTAACCCCAAATTTATTTCCCCTGGGGGAGGCAGAAAGCCCACTACACACCAGGGATTTTAAAGAGGCACCAAGATGAACAAAAGGATGGGGCAGCCTACCCTGGAATCGAGGCATACAATTGTGGGATCAATAAAGTGTTTCTGCAGTCTTGGGGGCAAGTAGGAGGCTTGCCACTATTGAAAGGTTTGCCCCAAACTTGCCCCCAGGGGGACAGAAAATCTACCCTGCAGCTTTTGTACTCTGGCATTGGCCACACGCCAACCCCACAAGGGACATACCAAATTGTTTTCCCCTCAGGGACAAACAGGAGGTGTGCCCCTGATTTGACCCTGGGGCAGCAGGAAGCTCACTGTATGGCAGCAATGTATTTTTTAAATAGATTAATGGGGTGAGTCTGCCCCATTCTAACATCAGACCCTGCCCTCACTCCTAAAGGCTCAACAGTCTTTCTGCTGCAGACTAATGCAAAAAGAACAAATGATGAACAAAATGCTGAACAATTTCAAATATTCAGTCACAGATCTGGGCCTAAGTTCATTGTTTTTTGCTTGCTGCGCCATTTCATTTTGACAACATACAAATCAGTCTTGACTGAGCTCCTGATGGGAACAGCCCAGCCTGAATTGCCAGGCCAGATCCTCTCTGAACCAGAAACAAGCATCCTGTGACCAGTTTCAGGGTATCACCCCTTATTAGCCAGGCTAGCTTGAGTCCGGTGGCATAGTGAGCACGGGACCCTCGTGTGGGCATACCCTTCCAACTTAGCTCAACAAATGCAAAAAGAATGTATGGAATGCTGAACACTGTCAAACATTCACTCCCAGCCACAGATCCAGGCCTAAACCCATTGTATTTTTGCTAGCCACGCCATACCCCCAAACTGGTTGCAAGATGCTTGTTTCCAGTCCAGGAAGGGCCTGGCAGTTTGGGTTTGACTCTTTCCATGGGAAGCAGGATGATTTGCATAATGCTGGATCCAAACTGGGGCGGCATGATGGGCAATATAACAATGTATTGGGATGTGCCTCAGAACAATTGCCAGTGGCTGAGATTAATTCAAGCATTCCATCTATCACCTTGTTGTTTTTGCAGCTGCAGACTGAAGCATCCAATCTCAATGACAAACAAGAGGACATTTGAATCTTTTTAGTGTTTTTTTTTTACATATGGTCCTGGAGAGTGTCGCTAACACCCAAAATGGTGAAAGGCTGAAATGTGTGGGCTTGGGTAGGTTGCCACCTGAAAAAAACTACCAGAAACAGCCAGTTTTGAAAAATAGACATCTCGGGTAGTCAAGGGTGGGATGCTTCATGTGGATCCCACCATTTTCTTACCCACAATGCCCTGCACACCACAATCTTTCAATAAATACACACATTTTCCTCACACTGCTGGAATCTGTGGAAAGTCACACATTTCTTACCACACAGCATTTCCTTAAGTCTCCCTATAAAAATGTTACCTCTCGTGTGGGAGGGCCAAGAGACCCGGAGACAAAAGGCCCTATAGCACTACATTGATAGATCAACAATAGGGGCAGGTGTTGTATTTGGGGCTATGCTCGCCCGCCAACCCTGGAAAACTACTTATTACAGACATTTTTTAAAACTAGACAACCAGAGGTTTCCAGGGTGGTGTGTCTTGTATGGATCCCACAATGTTTTCTTACCCATCATGCCCTGTGTGGTTGGGCCTAGTACCTGCAACAGAAACTGATCAAACTGGGGTCAATGGGAGTCCCATTGTAAGGGCTCCTATTGACCTTGGTTTCATCCATTTCTGACATAGGTAGTAGGGGGATCCCAATTACCTTGGTTCCATCAATTCCTTGCACAGGCACAAGGCCTAGCCACACAAGTGGTGAGTGTTTATTGACACAAGTGGGGTAACGTTAGGTGATATGAATTTTGTGGATTTCTGCAGATTTCAGAAGTTTCCATTACAAAATATGATTTAAGTTTAAGGATTGCAGAGCATTTTGGGCAGGAAAACCGAATGCAACATCCATGCAAGGCATGTCACTTTGGGAAAATATCTGTGGTTCAGAGGTTTCCATGGGTGGCGCCACAGCAAAGCCCCAAATACTGCAGCTCCAGCTATTGCATATCTGTCAACATAGCACTGTAGGGCCTTTCATGTCATGGTCTTGCGGCCCACCCACACCAGTGGGAGTGCCGTTCTTATTAGGGGACATGTGGGAACTCAGGTTTGTAAGGAATCTGTGGCCCTTTGCTGATTATACAACATTCTGTCACAGTAATGTGAAGGAATTCTGTGTTTTTTATCACCGCTTGATGTTTCCAATAGCTTCTAGGTAAAAATTCTTAGTGAGAGCCACACAAGCCATGCACTCCTGGACTCCACTGCTAATCTAGCTTCAAAAAATGCAGATTCACCAGATTTCCCTACGTACGGCTGAACTAGGTCCCAAAATCCACAGCTACCCACTTTGCAAAAAAGGGGTCAGTTTTGGGTGAAAAATGTAATGTATCTATGTTGCATTTTGGGCCATTTTCTGTTGCAGGCACAAGGCCTATCCACACAAGCGAGGTACCATTTGTATTTGAGAAATTACAGTAATGCTGTGTGGAAGGACGTTTGTCACTCCCCCAAGATTCCAAAACCTTCCAACACAGAAATGTGAGGAATATGTGTTTTTTAGCCTAGGTTCGAGGTTTGCAGGGGGTTCCAGGTAAAATAAAACCTGGTGAGAGCCACACAGGTCACCCCACCCTTGAACCCCTAAGTGTCTAGTTTTCAAAAATGTGAAAACTTGCTAGGTTCCCCTAGATACCAGCTGAGCTAGGACCTACGATCCATGTGATGAATCCCTGTTGCATTTTTGGCCATTTCCTATCAAGGGCACTAGGTTACCCAAACAAGTGTGGTACCATTTTTACTGGGACACTTATGAGGGTGCTGGATGTAAAGAAGTTTGTGGCTCCCAGCAGATTTCAGAACTTTCACTCACAGAAATGTGAGGAAAATGTGTTCTTTAATCAGGATTTGAGGGTTTGCAAGGGAAATTGGGTGAAACAACCCAGTGAGGGCCACCCAAGTCATCACATGCTAGATTCCCTAGGTGTCTAGTTTTCAGAAAGGTGCAAGTTTGCTAGATTTCCCTAGGTGCAGGCTGAACAAGAGCCCAAAATTCATAGCTAGCCACTTTGCAAAAAGTAGGTTGATTTTGAGTTGGAAAATGTGATGTATCCATCTTGCATTTGGGCAGTTTCTTCTTGCGGCCGCGAGCCTAAGCCACACAAGCGAGGTAGCATTTATATCAGGGGATTTGGTGAATGCTGGATGGTAGGAAGTTTGTGTCTTTCTGCAGATTCCAAAACTTTCATCACAGAAATGTGAAGAAAATATGTTTTTGGTCAAGGAATTATGGGGCATATTTATACTCTGTTTGCACCGGAATTGCATCTTTTTTTACGCAATTCCGACGCAAAACTAACTCCATATTTATACTTTGGCGTTAGACGCGTCTAGCGCCAAAGTCCATGGAGTTTGCGTCATTTTTTAGCGTGGACACCTACTTTGCGTTAATGATATGCAAGGTAGGCGTTCCCGTCTAAAAAAGTGACTCCGAGGCATGTGCGCCGTATTTACACTCCCGGGCAAAAATGTCGCCCGGGAGTGGGCGGGTCAAAAAAAATGACGTCCAGCCACTTCTGCGTCGTTTTTTAGCGCCTGGTCAGGGCAGGCGTTAAGGGACCTGTGGGCTCGGAAGGAGCCCAGAGGTGCCCTCCCATGCCCCCAGGGAACCCCCCTGTCACCCTTGCCCACCCCAGGAGCACGCCTAAGGATGGAGGGACCCATCCCAGGGAACATAAGGTAAGTTCAGGTAAGTATTTTTTTTTTTTTTTTTTGTGGCATGGGGGGCCTGATTTGTGCCCCCCTACATGCCACTATGCCCAATGACCATGCCCAGGGGACAGAAGTCCCCTGGGCATGGCCATTGGGCAAGGGGGCATGACTCCTGTCTTTGCTAAGACAGGAGTCATTTCAATGGGGGTTGGGAGTCGAAAAAAATGGCGCAAATCGGGTTGAGGCGATAATTTTGCCTCAGCCTGACTTGCCCCATTTCTTGGCGCCCAAGCTCCATATTCCCCTACACCGGCGCTGCCTGGTGTACGTCATTTTTTTTGACGCACACCAGGCAGCGCTGCCGGCTAACGCCGGCTAACGTCATTGAATAAATATGGCGCCCACTTGGTGCTTCAGAATGGCGTTAGCCGGCGTTAGATTTTCTGACGCACAACTGCGTTGGCGCAGTTGTGCATCGAAAAGTATAAATATGGCCCTATTTGTCTATACTCTGTGCACAATGAGAATCCATTGTATGGTGCAGCTCTTTTTTGGCTCTCAGTTCCTTTTGTTCTTAGAGAACCTACAAACCATGTATATTCCCACCACTAGAAGGGTCTAGTGGATGTAATACTTTATTACTTTTGTAAATCAGCCATCATGACAAAAAATTGCAGATGAAAACATGTTAAAAGGCCGATGTTCCTTCTCATTTTCAATATTTATTTATTTCAATAGTTCATTTCTTTGGGAAAGCCTTGAAGGGTCTACGCATATGACATCTTGCTGAATTCAGAATTCTGTCTCTGTTTCAGAAATCTTTAGCTTTTTTGGATCACCCATGGCTTTCACACTGGTTTCCACCACAAACTGGATGTAGGTTGAGACCGCAAAAAAAGGAAAAATTAGCTACCTCTTTAAAAATTGACAAAACAGTGGTAAAAAATTAGATTGCTTTATTTAGCTCTGCATGTCTCTGAAATATGAGAAGATGGTGATTTTAGCACTGAAACCCATTTATTAATGCCATTCTTAGGACAAAAAAGCAGACACTTTTATCTGGAGAACTTTTTTCCCTAGTTTTCACAAAACACTCAAAATGTAGCTATATTTTGCCTGTATTTTTTATCTCCTCCAGGGTAATACACAAACAAGAAAAGCAACAAACTGGATACTTTTAGAATCCCCAGAATGTTGGAAAAAGACACAATTTTGACATGGATATCTTATGTGGTAAAAAAGGTATGGAGCCCTAAGCATGTAATACCCCAAATAGCCAAAACAAGGGCTTAGCATTCTATGAGGAGAATGTTTAGCAGCCAGGGGGTTAAAATAATAATTGTTCTTGTGAAATACATCAAAGTACATTTATTTATTGTTTACATATTTAGACGTACCTTTTTTAAAAATATCTGGTCTCCAAATTAATGAAAAAACCTCTGACCCAAAAGTATGTAATAGTGCTGTAAATACCCTGCTCCCTGCATGAAATGGCTAGTCTAGACCGCAACATTCAACAATTTATTAATTGAAAGGCTTAGACAGTACATCCACTAATCATGAAGAGCCAACCCACCTTTCCCCAATTTTCTTCTAAGCTTCTTCCAATTTAGTCTATTTTCCCTGCTGGCCCATAGAAAACTATTCGTCACACACTAGTTCTTTCAAGTGATGGCTTTAGGTAGAGAAAACTGTATATTAATAAAGAAATACATCAACTTCTGGAAGATTCCCATTTTGACCAGATCTGGACATATATTGTCAAAATAAGATTTCTCCATGTGTTGAACACCTCCCTGATGTCACTTGTCACCCTTTTTAAGTTAATGCCCTGTAAATCCTCCAATTGTTCTTTAATTGTAATACCTTGATATCTAACGTTACAATGCTGAGTGCCATCATAATTCAGCAAATTCCAGCCCATAGCCTCTGTTTTAGACATCTTTATCACATACCCACAAAAGGAACCAAGGGCCATATGTACGAACGTATTGTCCCATAGACACAGAATGGGTAAACCCCTTTGATACATGTGGCCCCAAATTCTTCCATTATCTCTTCCATTCGAGGTACAGTTAAGCGAGGGTCATTAGTATAGAGAATGACATTATCGGCATATAGGGCTATCTTGTTTTCATAGTTCATAGAATGAAAGGGCATGTTCCCTTTATCCCTCCTAAATGCTTGTGCCACAGTTTCTCTATATGGACCCAAAGGAACTGGAGAAAGGGGACAACCCTGACATTCCCCTCTAGAGATTTTAAGTCCTCCCTTTAAAATCATGTTAACCAATATCCGTGCTGATGTTGCCTCATATAAATTGTTAATACTTTCAATTAAAATAGGAAGGAACCCAAATATTTCCATGACCTCCCATAGGTCTGCCCACCAATCCTATTGAAAGCTTTGAATGCGTCAAGTATAACTATTGCTAATGGGTCTCCTTTTGCATTAGAAAGATCAATAGTTAATATTAACTGGTGTGAGGTCATCCATTTACCTGCCAGGAAGAAACCCTTTTTTGTAAATATCGTTCCCACCTACCTTTGCTAATCTTTATGATATGATTCTGGAATATACTATATGATCATATTTAAGCAAGGATATTGGGTGGTAAGACTCTGCATTTTCCAGGTCCTTACTAGAGTTTAAAATCAGGGTAATTATTGATTAATTGTAGCTAATGGACATATCTGTCTCATCTTTATATATAGAGTTAAACATCTCCACCCCTACTGCCTGGATTGTGTTCGGGCAAGTAGCTAACACATTACTATGTTTGCTGACCTGCTCGAGTAATTGCTCTGCCGGTACCTCTCCTATTAAAAACTCTCTGTTCCCTCCTTCTAAGACTGGCAACTGCTTGTCTCTTCACCATTCTCTCATAGCGAGGCAATTTAGCTTATATATTTCTGTTTAAGGAAGTTTCAAAACTTTCCTAATAGCTTCCTCAATTGCAAGTCATCTGAGATGTTTCCTGTCTCACCTCTAATTAATGTGCCAATATAATTCTTTCCTTCTCTACTCTTCGCTTCCATGCAAGCAACCAACCACTCTTTTCACAATACTCGTAACATTCTAATTGGAAGGCCTGCCATCTTGCTCTTGCCCAGCCCTCTATTAACTCTTTTTAAGCTGTTTGTTTCTCATTCAACTTACTGCACTTACTTTGAACTTTCTACAAGGGATTTACTTCTAATGTTTCCCTCTTCAACTTCCCCTTGTAGTTCCCTGTTCTTAGTTGAGCTTATTTTATGCAAGATTACTTGCATATAAACCTTAAAAATAATCTCATATCATAGCTGGAGAGGCGGTATCCATATTTTTCACAAAAGACCAGCCTACTCTGTTTTCTAAGTTCGAATGTAACTGTGTGGTCATTTGACAGTGTTCTGCCTACTGTTCACATACCCTCGACTGATACTTAGGACAATCACAGAGTCAACAGAACAGACATGTGATCAGAGTAGTGTGCTGGGAACAGAGTAACACCTCTTAATTTAAGTCTCCAGATATTATCAACACATTTCAAGTCAATTCCTGAGTAGCTAAAGTTATTTTTTGGTATGGAAAATGTGTACACCTGCTAAACCCATCTTTATTCTCCATGTATTGAACAAACACAATCCTGCATTGTACTCTTTAGCGCCTTACTAACCTTAACAGAGTTGACTCTTCTCATAGATAAACCTTCCTGCACATAAATAATCATCAATGGCCTTTTGCTCTTTCTATGTGTGCTGCAGAATGCATCACTGGTAAGTTGAAGGACTCCCTAGCTCGTCAAGATGCATGGTTCTACCATGAATTAGAGGACAGATGTATTCAGGAGTGAGCTATATTGGGGACTTCTGGGATATACTGCCTACTCTACATTAGGTCTCACTAAGATTCTCACTGACTAGTGATCAACCCAATGTCTTTGCCTGTAAAGTCTCAGACTTCCTCATTCAGTATAAATCTTATATTGGAAGGTAAGTGTTCCTTCTTTTAGAACTGGAAACAACCCAGCTGCTGCTTGCTATGATTTCAACTTAACCTATACACCCTCACTGTGTGTCTGAGGTACCATTCCATGCATGAAATACATCACACAGTTCATTTTGCAGCTTAAAACCCTTCTCAAAACATTGACAGGGCTTTAGTCACAACTGCAAATTAGTGGTCATGTTTAATGGACAATATTTTATTGGGACCTTTGCCGAACTGGGTTTGTACTATGGTTGTTGTAGATGCCTAAACTTAGACTTTTGTTACCAAGAGGCTTGGAAACTTTATTGTGCTCACAGTAGAGGAAGTAGTTCCAGTGTCAATAAGAAATGATACAGGGTAGGCATTCACCTTCTCCTTCTACATTTGGCTCACTTTGATCTACCTCCAGAACAGCACAAAGCAGATAGGGCCATATTCACTTTTTGTGACTCAACAGTGGTGTAAACCTTAAAGCCATATCTATGAGGCCACACAAAACCACTGTGCATGGCTTTGAATGGCATTATAGATATGGAGTAAGGCAAGGCCGTGCAAATTGCTGCATTACCTCACTCTGCATTAGGGAGGTGTTGTGGAGGGTGTTCACGTGCAACACCCAAGGATTTTGATGCACCCCAGATTTACAAGACCTTGTAAACCTGGGGCTATTCCAAAACCTAATACCTCCCTGGGGGGTGGAGGGTGCAATGAGGAGAAATATCTGTATTTCTCCTTGTTGGTTCCTTTTTCTATGTGTGCTGCATTGTGCTACACACATAGAAAGAAGAAAACGCCTCCCAGGATTGTTTTTGTGCAGGAAGGTGCACCTTTCTGCACATAAGCAATCCTGCATGCAACACAGACACGCTGGCACCGTGGTGCCAGGTTGCCTGCGTTGGCGCTAGGTTGTCAAAACACCACCAGTGTAGGGATAAAGGACAGGAATGCGCCTTATGTCATAGATACTGTGCATTCCTGCATTTCCCATTGACAGTGTGACTTGTTGTGCTGCCCTGTGCCTTAAGCCCATAAATATGGACCAAAGACCTCTTTCCCTCTTAGGCACCATCATTATGATTGATGAGGGTCTAGTCCAATAGGAAAACTGTGAATTTTTCTAGATTGTCAGCAACTATAAAAGGATTCTGCAAAATCTTGGAATTCATATTCAAACTATACCTCTGCCCATATTATCTAAGGTTTTTGGAGCTCCACTTTTTTATTTATTTAATTCTTAGTGGGCAATCCCCTATCTTGACAAACCTCCTTGAGGTCACCTACAGTGTAGACCTCCAGGTTAGCAAGCTTCAATTCTATCTTTGCAGGTGAGGTCCCAGGCACGAAGAGTCAAGCAGGGTAAGAATGGATTTGAAACATTCAAAACAGCCAAACAAGGAGAATTCAATCTCAAATTGGTCTTATGTGGCTTGGTAGTGTACATTAAATACTGTATGGCACTGCACAAACATAAGTCATATCCTCACTCCTGATCACCAATGTTAAAATGCGGGTTACTGGTTGACTGGGGTGTAAGCCCTGGTCAAGCAGCTACCACAAACCTACTCAGGGTAAGTCGCAAACACACCCTAAATTAACCTGTCTCATCCTCTTGTAACTTATCACAGAGCAGTCAGGCTTAACTTAAGAGACAACAGCCCTCACTATGACCTTGGAGGTCTTTTCAGCAGACCGCCGAAGCAACGGGCGCCTATATTACAAGTACTGAAGGATTTCAGCCACAATGTGGGCAGAAATCCTTCAGTAGTCGTGCTGGTGGTCGGAGGCCCATGGGTGGTTCCACCACCACCCCCACCAAAAGAACACCACCAGCCATATTATGACCTATTATAAGGCCTGGCAGTGTCCCGTTCCCTGCCGGATAACCTCCTCACCGGACAAGTAAGTCAATCGTCCGACAGGTAAGGTGGTAGGAGGGTGGGGGGTGTTGTGTCTGCGTGTGTGAGTGGGTGCTGTCTGCATGTGTGAATGTAAGTGTGTATGCATGTGTTCTGGGAGTTTGAATGCATGTTTGAATGCATGTGTGCATGCGTGTGTGTATGCTTGTGTGTATGGGTATTTGAATGTGTGTATGATTGTTGAAGTGAGTGCGTGTTGGAATGTTTGTGTGAATGTGTGCTAGAATGTCTGTGTAAATGCATGCATGGATGCATGTGTGTGAATGTGTGTACGGATGCATGTGTGTGAATTCGTGTATGGATCTGTGTGAGTGAATGCGTGTATGGATGTATGTGTGTGAATGCGTGCATTGTTGCGTGTGTGTGAATGTGTGCATGGATGCGTGTGAGTGGATGCTTGAGTGAACACGTGCATGAATGCGTGTGCGTGAATGCATGTATGGATGCATGTGAGTTAATGTATGTATGTTAGTGTTTGTGAATGAGTGTATGCAGGGTATGTGTGGGTGTGTGTGTGCGTGTATGCAGGGGGAGAGGAGTTCTGGTATGGAAGGGGGTGTTGGGATTACAGGGGGAAAGAAATTCTCTGTCATCTGTAGCCTTTCCTCTAGGGTTTTTGTGGCTTGTGCTACTGCCACAGAAACCCTGGTGGAAAGGCGACTATTGATACCGCCGGCGGTCTTCATTGGACCGCCAGGTCGGAGATGCTAATCTCTGACCCGACTGTCCAACCACCCTGGCGGTACAGGCAGGGATGTGGCAGGTTGGCAGAGGCCAACCTGCCATACTCATAACATGGCAGTCTTTACCACCGGCCCGTCAGCAGTGAGACCGCCACCGTGGCCCTGGCGGTCTTCGGACCGCCTGGGTCATAATAAAGGCCAATGTGTTAAGTATTTCTGCAACACTTCAAACAGTAAAACAGTGAAAACACAACACAAAAGGATACCACCCATGGTTAGAAAAATAGAACTTAATTTGATAAATAAAACAAGACCAAAATGACAAAATCATTAAGTAGAACTTGAGATATAATTTTTCAAAGAATAAACTGTAGAAAAGGACTTAGAAGCAAAAAGCACCAACGGGATAACTGATCCAGCCGTGCTAGGACAAAGTCAGAAGTTCGGGCCGGATGTGATAGAGAGTGGCCCGGATACAGGGACCAAATTGAGCCAGCTGAGCCAAATTACCTTAATCCTGGTTGAGTCAGCATCAAAGATGCTGGGAGTAGGCTTAAGCGATGCATTGGTGTTGATCCCAGCAGTGGTGGCAATGTGTCAATGCTTCCTATCCAGTAGAGAAGACACGTCATTTTCTCCATGCAATAGCAGTGATGTGTCAGGTCTGAGATCTGGTGATTCGAAGGCAATGCACTGAGGTTGATCTGCACTGGAGAGGCAATGTGCCAGATCCGTTTCTCACAAGGGGGTTGATGTGCCAGTTCTATGCAGCAGGGGCTGTGCATTGGTTCCAATCTGCATAGCAGCTGCAATGTGTTATTTCAACTGCAGCAGAGACCTTAAGCCCACTTCCCAGGGTCTGGGACTGGGGTGGGACTACTTGGCAAGGAAGACTCAAAGATGTCAGAGCGCAGGTGTAGATGTAGGTGGTTTGGAAGTATTTTATGTCCCTGAGACTTCAATCACAAGACCCGTCAGCTGGCCATTGAAGTCACTCCGGGTTCTAGGTTGGAGACATGCATGTTCAGTTCTTCTCACTCACAGGCAAGAGGGCAGTAAGCAGCAATGTCAGAACACCAAAGCAGGAGTAAGGCAGGGTAGCAGCCCAATAGAGTGGATGTCCTTATAGCAGCGCAGCAGTCCTTCTTCCTATCAAAGTTTCCACATGTATAGAAGCGTACTGAGTTGGTGGTATGAGAGGTCCAGTACTGATAACCAGTTTTGCCTTCAAAGTGGGGAGACTTTTAAAAAGATGCCTTTGAAGTGCACAGAGTCCTTACCCTTCCTGCCTTGGCTCCAGACTTACTACAGGGGGGTATGCAGCCCTTTGTGTGGACACAGCCTATTCAGGAGTATATAGGGCTGTTTCCATCCCCTACCTCCCATCCTGCCCAGGATGGCCAATCAGGACACAAATAGCCCATCAAGTCAAACCTAGGCTCCCTTTGAGTGTGGCTATCTGGAGAGAATAAACAAAGCCCAGCTGTCACCCACCCCAGACATATGATCAGAGACAGGCAGCAGGCACCAGAGCTAAATGGACAATTTAAAATTTGTCTTAACCATAAGTTGTGATTTTAAATTGTGATTCCAGAGAAACCAAATTTGAGAAACATATTTCTTCCAGATTGTGAATTACACTTCTAAAACGCAATAAGGTAACTTGCATGTTAACCTATGGGAGACATAAGCCGTGCAGTTGTGAAAAACTAATTTAAGAGTTCTTCTTTGCCAGGACATGTAAAACATAACAGTACATGTTAACCTTTTAAATACACTGCCTAGGGATTGCCTTAGGGGTGACATATGTATTACAAAGGAAGATTTTGGCATGGCAAAAGGGTTATTTTGCCAGGTCGACATGGCACTTTAAAGTGCACACATATGCTTTGCAATGGCTGGCCTGGGTCATGTTTTCAGGGCTTCGGAAGTGGATGGCACAAGCAGTGCTGCAGGCTCACTGGTAGCATTTAATTTACAGGCCCTAGCACAAGTAGTGCACTTTATGTACTCTACTAGAGACTTGCAAGTAAATTAAATATGCCAATTGGGCATAAGCCAATGTTACTGTGTTTTAGGAAAAGAGCACAAGCACTCTGGCACTGGTTAGAAGTGGTAAAGTGCACACAATCCCAAATACAGCAAAAATGAAGTTAGAGGAACAGGAGGTCGGAATCAAAATGCCAGGGGGAAACCATGCCAAGGATGCCAGGTCTAACAATGGCCATTAAATTTGCATAATCTGCTTTGGCATCACACTCATATTTTATTCATTTGAACATCATTTTGCACTTGATTTGGGTTTAATTTTTACTCTCGTTTTCAGTGGCCTGCCTTGTTACAAATATGACTATCTGTGGTTTTCTTGAAAATGTTTATATCCATCTCTGAGGATAGAATTAAGTCCAGGATCTGTGACAAAATTCTGACTGTTCAAACATTTCGAGATTTTCAAAATCCTGTCCATCTCCTTGTAATATTTGTCAGGATTCTCTTTCAATTGCAAAAAACTGATTTGTGAATGATTAACATTTCTGCGACTTCAGACCACATGAACATATGCACATCCATACACTTCTCTCAATGGGAACTCGCCAGACTCTGAGTCACTCACATCAGCTCTTTCTCTCATTCCTCCCATGCCCCCTTTCTTTTTCTTCTTATTGCCATCATGCTTCATTCATTGGGTCATATAGTTTTTTTGTACTTCCTACCACTCTGTGAAAAATCTGTCAATTCCCTAAATTGGCCTGTACATTTGGGCCCATATTTATACTTTTGTAGCGCCACATTTGTGTAGTTTTTTACGCGAAATTGGCACAAACTTACAAAATACAATTTTATTTTGGATGTTTGCGCTGCTTTTGTGTTAAAAAATGACGCAAATGCAGCACAAAAAAAGTATAAATATGGGCCGTTGTGTTCTCATATCCTTTAATTCATCATTCTTCATCACCATCCTGAACATCTTTTGCAAGTTGATATTCTAGGTCAAATCAATCCTAAACTCATCAGCCAGCTTGTTCAATCTGGCATGCGCTTCACAAGTGAATCTTCCAGCCTCTATAGTAAAAAAATTGAGTTCAGCTACATTATATCTGTTTACAAATTCTAGATCAAGAGATCCCACTTACTAGCTCCTCAAATTCTGCTTTTAATTTTAAAACATTTATCTATTTGGAGGAAGCCACTTCTGATTTTGATTGTAATTCTGAACATAAAGAAGCTAATGCTGTAATGGTGACAGATGGACCAGAGGCTTCGAGAGATTGTATTCCTGCATCAACAGATGTGGTGACAGTAGATGTACTAGAGACCTCTGGAAATGGACCGGAAATGACAGGAGACAAACTTCTGTCTGGGAGGCCCTGCTTAGCTGGAACATTTGAGCTTACTAAAGGATTTGCTGCCCACAGCCCCAACTGTGATGTTGCACTACACTGTGAGGGATATTCAGTGGGATGGTTGCGAACTTACCACATTATCCAAAAACTCATCATCAATGTAGTTGTCACTGTTAGGCTCTCTTTTGTCATCCCCCTCCCTCTCATGATTTCTTTGTTTCCATCTCTTCCTTTACAATTGCAGAATAAACATCCACACCCTAAAGTACACTCTCTTGTAATTAAAATTACTTTACGTTAAAAAAACATAGAAATTCACTGAAAAAAACAAAGGTTACTATAACTCACGCCCTAAGGTAACTATAACTCATGCCTTCACCATGCACACCTAATTACTCCACATATTATATCATTGATGACAACATTTGCAATAAAATTATTGTGGCGAAATCTGCATGGCAATCGCACAAGTTATAGTTACCTTAGGGCACAAGTTTTAGTTACTTGAAATAATACTCCCTATAACTGCTGAATTTGTTTGGTTTTACATGAGTAAATTCAGAACCCAACTAATGTCTCTGTAACCTTTGTTTTTTGTTTTCTGTGAATATATATATATATACATATATATATATACACACTCTCTCCTTCAATAAAAGGATGATAGGTACTCCTCTTTGTCAAAAGGAATAAATTGGTTACACTCACTTCACGGAGTATATATATATATATTTTATTTTTTTTATCCTACTGGCGGTCATTAGTAGGCAGTTATAGTTAGAACCTTGTTTCCATAGGAAAAGCATTTTTTGACTTGCACATATCTTTGGTGCCGTTTGATGGATTTTCACGAAATTTTCCCCAAAATGTGTGCTGGTAATTCTTGTTGCGCATGAAAACTTTTGGGGTGATGCGTTAAGAAGGGGGTGAGAAAAAGGAGGGCCAAAAAACGTAATTTTCCATGTTAAGTCCCATCAAAATTTTGAAGTTGAATACAGCCTGAACCAATGGATGTATTTACACCAAATTTGGCAAAAAGGTAGATTTTGCTCTGCAGATTGTGCCTTCAGTTATTTGGTGTAAATCCCTTTAATAGTTGCTAAGAAATTCAAGAGAATCTAAATTTGTATATCTAGGGCTGCAGACAACTTTGCGAAGAATAATGAGCTTGTACAGGGAAATGCAGAGCTCCGAGTGGTTGCCAACACTTTAACCAGGAAGTATTGGCAGCCACCCAGGATCCCAGCTACAACCAAGTCCCGCAAAAAAGCAGAACAAAAAGAAAACGGGGCAGGGTAGGAATACCCTGACCCCCAAGCCTTGGTCTTGGCATCTCAGAGAAACCCCACCAGTGAAAAAGCATTTTTTGTAAAAACATTTGCCTCAAATTAGCAGCAAAAAAAAACAAAACAAAAAAGCAAGTGCAGTCTCCAATGTGCTTGTTTCTATTAAAGTCCCTGGGCAGGCCAGGCCCCACGGGCAAAGTCCTTCCACCTACTGGAAGTGGAGGTTTCATCTCTTTTAGACATGTGGTCAGGGAAGGAGAGTAAATGATTGCTCTTGCACACAGGGTGTTGCAAGTTTTGCAGCTCCCTGTGTGCAATAGCAATGTCGACTCCCTTAGTAGGCGGAGGGCCGACTGGGACCGCATTAGCCTTGAGGCACCCGAGGGCACCCAGGAGTCATGCCCAGGTCTGGGGAATTTGTCCCTTGGCCAGAAATGAGCTCTGGAAGGGGGGCCATGTGGTCCCCCTCCCCCATTAGGTTGTGACTGGTCCCCAGTAGATGTGTCCCCGGGGCCGATCTGGCCATGATGCTCATTTTACAGAAATCAAAACTCAACAGGAAGCCCTTAGAAATGTAAACATAACAAGTGCCCCTGTTGAAGTTCTACTTCTGCAAAAGACAAATGATCCTAACTCCTGGGCTTGGCGAAGGCAAAGCAGGTGTGTTTCCTCTGTGATTCCATATTGATAAATTATCTGAAAGCCTTTGTGGAGGTGAATGCACTGTTGATCTATTGGAGGGCAATCTGTATGTGACTGTAACAAGTGGGTTCTTTCTTGTTCTCCCCTGGTCCATGGTTCTCCCATCAAATTGCAATTGTGCAAATCACCTGGAAGTTTCGCCCGTTAGGCCTTGCCCTGCCAACGTACATAGTATTCAATCGTCTTCCTGCCTCTTGCCAGGATGATAGAGAGTTTAACAAGCATCCCCCTAGCACATTTCCCGCCAATTTTGGTGAGGAGTTTGTGATTCTGAGGAATATAAGGACATCTCCATCAAACAAAGAAGCACTTACTTCATATAGTAAAGAGGAAGGACCCTTGTTTGGTGGAGATTTACCTCTTTGAACTCTTGATGTTTTCTCTATAGGAGGATTTACGTTATCACATATTTCATGATCAAGTGCAATCATATTGCCAAAATGCACACAAGGTCATTGGTGACATTTCCTTGTGCTCCATTAGGCAATACTCGCGCCTGGCCATGCACAGTTTTCTTGTTAAACATTTTTCTGCAAATATTACATTGATATTATCAATGATGTTATCAAAGATGTTGTGAGTGCTGTAATTTGTGGGGTAATCAGCAGTGCATGGTGAGGGCGCAAATTAAAGTTAGCTTAGGGGGCAAGTTATATTTACTTGAGATTACCCTAACTATAACAGGTGAATTTCAATGGGTTTGTAGGTTTAAAATGTGAGCCTAATTATGATGTCCCTGTAACCTTTGGTTTTTAAGTGAATTTCTATGTTTTTTATAAATTCTATTTCAGAACTATAACATTCCTGGAACCTTTGGTTTTTTTTCAGTGAATTTCTATGTTTAAAAAAAATAAAGTAATTTTCATTATTATGTGTTAATCAAACCCCTGCCTGCATCCAGGCCCCTTGGCCAACCCCCTCTAACCACCAAACCTTGTGCCATGCACAGCTGTGCATGGTGGGTTGGACGCATTCCCCGCCCCAACCCCCCCAATTTTCCAACCCTGAAAGAGAGAGAGAGAGTGAGAGATTGAGAGAGAGAGAGTCTTAGGCTTTGATGAATCATATATTTAGAATTAGATATTTCCAGAAAAATTTAAAAGAAAAATGTTTCTTTCAGTTAAAAAAGGTTTGATCCCCTTTCAGTATGTAACTTAAATATTTATAGTTGGAAAGAAGCTAAAGCAGGAAATGACCACAGACTCACCTACACTAGAACCATCAATCTTTAGTGTGCATGTCCGAGACCATAACCACTAGGACAGGGGTGACTCCTTAGTGTGCAGTGTACAGACTTAACTATGACATTCAACCCACAGATTTTGAGGGCAAAAAGGATTCAAAGTTCTATCACTAAGAATGTTTAACAGTCAAAACACTGGATAATAAACAAACACACTGATAAGCGTTACTAAGATTTGAACCTTCAGCCTACTGAGTGACAGCACAAGTCCTTGACCATTAGGCCAGAAGTGACTCTGTTCTGCTGTGCATCCAAATGTAACCATAACATTCTTACCAAACACCATGCTAGTCTGACACTTTGAAGTCATTGTAAGGAGAGACGATTGCAGTAACAATCTCTCTCTCTCTTCCATTCCTTTATGGGATGAAAGAGAGACAGAGAGTGACAGGACCGCTGGGGGAGTCTGAAGGCCCCTGTGGTCCTAGTCTGCTCCCATGTCCTGCAGGATCTGGCATTGCTCCCACAAGCATGGATCTGCTTTAAATAGAAGCTCCTTGCTTGTAGGAGCAATGCTTTTATCTGATTCCCCTGCATGCATACTAGTGTGCACGGAAACAGATGAAAACTTCACTTGCAGGAAGTGAAGTGTTTGCTCTGACTTGGCAGGAGCTGTCAAGTCTCCCCCCAAGTCAGAGCAAACAGCTTTGTACCAGGGTGGACACCCTGGGAAATAGCAGGAGCTAGCCTTGTAGGGTGGCCGTCCCAGGGGCAATCTATGGCTCCTCAAGGGAGAGCCATGCACCGCCCTTCAATGTAAAATAGCCCTGGAGAGGTGGTGGTCCCCAGGGCTGCGGGGAGGCACAGGACCCCCCCACATTATATTTTATGTAAGCTCTGGGTGGTGGTCCCAGGGCTACAGGGAGGCCATGTGGTCCATTTGCATTCTATTTGATTAAAGTCCTGGGGAGGTGGTAGTCCTTGGGGCTGTGGAGGGGCCATGCAGCCCCCGCATTGTATTTGACCGAAACCCTGGTGCGGTGGCAGTTCCCAGAGCTGAGGGATCTCTGTGGCCTCCCATGAGTATAGTTTCACATTGGCCCCAGGGAGGTGCCAGTCCTTAGGGCTGTGGGAGGCTGCATGGCCTGCTCACATTCATAAAAAGTTTAGCCCAGAGAAGATGGCGGTCCCTGGGGCATAAAACTGCTCTAGGAGGGTGGCCCCTATGTGTTCCCCCTATTATTTTACATGCTCAGGGACCTGGCCCACCCAGGGGCTCCTTAAAAACAAAACCCAGGAGCTCATACTTTTTAAAAAACAAATTCTAGCAAGTTCACAACACTGTGGTAAAATTGCTGTAACATTTTTAAAAGAAGTGTTTTTAGCCATGGTAGTGTCCCTCTGTGACTCCTGCACCAGAGCTAAGGCGTTAGGGTGACTATATATGGGCCCTTTCTCTTATTTTTCATTTTTTTGTGTGACATGGCTGACACTGAGTTCCAAGATGGCTGGCAACACTACCTTGTTGAAGTGCTGGCAGCCAATCAGTGCTCTGCCGATCTCTCCATGAGCTCATTATTAATTGTGAAGTTGTTGCAGCCACAGATATACAAATTTGGATTTCCTTGAATTTCTCAATAACTACTGAACAGATTTACACCAAATAAATGACAACGTAATCTGTATCCTGAAAGCTACCTTTCTGCCAAATTTGGTGTAATTCCATCCAGCAGTTTGGGCTGTAGTTGTGTTCAAAACTCCTTTGGGAATTAACATGGGAAACACATGTTTTTTTACCCCTCCCCCCCTTTTTCTCAAGCTCCCTCCCCCCCCTTGACGTGCCCAATAAGAATCACTGGCACACTTTTTTGGGAAAGATTTGTGAAGATTCGTCAAAGGGTGCCAAAGATATAGGCAAGTCAAAAATGTTTTTAAATGGAAACATGGATACCTATATATATATATATATATATATATATATATATATATATATATATATATATATATATATATATATATATATATATATATATATATATATGTATATATACATATAGATATATCACTTCTCTCCAAACAGCATGTCACTGCCCCCTGGAAAAATGAGCCACACAAGCAGGGTCAGTTCATGACTTTACTTTGCAAAAATTAGCAAACCACAACTCATTTCAACAGTCCTACAGTCTTGATAATGTGATATGTAGTCACACTTTGTCAAAATTACAGCTGCAAAAAAACATAGACAAAAGATCCCAAGTATCACAGTGTTGAAAAACAACTCAAAATCAATGCATAGTATTGAAAAGCATATACTTGTAGAGATTTCCCAATAATAATACATTACTTAAATCAATGCAGTCCTGTAGTCAGCATAAAGTGAAAATGAATGATTTTTGTAATGCTTGTTCAGTTAGTGATTTACAAAACAGACAAGGACATTGATTCAAATGTTTTAGTCAAAATATGCACAATGCATAATGCTAAAAAAAGACTGGAAACAAGCTCTATCCTGATTAAAAACTATTGAATCAGTTAAATTGATGTCATTGTCAGACATGCAGCCTGGGCAGACCGTAATGTGTTATCCGGGTGTGCTATTCTTTCTACATTATAATAGATCTAAAATTAAGTGTATCATATATGTAAGTGAATATCATGTGGGAAATGGGTAAAAACATAAAATTACACTTGTCAGCCATTGTAATGCAATAATATTAGCAAATTCATTTCCACAAACCACAATGTATCATCCAATGCTATTGAAGCCAGTCTGCTTTAAATATTAAGCATAGCTGCAGTAGCGTGCTAACATAAAGGTCAGCATGCCCAGAGCTCCAGTTGTCACTTTTAAGAGAACTCAGCAAAATTGTAAAAGGGTACACTGAATGTAGCATGCCAGTAGTTCACATAATCTTACACATTTACATTATGTCATGTGACTATTATATATTAATCAAAAATGACACTCATCTTCATTGTAATGAAGTCATAGGAACAGATCTGATACTGCATATCCATGATAAACCTCCTGGTAAGGAAATAATCTCATATAAATCTGAGAAGGTGAAAGAAAATAAAAGAAATCTCTGAAAATTGTGGTAAATGAGAACCAACTCTTCATGAATAAGATTAAGAAAAACCTACTACTAAACTACAATAACACAATTCCCTAAAAGAAGGATACTGCTCACGGGGAGGAGAAGGAAAGGATCTAAAATGCAATATCCCATGCTGTTACAAATGGACAAACAACTCCTCATTCACGTTCATGCCTGCAGGGCTCATATTGCCTGCTTCCAAAATCAACTGAGACTCTAGTCTCATTAGTGTCATTAACCTGTTACCACCTCAAGGGTGTTTAGTCACTGTGTCAAGTCCAAAATATTTAGCCAACCTCCAGTTGCTGGCATGGTGTTCATGGAAATGTTTCACTCTGCTGTATGTGAAGTCATGATCAGTTATCACTTACCAGTGGCCTAGAATACACTTTTTTACAGGAAAAATCAGTGGACCCAATGCACCATTTTTCACATGGCCAAACTATGGGATATACTGCGTAGTGGGTATTGCAGGAAATATATTTGGCTATCCTCCACTATTTGTGTGAACAAGCTAGGACTGCTTGCTCTATGTTAGCATTGTGTTTGCAAGCCTTACAATATCCACAAATTTCGAAACCTACAGGTCGTTGCAGTCATGCACCTTCCTCGTGTTTAAGGAAAACATACACCAGCATGTCTCTGAGTGAAGTGTTTTTTGATATGTTATTGATGGATAAGTACCAATTCAATTTTTGAGGCTTGGGTCTTGTGTAAGGATATGCCATCTATTCTTCAAAATCTTATTCAGTTTATTTGATCCTTGTGAATATTTTTGAGAAAACAAATGGGATTTTGATTTGAGTCAGAATACTTAGGATGTTCAAAAAGGATCTTATCCTTACTGACCTGATATGCCCTGTCACTTGCCAGACTGAGAAGCTTGTGTGAATAACCCCTGGCCCTAAACCTTGTCACCATTTGCTCTTGTGTGTCCCGGTAGCCCTCCTTTGAGCTACAATTCCATTTAGCTCTGAGAAGCTTGGTATACTACATCGGAATTTTGGAGAATGGCTACTCTGGGCATGTAAGATTGAATTGTTTGTGATTTCATTCTTAAACAGTGTTGAGTGTAAAGCATTCTGTCGTACAGTCAAAATGAGATCGAAAAACTCAATAGTATCCTTGTTGTAAGTCAAAGTAAATCTTAGATTAAGGTTGTTGGAAATCAAGATTCTATAAAATTCATACACACACTGTTCCCTGACATGCTAAATATAAAAAAAATTGTCAATGTACCGTAACCAGATAATTATCTGGTTGTTCCATTCTGACATGCAAGGCTCCTCCCACCAGTGAGTGGGCATAACCGGGGTTGAAGCAGGTTCCCAACGCTGTCTCCTGCATTTGTTTGTATAAAACTTGGTCAAATAGTATTAATCATTGTAATAGAATATGTGTGGGGGTAAATAATTAATCACACTGGCCCATAGAAAATATCCACATGCTGAAAAGCCACCCTCATGCCTAATACCGGCATATAGGCTTTCAACATCAAAACATGCTATGATGTAAGGCACTTCCTAACCCCTACTGTGAATTGTAGTTGGGAAATGGTATCCCTTACGTAGGATGTTGAACTCTGTACAAAAGGGAACAGAATAACTGTTCGTTAGTCTGTTGAAGGAGGTGATACTCCTGAGAAAAAATACAGTTTGTTACCCAAAAGAGCAGTTGATTCTTAATTTGAATCCAAATGGGAATTCCCTATCCATAGTTTGGTGAATTTGATCTTTCGCTAGTTGGTCCCTGACTGAATCAAACTTGTGTGCCAAGATCAAACTACACCCTGACTCATAGTCATTTTCACCTCTCTGAAACTTCATTTGTTGACATTGAATAATTTGTTTTCATACATCTGCACTCGTTCATAAACCACTTTCAGGGTGTTGGTGATCCATTCTTGGTCTGGATTTGGTCTGCATGCATTATGCCACTTTGTAACCCTATGTGCTACATTATGCATGTGCCCTGCATAATGTATGCAGCAGGGGCATTTCCCCATTAGGGTGGGGGCAATAAAATGGCACAAAGAAATCTAAGAGATTTCTTTGCCTCATGTTTTTTTGACATTTTTAACACCTTCTCAGAGCAGGAGTTCAAAGGGGGCACACCATTGTTTACAATGGGCCCCTATGTACTGTTCAGGGTTAGCACCACAGTTTTGGTGCTAATTCTGAACAGAACATCAATAGCATAAAAAATGATGATACTTTTGCCCCCTACCCTGCACCATGATGAGTCGTATCTTAGAAACGGCGCACACATGGTGGCCGTAGGGGGGTGCTAAGGGGCGCAAGAAAAGTGGCTTTGCACTGGGTGCTGCACCACTTTCCTTAAATCTGCCTATGTGTCTCTATTGTGCCCCCTCAAACGACATTTTAAATTTAGTTGATGGTGAATGCAAGTGAGTTATGTTTGAGGAATGCCTGGGAATGTGAGTGAATGAAGGTTGACCTTTTAAATGTTGTATAATGTGAAGAAGGGCAGGTGAAGGCTTGATGGGAAATCTGTGATAACATTTTCCTAAAGTGCTTTTGTATAATCAGAATTGTGTATAATAGATAAAAAAACTTTTGGTGTAATACAAAATTATATGTTATAAGGACATAATAAATAAAAAGGACAGGACTGCACCGTATGCCTTAAATACAGCACATTCCTGCCCTTTCCCAGGGATGCAGAGCAGCGCGGCAAAGGTGCTTGCTGTGCTGCAGTATGCCAATTTCCCATAACTAAGGGCCTGGGATTACACCAATTTGCGCCATTTTCTACTATATCAACAGAAAAATTATGCAAAAGAGCATTTGCTTCTCTTTTTATCAATGCAACATTTATGACATATGTACCGTCAGTATTAGTGTTTATTTTGCTTTTCTGTGGGAACTTCTTTGTAACTGAAAACGCAAGCCTCACTTCTCAGAAAAAAGTATTAGTCAAATAATAAGCTCCTGAAAATGAACACCTAACTTTTATTAGGAAGTATATGTCTAATAATTATTGAGGTGTTCAGAAACAAACTCGGGAAAAAGCAGAGGAAATAGAACATATCAAAGGGAAGGAAATAGTAGGTCCGGCATGAAACTATTTTGAGGCTTCTAGCCCCAGACAAAAGTTTAAAATAGACTCTGAGTCGTGATCGGGAAATTAGATTTTATCAGCCACACCCTAATTTATTTATATTTTGTTTCGGTTCCTATTGTCACAAACAACAGCAAAAATGTAAAGAAAAGCTACTGCAGAGAAAAAATGCAACGAAAAATAACGTAAGCGAAGATAGTTCTATATCTATATTATACAAATTCAAATACTTACATTAATCTTTGGGAACGTAATCATCAGGGAGATAGTGTTTGCACTTTACAAAGGGTCAGATGAGCATTTCTTTTAAAACAACAATAGACTAAATGATGCATTTTACGTCGCATAATTTGACATATATTTTTTAAAAAGCTGCATGATCTATAGGAGGTTCTGAAGGGGATTAAATATGATACTACTACTCATTCTGCAGCAGTACACAATAACAATATCTCATCAAAACAGAAAAGCATGTCTCTGCCTAAAATGTTGGCGAATTGTGTACCACATTGATCAGGTCTGTACAAAACCATTCTCCTGCTAGAAACCGAATCGCCCTAGTACGTGAAAGCCTGCTTTAATGCTAGCACACTGCTAGCATGCTACCGACCACACTTTCTAACCGCTACCTTCCCATCTTCTGTTCACTCTTTTCACACCACTCTGGACTGTTTCACCTGCACGGATGTGGCTGAATGTACTTGGTGTTGCAGGCGTCATACATGCAGGTAATTACTCAGGCCGCATCCCAGTTAATCATTATACTGCACACCATGCCACCTCAGTTTGCACCCAGGCATATGCTAATCAATATTGGCCCTGCTAAAGTGGGAACCGTTCTGCCCGACTGGCAGGCCAGGTTCTCCCTGATTGCAACCAACTCAGGACCGATTTCACCCTTGTTGGGGCTCATCAGGTATCGCTTGGTTGCGACACAGGGGCAATTTTAGGCGGGAGACAGCAAAGTAAGGTCATTTTTTGCTTTAAAAATCGTGAGTCTCCTGCCTGAATCATGTCAGTTGGCATGCATATTCTTTGTCAGGTATTTTTGTAGCAGGAAAGGACTTTGTAATGTTCAAGGCTGGACCATGGCAGGGAAGACAAACTCGTTTTAAAGTAAAATGATGGGATTAGGAAGAAAAGGAAAGGGGTTAACCCATATTAAGGAACATCCGAGATATGGCACTAGGTTACGAAGAGGTAGATGTGTGGTCCTAAAAAATAATTACAGTTAGGTCATATGACGACTGATACTAATTGCATGTAACCATGGGTGAATGTAATGTATGTGTGAAGAACTACAGAAATCGCAATAAAGGTTTTTGTTTTATTGGGCCCCAAGTTTAGAAAACGTTATAGTAATCATGAGCAATGAATGTAGAAACATTGGACCTGGCTAGGACGAGGACCCATGTAGACATGTCCTTGCTGAGATACCAAGGCCAAGAACCTTCCCAAGCCTTGAAAGACTGATGTCGGTCCCTCTAAACTGAACTGTTCTTAAATTTAGCTGGGTGGGACTCCAACAATGGTCAACAAAGACCAAACAAGGCACAGTATGAGGAACTAAAGGCTGAGAAACACAACACCGCCCATCTGGTTGCCAAGTTTTAAGATGGGCACTGTGGCTTTTGTGGAAACTTCAGGCCGTCTTTATCCACTATGTTGCTAGGGGTCCTATGATCAGATACCTTCATATTGAGTGCCGTGGTATAGGGTTAGCGCGTGCCTTGGTGCCATGTGCGCGGTGAGGGCTGAGGGATGATAGTCCGGGGATTCTAGAAGGGAAGGCAGTGTGAGCAAATGGTTGTTGGAGGAGGACCGTGAAGGTCGTGTACGGCCTGCTCTCAATAAAGGAATTACAACTTACCTTCGGCTGTTGGCGTGATTACTCCACTAATTGGCGACAAGGTGAACAACTGTGTTCTGGACGTGTATACAACCGGTAGCCTGTGGAGAGCAGGTCCTGAGGAAGCTGCCAGGCTGTGGCAGAACTCGTGTTGTGCGCTGGTGGAGAGTCCACTGTTCGGCTCACTTCAACTGGAGTTGCATGGAGAGCATCATCCTTTTCACTGGGGGGGATCTCTGTGTGTTTTTTGGAGTTTGGTGTCACCTCAGGGTCACGTGCACGAAGACAGCGAGGGTTGGAGTGTGCCTGCTGGTCATGCGCACGAAGACAGCAACGCACTGATGCTGGAAGGAAGCATGCCGCCATCTTAGAACCAGCCATTGGTTTACGTAGGCAGCAACGCAGTGACGAACAAGGGTGCATGCTGCCATCTTGAAACAAGGTTTCTGTTTCACGTCGTTGACAGTTGTTTATGCACGTAAGCAACAACGTGGAGATGTACTAAGGTGCGTGCCACAATCTTTACACGAGGATTGTACCAAGCTGATCGAGGACTGTGGAGAACGCCATCTTTTAGTAAGACAAGCATTATTTAGATGTTACAGCGGTGATGAGCACACCTTACATGTACATTTATACACACCTGTAGGTCAATTATTCATGATTCAATTCAGTGGTGTGCACACTTTTTTAATGCTGGTTGTTGACAATATTACTCATTCTTATTGGTGATGTGCACACCTCAACTGTCTTAAGTTGCACACTTGAAGAAGATTTGATTAGTTACCTTATGTGTTTTCACTACATTGTATACGCATATTTACTAAAAGAAGGTAAACTTAAATAAAAAACATGTGTGCCCAGGCATTTTCGCTTACTCCTCCGGTTCCATTTCTTCCCAGAGCGGGTGAACCTGCAATAAAACGGGTTGATTGGAAGGATTATTTCTTAAATTACATTGCTGCCATTGAAGAGGAGAGTGGGGAAGAATTCTCCTGTGTAAGAAGGAAACGCATACTTTAGCATAGTTTGGATCCTGAGGGACAAAGATGATTCCGATGTGTTCAAACACGCCTTGGAAGACTTGGATGCACATTGCCAACCTGTCGTTTGTGTGGCTGTGGACAGGTATAATTTCTTTCAATGTAAACAAGGCAAGGATGAGACGGTTGAGGAGTATATCTCTGCTCTCAGGAAGCTGGCAATTACTTGCAAGTTTCAGCAACTACATGATGAACTTATTCAGGATCAGATTGTTATGCATTCTAATAATGCAGGGGTGCAAGAAAAACTATGGTTTAGCGGGGATGCTCCCATGAATGAAATCATCGCCATTGTAAAGAAAGCAGAGTTATCAAAATTCTGTGCCAAAACTGCTTTGGGTAATGGGAAGGAAGAAGATTTGGGATGTAAAGTAATGCATGAGGAGAAGAAGTTCCCCCATACTAAGAATGCTTTATGTGAACCTGGGATGAGGAAAAGTCTGCAAGAAAAGAGTACCTTGTGTTACAGATGTGGCAACAAGGGACATTATGTGAGACACAAGTGTTGTCCTGCGGTTAAATTTAAGTGTGCCTATTGTGGTGTCTTGGGGCATTTTGCAAAAGTGTGTAGGAGGAAAGCTAATGATACTATGGTTAAGTGTGTGGGAGTGAGGCAAGAATGTCCTGTTGAAGATTCTGAATCAGAAGATATGAAGTGTATTTTAAGCATTGAAATTATTGTTTCAGGCATCAACGGATTGCATAAGAAACCTTTATGTGATATAAAAATTGGGGTGTATAATACTTATGGTAGCTGATTAAGGATCACCATACACTATTATTTGTAAAGAGATTTGGGAGGAAATGTTTGCTAAACTACTTAATTATCACCTTCTAGCATTCCACCGGTTACATTTACGGGTGAGAAGATTCCAATGGTGGTCTCTAAGAATTTAACGTTTGAGTTTAAAGGGAAGGTGGCACCTTGCACTCTGTTTGTGGTGGAAAAAGGGCCTTCAGTCTTAGGGGGGAAGGATCAAGGGGCACTAAGGGTCAATATTGAACCCCAGAAGTGACATTTAAGAGTTATTGGGGACATTTCCCCAGGTATTTTCAGGTAAAGTGGGCAAACTATCTAAATTCAAGCATAAAATTGTAGTTAAAGAAGGTGTTACCCCCGTGTGCCATAAAGTAAGAAACATTCCCTTGAGAGTGAAAGAAGCTGTTATGCACGAGTTGGAAAAATTAGAGAATGATGGCATAATATAACCTATTTAAAGTGCTGAATGGTTAGCACCCTTGGTAGTGGCTCGTAAGGCTAATGGACAAACTAGGCTGTGTGTCGATATGAGAGAACTAAACAAGAGCATTGTAGTGGATAAATTTCCTCTTACCAAGATTGATGAGTTATTGACTAAATCTAAGGGGTGTTAGTGGTTTTCAACGATCGATGTAAAATCAGCGTACCATCAGATCTGTTTGCATCCATCTATTAAGAAGTTAACATCCTTTATCACACCTTTTATGTGTTATAGGTTTGTTCGCATGCCGTTCGGACTTGCTTCCACTGTCGCTATTTTCCAACGGCTTGTGCACAAGATTTTGGGTGACATTGTAGGAGTTACTCATTTTTAAGACGACATACTCATTATGGGGAAGGATAAAATGGAACATGATGCTAAGTTAATGCTGATTATAGAAAGGTTTGCTGATAATGGGCTGACAGCTGAGCCCAATAAATGCAAGTTTGCTAGGGAATCTGTTACATACTTGAGGCATGAAGTGGGAAGGCATGGCATTCTTCCAAAGGATAGTATTTTGGTTGCCATTAGGGATGCTCCAGCTCTGGTTACGAAGGGTGAAGTTAGGTTCTTTGTAGTGCTAGTGGAGTTCTACGCAAAATTTGTGAAGCACTTTTCTACTAAAACATACGAGCTAAGGCAACTGATTAAAGAGGAACAGGAGTTTAAGTGGGATGCTGAATTGAATAATGATTTTGAACCGATTAAACAGGAAATTTGCTCCGCCATTCCTTTACAAGGTTTTGACAGCCTAGAACAGAGTATCCTAACTGTTGACGCAAGTGGCATGGGTCTTGGTGTTGTACTTCCACAGAAATCGAAGGAGGGTTTCAAACGTACAATTGCATTTGCTTCACGTGTTTTATCTTCCACAGAGGAGAAATTTTCTGTTATTGAAAAGGAAATGCTGGAAGCAGTTTGGGGTATGGAGAAATTTAGGCTTTACCTATAGGGTTCTAAATTTGTGCTGAGAACATAAACCTTTGGTTAAGGTTTTAAAGTCACAGGGTGCTGTGAAGGCACCCTCACATTGCTAGAATGTCGTTACGATTGTTGTACTAAGTTTATGAAGTTGTGTATCTTCCAGGTCTTAGAAATAAGGTGGCTGATTATTTGAGCTGGTCACCATTACCCATTCAGGGAAGCAGTGCATGTGAGTGGGATGAATACAGTGTTGTTATAGCAGACGATGATGAGGCAGGCCCTACTAACTTGGAGAACAATGTTATTGGTGGAAAGGAAAAGATAACTGCTTATAATAATGACAATGTTTTGCATGCAGTAATGGGTTATGTTAGATTAGGCTGGCCTTGCATTAATAAATTGGCCAAGCAATACCTTAAGTGGTGGGAAGTCAGATACGCATTGACTATTAATGACGATGACTTCCTTATGAGGGGAGAAAAGATTGTACCTCCTGAAGTAGTTGGGAGAAAATTCTTGATGTGACTCATGAAGGACATCTGGGTATTGTCAAGTCAGAAAATAGAGTAAAAATGTGGTATTGGTGGCGTGGTTTGAATGGGGATATTGAAAGAATGGTGCAAAATTGTTTGGTGTGTATTATTGCAGACAAATCTTTGAAGGTGTTTAGACCTGCCTTAGGTGTAAGTTCATGCCCCTGGGAAAATGTGGCTGTTGACGTATTGGGTCCAATATCTAATTCAGTGGAAAATGCAATAGGTGACTCCAAGTAAGTAATTGTCCTGTTGGATCATTATTCTAAGTGGTCTGAATACAAAGTGTGTGTGAGAATTGACTCGGCGGTGTTAATCTTGTTTGGGTCGGGCGTGTTGAGAGAAGGTATTCCTAGATCTGTTCTGGGTGACAATGGACCTCAATTTGTGTCTGAGAAGTGGAAACATTTCTTATCAAGGAATGGAATTAAGGAAAAATATACTCCAGTTTACCATCCTGGGGGAAATGGGGCTGTGGAGCGTTTCAACGTGTCATTATGGATTCTGTACAGGCAGCCATTAGTGCAGGTGTGGATTGGGAAAGGGAATTAGCAAGCATGGTATGGGTTTATAGGATAACTCCAACTCTTACTGGATATAGTCCTTTCAAGTTACTTAGGGGAAGAGAACCGTACACAAAAGATAATAGAGCTTGGATGAATCTGAAGATTCAGACTAAGTGGACCCCTGCAATGGTCAATAGCAATATTTTGAAGGCACAAAGGGTATATAAGGATCATTACAATCAAAGTCACAAAGTAAAAGATGTTAAATTGGTGCTAGGTGATAGGGTTAAAGTTAAATTAGTGAGTAAAACGCAAAAAGGGAATAGCAAGTTTTCTAACCCTCTGCGGGTTGGGATGGTGTTTAGGAGTTCAGCCTTGTTGAGTGATGGGAAAATGTGGCATCTGGGCAGATTGGCTAAATGCAGTGAAAAAGTGAAGCTGAATCATGGGAGGGTTGTGCTGGGGAAATCTGGATCTGATTTTGAATGGTTATGAAAAGAGATTGTGGGACGAAAGAATCAAACTGTATTAGAAGAAGAGAGGCACCTAGATGAACAACATGAACATCCGTTGGTGGCCATCCATGTTGGCAACCAGAAGGAATTGCCTCTGGTTACTACCCGTAGTAGAAGACTTGTTGCACATGCAAAGAAGTATCAAAGTTTTGTGTTAAATACTTAGAGTCTATGTGCATCTTTCTATTTCTTGTATTTGTTTTTTAGTTTTGTAGGCATGTGAAGTAATAGTTGCTCTATTTGTTCATTATTAAATAAGGGGGATGTGTGGTATAGGGTTAGCACGTGCCTTGGTGCCATGCACGCGGTGAGGGCTCAGGGATGGTAGTTCGGGGATTCTAGAATTGAAGGCAGTGTGGGCAAATGGTTGTTGTAGGAGGACTGTGAAGGTCGTATACAGCCTGTTCTCAATAAAGGAACTACAACTTACCTTCGGCTGTTGGCGTGATTACTCCAAAAGTGCCTTCCGGTTAGAATATGACCTTCCAACTCCCCAGATGTTACTGAGAACAGTCAGCAGAGTATCTCTAGTACCTTTGGTAAACAGCAGTATCCTCCTGTTTCTCCTCAGAGTGGGCCATGACCGGAGCCCAAGACTTGAGGCCTAACTTTAGGCATGAAACTTTTTCTGCAAAACCTACAGTCTTCATCCATAATCTCTGAAGGAGTCAGGGTCCCAAACTTGCTCTATCCATAAATTGCTGTAATATTCTCTTCTCCTAAGTAGGCACCTGGTTTCATACACCGTACAAGGCTGTCACAATTATTTTTGTGCAAGATAAACCCCCTTGTATGTCCTAGAAGAGATCAACAGTGATGAAGAGCCCTAATATTGAAGATCTGTTTCAAGGTCAGAATATGGCAAGAAAATTGCTGCCCCCACCTCGCCATTGTGATGTCTGGAAATGACTCACCCAGCCCATCACCACTCATTGACATGGAGGCTCCAGGAATTAAAGGCGACACGGTTTGTATGGTGGAGAAGTTAAAAAAACAGAACATCTAGGTCATCTGCATAAAACTTTGTTAAAATCATTACTGAACTGGACTTTGACTTGTGCTAAAATGAATGAACCAAAGAGTTGAACAATGAGACTAGCAATGGATGATAAGAAACATGATCCAAACATGATAGTACTGAGTTAGACATCCTTGTACATGAGCTTGAAAGACGGTGCCAACTTTTGCAAGAGGAAATCGACAATGGAGGAAATGGGTCACGTAGAAACATTAGCATCCTTGGCATTCCTGATTCGGTTCCTGATGCTCGCCTCAATGAATATTTACAGGAACTATTCTGGTCTCTTCTTTCATTGCAGGAGAAGTGCACAATTGAACTAGATAGGGGCCATGAAACACGCAAGGGTCTATCAACCTAAAAACAATCTGACTCCTGATGGTCTAGCACACATTCATTTCTACTGGATGAAAGAGGACATTTTGACATCAGCTAGAAACACAGAGCCCATTGTCTTTTAGGACACACACTTTCACTATACCAAGACATTTTAGTTCTAATGCTAATGAAATGAAAGGCATTCAAACTGGTAACCAATTACCTGCCAGACCATCAGATAATCTCCAGATGGGTGTTTCTATTCAAACTGCTCTTCCGCTTTCAGAATAAACAGGTAAGTTTTATATCACAAGAAGAGACAATGAAGCTGCTCGACCTCCAATCCGCCCAGCATACTACCCGGGAATCCACTTCATCTGTGCAACCGGAATGTAAATTTCATATCACGACAAGAAACACTACTCATAAAATGCATATGGAAACGAGGGCTGCTGATCCCCGGACAAGTCTTTGTGCTCTCTTTTGGCCTGAATTGTTTTTAAAAGCTACAGTGCCATAGTAAGACAATATCATGGGAAGTGCATTGGCTGATTAGGAGGCAGGCCTCACTTGTTGCCAGGGCAGGAGCCCTTTAAACTAACTTCGCGCTCCCGCTATCGCGGGAGGCGCATTGGCTGAGGAGGAGGCAGGCGTCACTGGTTGCCAGGGCAGGAGCCCTTTAATCTAACTTTGCGCTCCCGCTATCGCGGGAAGCGCATTGGCTGAGGAGGAGGCAGGCGTCACTTGTTGCCAGGGCAGGAGCCCTTTAAACTAACTTCGCGCTCCAGCTATCGCGGGATGCGTGCGGGCGGCGCCCGGGCGAAGCTCGGGCCAAGGGCCGGCCCGTCCTGCACCCGTCATCGCCCGTAAGAGGCTGGGCTGGGCCACCCCTCTTTCGTTTTCAGTGGAGGGGGACTATTTATATCTACTAACACTTGGAGTATAATCTGGAGTTTTTTTTAGTGGGTTTTTAATAGTTTTAATTTATTTATTAGTTTGTTTTGTTTGTTGTTTTGTTGTTGACATTTTTTTTTATTGTAATAATGGGCAGGAAAAGAGGTCCATTAACTGGTCCATTGTGGGGTGGTGGTGGTGGTAGTAGACAGGGTAGTGGCACCACCACATTGGAATCCTTCCTCGCAAGAGCTGTCGGGGTTGTTACAAAGGAAATTGATCTGGCAGAGAGGAGGTTATCCATGGAACTGGAGGACTGGCGCCAGGCCCTAACAGATAGTGGTCCTCGTGAGGTCGTGGATGTGGAGGTGTCTTATCTGGGGGGGACCAAGGTGCTGTTATGGCTGCTGCTGAGCCTGTCCAGGTTGAGCCAACAGAGTCAATAGAGGGTTCTGGTGGCCAAGGCCCCTCTAGAAGAAGTAAAAGACTTTTATTATCTTCTCCGCCGGCCTGCCCCATGGATAAATGTAGCCCTCCCCCGAGGAAAAAAAAGGCCCTGAAGAAATTGATACCCAAGTCGAAAACACCTCTCTTGGAGCTCCCTAAGGGTGCGAGCAGTGACCCTGCACCTTGTCAGCAACTGGGTTGTGATACAACTATTTTACTGTCAAAATTTCGGGAAATGATCCAGGAGATTTTGGCCCCCGTTTTGGCGAAATTATCAGCCATAGAAAAAACAGTCTTGCTGATATGTGTGCAAGGAAGTCAAGGGAGGCATGGGGTAGGTGGATGTGTGGCCTCGACTAGGCGATCCCATTCCGGTGAGGAGTTGTCCCTACCAGAGGAAGCTGCGGGCTTTTGGGGCCCCTGGGAAAAACACCCCACTTATTGGTTAATCCTGTAAATTCTGGGGGTCAGGGTGCCTGTGTTGAGACTGCTCCGGCTGCACCGACTTCTCTATTAAGGGCGGATAGGACTGTCAACATGTTTAGTTGCAGTAGGCAGCCTGATCCGGATTCTGTGGCAGCTGGGGGGGTTGGCCAACAGCTGGTTGGAAATGATAATCTGAACCTTCCGTTGGCCAGGCCTTCCCTGGCTTGTTTGGCTCTTCCCCCAGCGTGTGCCCCCTATGTGGTAGTGTTGACGAATGTACCTGCTCTTGCTCCTGGGGCAACTGAGTCTACGAACCAACTCATAAAATGGTTGGCCATTGGTTGAGCAACAACTGTGATTTTTCATGTAAGGATTTTAAGGATATTCTGTTTGCCAGAAGAATTGGCTGGGTCGGGCCCAAAAATAAGGTGGGGAATGAAGACTGTATCATTATAAATGTTAGATATCCTGCCCTGACTCAAAGGCTCCTTTCTACCCATTGTTCTGCTGTTCTTAGAGCAGGTTCAATGGGTATGGTCCCTCTGGGCTATTTTTACGACCACATGCGATTGAGTCCTGGGGTTTCTCTTGGTTCTGGTAGGAATCCCCGCCTGGGTCAGAATAGCCTGCAGGCAACTAGCAGAAGAACTGCTACCAACAGTAAGTTATCCTTGGAAGGGGTGGACTGACAATGCGCCAAGACGCTGGCTGTACAGGAAGAGGTGCCTCCACAGTGTAATCTTATTTCATGGATTATTGCAAGCTATCATGCTAAGTTATCTGATCAAGCGTGGGTTGGGTGTGTGGCTAACTATGGTGTTATCATGCTTCAGGAAACCTGGTCGGAGGGGCTCTCTGTGTGGGATGGGTATGACAGATATGCAATTCCAGCTGTGCAGTCTCTTGGTAGCCGCTCGAAAGGTGGCCTGGTTACCTTAATTCGCCTCTCCAAGATAGTGGGTGCTTTTCAAATTAACTGTAACCACCAAGGTATATTGTTGGTATGGGTAATCTTCTCCAATAACTTTAATATTTTACTGGTAAACCTCTATAACGCTGTGTGGGATGTGGGGTGCCAAATTGGGGCCCTGTTCTCCGTTCTTCAGGTTCTGAAATATATAATGGAGGAGGTGGGGCTGGAATTTTGTGCTATTGTCTCTGGAAATTTTAATGCCAAGCTGGGAAGGCTCAGCACTGTGGTTAATCCCTTTATCTGTGACTGCGAGGATTACTTAGCGCACGGTTTGCAGGACTCTAGAGGCAGGGATCTAATTAAGGAACTCAGGAAGATGGGCCTTCTGAATTTTTATGATATACTGTAGAAGCAGTAGGCACCCACCAACTCCCAACCTATGTGGGAAGAGGGTCTAGATCCACCATTGACTACATTTTTGTGTCTCCTCCTATGAGAGATCTGGTGATTGGGGTGAGGTGTTAGGGGAGTGTTTCAGCGATCATAATCCCCTTATAGTGTACTTTAAACTCCCTGGGGCCCTACGTAAACTAGGACGAGGTAGGCCTGTAGCAGTGGTGACAAAGGACCAAGGTAGGCGGCTTGGGTGGAAGCAAGTAGACTCCCAAAAAGTTGTAGGAAGGGTGGTGGGGGAAAATCTACATTTATTTATGGAAACACTCCTGATAGAGGCTCCAAATCCTAAGACTGTTATGGATGCTATAACAGTAGTAAATGCAGCAGTTAGAGACTGCCTTTTCTCAGTAGGCAGCCACCCCAGTAAACGCAAATGTGGCTGGTATGACAAGGCTTGCTATGATGCAAGGGCAAACCTAAAGATGGCCACCAAGAATCACCCTAGAGATTGGGTCCTCGTAAAAGAAGCTAGAATGAGGTATAAAAGGGCCCTGAGGGATAGTAAGCTAAAACATAAAGATAAAGCCTGGGAAGAGTTAGAGTGTGCTATAGCTCTGAAGGACCCTGGCCTGTTTTGGAAGGTGGTAAATAGAGGTTCCTTTGAAACAGAAACATCTGAGGGCCTTGGCTGTAACATCACCCCGGAGGCCTGGGTAATTCACTTTTGTAGAATCTTTGAGGGTCCTCCCTTAAGAAATATCCGGGAGAACGTGTATGATGTGTCTCCTAACTTTACAATCAGGTTTTCGCTCCAGGAGGTTATTGATGCGATACAGAGTAGTGCGAGTAATAAAGCTCCGGGCCCGGATTCGATCCCTTTGGACTTGTATAAAGCTAACCCCCACCTAGGGCACCTATTCTCCTAAATGTTCTCAATGCAGCAGTTACTGTGGGCATTCCTGCCTCTTGGAGACTGGCATGTATTGTCCCAGTGTTTAAAAAGGGTGATCAAAATGATCCTAAGTCTTATCGCCCTATATCTCCCCTGGACTCTTCTGCGAAGATTCTGGGTCGGATTATTCTAAGGCGTCTGGAGGCCTGGATGATAGGAAATTATATTTTAAGCCGGGACCAGTATGGTTTTAGGGAAGGCCTCGGTACGCGAGAACAATGTCTCAATTTACTGATGATGATCGGTAAATACACGCAGGCCAGGAAAGGTACCCTTTATCTTGCTTTTATGGACCTTAGCTGTGCCTTTGATAAAGTGAACCGGTCTATATTATGGGAGAGGCTAAATCAGTTAGGGTTGGATCCTAATATTGTAGAGATGCTCCGATATCTCCATTCTGGGACAGTTGCAAATGTGAGGGTGGGGCTTAATGGGGAATGCTCAGAGGCTTTTAAGCTTTCAAGGGGTGTGCGCCAGGGGTGTGTCCTGGCTCCTACTTTGTTCCTTCTATATACAAATGGATTGTCTGATTTTTTGATGGAACACTGTAGGGATGTCCCAAAGGTGAAGGGTATTGATATCCCTGTGCTGACGTACGCGGATGACGCGGTCCTTATGGCCCGCACGATGAATGGTCTTCAGGAAATAGTTAGAGCCTATGCTACCTTTCTGTCAGCTTTGGGTTTAGAGGTCAATTTTAAGAAATCACATTTTATGGTTTGCCTAAGACCCTTGAGCAGGGTGGGGGAGCTAAGGGTGGAGGATCAAGTTATTAGCAGGGTCCATGAGTTCCCATATTTAGGGGTCATTTTTGATGAGAAAGGATCTTGGAAACCCTGTATTGCCAGAAGAGTTGTGCTCTTTCATGCAACAGTTTGTGCGACTTTTGACTTTGCTGTAAGGGTAGGTAGTAAACCTATCAAGCCCTTGCTTGAAATTTATAGGCGGAAATGCCTTCCTGTCCTTTTGTATGGTGCGGCACTTTGGGGGTATAGGGATACCCGAGCTCTTACGGTGGAAGAATATCGTTTCTGCAGAAGGCTTCTGGGAGTTGGACAAAACATCCCTGGTTTTTGCCTTCACCTGGAACTGGAGCTTGAGTTTGTGCAGGACACTATCCAGTTGGCTCCCCTTCTGTTATGGATCTCAATCTGGAGTAACGAACATGCCACTCTTAATAGGGATATCTTAAGGGATTGTTTGGCTTGCGAGAATGCAAAGAATATTCCCTGGCTGACGCACACAAGGAAGATGGCTCATGACCTGGGGCGGCCTGAATTGTTTGATTATTCCGAGGGCCTGACTAGCTATGATAAGAAATGGGTTAAGGATAATTTTCTGAGAATCCAGGAGACCAAGAGGGAGGGGGAGGCTTTAGGGAAAAAATCGATCAGGGATTTCATCATGCTAAAGATGTGGGTGGGTCCTGAGCGTTATCTCTTAGAGATAAAGGATGTGAGGGAAAGGTCTCTCATAACTCGATTCCATTTGGGGATCATTAGAAGTAATTTGTGTTTCCCGCTAGGTCAGTATGGGAAAAAAATTATTAGACCTTGCCCCTGTAATGGGGTGTCCCATCAGACCTTGCTCCATTTTACATTGTTTTGTGTTTTTTATGCACCGTTTAGAACTCGATTTTTATTACCTCTCCTAAGGCCCAAGGGTTTCGTGCAATATCGTCCTGCTTTCATGTGGTTGCAAATGGCCTCAGATGTATTGGTGTGGAAGGGCCTGGGATCATTCTTGAAGGGAGCTATTACTTGGTGTAAAAATGTAGAGTTTTTAGAATGATTTCTTCTATTTTATTGTTTTTATGAATGAGGGTTTTATATGTTTATATTTTTGATGGGTGTTTTTACTATATATGGTTTTATTGGTATATTAACAATGTATTGGTGATTATTTGCTGTAATGGATGAATTTTTTCATACTGAATAAAAGTTTCATTTCGTTTCGTACCCTGCTGGCGGTTTTCTATATGATGATTGTGATGTTTCAGATTGCGATGTTTGACACTGTATAACTGGTGGTTAGTAGTCGTAGCGAGAATTCCCAAAGTCTTGCTGGGTCTTCTATACTCCCCTGTGAATGGGCTGCTCATTTCATGTGCATCAGGCACTAATCAGTCCTCAGAACCACCTGTTCCTTTTTCCAGCTGGGAGGAACCCTATTCTCTATTAGAGTTCGCACTTGAAGACACTGCCTCAGCAATCAAAGCACTGAAACAAGGAAAGGCACTGGCCTGGACAAAATCCCAGGTGACCTTTCTAATTCTAACATAAACATGTGGGTCCCATATATCAATACCATTACTAGCACAATTTTAGCTGGTGCACCAATCCTGCCCACATGGAGGAGGGCTGAGATTGTTCCTGTTTTTAAAAAGGGAAATCCGGGTGATCCAGCCAATTACTGCCCCATTAGCCTTCTGGACAATCTCCAGAAGGTTTTCTGTGAGCAAATTCTGGAACAGTTATTGGAGTGGATAGATGGCAACCATGCAATTTCCAATTTGCTAGCAAGGTTCAGATCTATGACTAGCTCTATTTCTCAAGTCTCCAACTTTCTGCAGATTAAGTAGAAAACAGTTGATGTAAGGAGCGGTGATCTTTTTGTGGCTTTTGTAGATCTTCGCACTGCCTTTGATTTGTTTCCCAGTGAAAAGTTATACGTCAACCATCCAGGGGATCGGGGTCCCATATGAATTGTGTTGGACCTGGCTTTTTGACAGGGACATCCCCAAACTTTTTGCCTCCTTCCTCCTATTTTTTCTGACCTGCTGTTGTTGGCTTTTGACCTCTGAGCACTTTACCACTGCTAACCAGTGCTAAAGTGCATATGCTCTCTGTGTAAATTGTACTATTGATTGGTTTATCCATGATTGACTATTTAATCTACCTGTAAGTCCCTATTAGAGTGCACTACATGTGCCTAGGGCCTGTAGATTAAATGCTACTAGTGGGCCTGCAGCACTGGTTGTGCCACCCACCTCAGTAGCCCCTTAACCTTGTCTCAGGCCTGCCATTGCAAGGCCTGTGTGTGCAGTTTCACTGCCACTTCGACTTGGCATTTAAAAGTACTTGCCAAGCCTAGAACTCCCCTTTTTCTACATATAAGTCATCCCTAATGTGTGCCCTAGGTATCCCCTAGAGCAGGGTGCTGTGTAGGTAAAAGGCAGGACATGTACCTGTGTAGTTATGTGTCCTGGTAGTGTAAAACTCCTAAATTCGTTTTTACACTACTGTGAGGCCTGCTCCCTTCATAGGCTAACATTGGGGCTGCCCTCATACACTGTTGAAGCGGCAGCTGCTGATCTGAAAGGAGCAGGAAGGTCATATTTAGTATGGCCAGAATGGTAATACAAAATCCTGCTGACTGGTGAAGTCGGATTTAATATTACTATTCTAGAAATGCCACTTTTAGAAAGTGAGCATTTCTTTGCACTAAAATCTTGTTGTGCCCTTCAATCCACGTCTGGCTAGGTTTAGTTGACAGCTCCTTGTGCATTCACTCAGACACACCCCAAACACAGGGTACTCAGCCTCACTTGCATACATCTGCATTTTGAATGGGTCTTCCTGGGCTGGGAGGGTGGAGGGCCTGCCCTCACACAAAGGACTGCCACACCCCCTACTGGGACTCTGGCAGACAGGATTGAGCTGAAAGGGAACCGGGTGCATTTCTTAGAGACTCTTTGAAGTCACCCCCACTTCAAAGGCACAACTTAGTATAAAACAGGGCCTCTGCCCTACCTCATCAGACACTTGCTGGAGAAGAAACCTGAACCAGAAACTACATCCTGCCAAGAAGAACTGCCTGGCTGCTCAAAGGACTCACCTGTCTGCTTTCTCCAAAGGACTGCTGTCTTGCTGTTGCCCTGCTGCCTTGCTGAACTCTTGTCTGGCTGTGAAAGTGCTCTCCAAGGGCTTGGATAGAGCTTGCCTCCTGTTCCTTGAAGTCTCAGGACCAAAAAGACTTCTGCCTTTCACGTGGACGCTCCGTGCGCCGAAAATTTCGACGCACAGCTTGTTTCGCGGCGAGAAAAACGCCGCACACCGACGCTGATCAACGCGACGCCCTCGGGACGATCGAGACTTCAACGCACAACCTCGCAAGGACAAAGCCGCCCGACTTCCAAGGAGAAATCGACGCGACGCCTACCGTGAGTGCGAAACTTTGACGCACGGCCTCGCAAGGACAACGCCGCCCGACTTCCAAGGAGAAATCGACGCGACGCCTGCCGTGAGACCAAAATTTCGACGCACGGCCTCGCAAGGAAAACGACGCCCGACTTCCAAGGAGAAATCGACGCGACGCCTACCGTGAGATCGAAACTTCGACGCACAGCCCCGCAGAACGACGCGCAGCCGGAAAATAAGCAGGAGAATCCACGCACAGACCCGGGACATCTGGTAATCCCCGCGATCCACAAAAAGAGACTGTCTGCGCGCCGGAAAACGACGCCCGACTTCCCCGCGGGGAAAAGAACGACGCAAGTCTGTGTGTGCTGAGCGGAAAACGACGCACACACCCCTTTTTCCACGCATCTCTTCTCCTGTGGCCCTCTGAGGAGATTTCCCACCAGAAACCAGGTACTCTGTGCTTGAAAGACACTTTATTGCTTTTTAAAGACTTAAAGACTCTTAATATCACTTTTCAGTGATATCTTTACAAATTCGTATTGCAACTTTGATCGTTTTGACATACAATTATCCAGATAAATATTCTATATTTTTCTAAACACTGTGTGGTGTATTTTTGTGGTGTTATACTATGGTGTTGTATGATTTATTGCACAAATGCTTTACACATTGCCTTCTAAGTTAAGCCTGACTGCTCGTGCCAAGCTACCGGACGGTGAGCACAGGCTGATTTTGGATTGTGTGTGACTTACCCTGACTAGAGTGAGGGTTCTTGCTTGGACAGAGGGTAACCTAACTGCCAACCAAAAACCCCATTTCTAACAAATTGCTAAAAATAATAATACACATCCATGAAGGGACCCATGCCAGGATTTGCTGTGGCACGAAAGGAGAACAAATTTACCCACTTTATATCAAAAAGGGTGTCCACCAGGGATGGGTTCTGGCCCCTACCCTTTTTCTTCTGTACATCAACAATTGTGTAAAATATTTAACTAGGTGTGCTAATGACTCGCCTTCTCTTGCTGGGCAAAAGATCCCAGGCATCTTTTATGCAGACAACACTCTCCTATTAGCGAAAACAAGGGCGGATCTTCAAAATCTTGAAGACAGCTTCTGCACATTCAGCAAAGATTTTGGCCATGAGGTAAATGTTGCTAAAACAAAATTGATGGTTTCTACCAAGAGGAGGCAGTAGAATGGTGCGGTTAAAATGTTTAATGAGGTATTGGAAAGGGTATCTGAATTTGAGTATTTAGGGTTTAGATTAGTAAAATCTGGATCCTGGTTGCCACAGATTATAAAAAGTTCTCATGCTGTAAGCCATAAAGCAGGGGATATTATTAGGATGGCAAAAAAGCTCAGTGGTTTTCCATTGTTCCCACAATAGAAAAATACAAAATGTAGGCATGAGGAGAGTCACTTTATGGGGGCGGAATTATGGGGTTATTGCAATCTGTGCACTTTGAGTATTAAATAGGTTAACTTCTTTAGAGCTATCACTGGGGCGGGGAAGGGAACTCCCTTGCTGCCCCTAACATTAGACATTGGGATTTACTTTGTTGCAGACTGGCAAGCCCTAAGGCGGCTTTTATATTGGGTCCGAAGATTAAGTGGCTAGGATGATGAAAAGAGCATGGACCGAACTGGGTCTAAGGTGGTTTGGGGAGGATCCCGCGTCCATTCCAGCAAACGCAGCCCTACTGGTTGAACACAGGTATTGGAAGATGATAGCTTGCCAAAACGAACAGTCAAGCCACAGAGGAAGTCTTTCAAGGTGCTTCTTTATGTATAAGCAGGTGCCTAAATCTGAGGAATTTCTTAATTACATCCGCCCAATGTGAGCTTGCATCTTGTTCCTGCAGTTTTAACAATTGCTGTTTTTATTACATGATGGGATTCCTCTAACAAAGGACCTGCAGGAGTGTTCCCTCTTCTGTGATTGTGGTGGCTGTCTCCAGATTTTAATATGCAGCATGGACGATCCAGCAAAAACTGTTACCACAAGCTGTAGCAAACTAAGACATAGAGGTTCATTCTGCGATGTATAACAGTGTTTTAATCACTTAAATATTAGACTTTACTTTTTATTTTAGTAAACAAGTTATTAATTGCTATTTTATGAGACATTGTTTGCTTATTAGGTTATTATTGTATTGTATCTCTTGATGATGAATTTATGTGATGCCAATTTTATTGACTTTTATATTTTTTGATGATGGAAATGAGTTTTCGATCTATCAATAAAGAATAAACTTTGAAACTTTGATTATAAGTGAGATTGGGCTGCTAACAAAGCTCAAACAATACTAGATAAGCACATGCAATCCCCAGAGGATTAGATTGTTTACTGTTCATATAGTAGAGTGTAGCTTCTGTACTCTTTTTTCCCCTGTCTTCACTGTTCTTCTCTTCTTCCTCATCTTCTTCTGTGGTCTTCTTCCCTCTGTTCTCCGTTTTCTGGATCTTCTTCTGTGTTCTTCTGTGTTCTTCTGTGTTCCGCTGCGTTCTTCTGTGTTCTTCTGTGTTCTTCCGGTCTTCCATTCTTCTCTCCTTCCAGTCTTCTGATCTTCCTTTCTTCTCTCCTTCCGGTCTTCTGTTCTTCTGTTCTTCTGTTCTTCTGTTCTTCTTGTCTTCTGTTCTTCTTGTCTTCTTGTCTTCTGCCTTTGGCTCTTCTGCCTCCTCCGTCCTCTTCTCCCCGCGCCTGCCCTCCTGCTCCTGCCTCATCCCCCTCCCCCACTCGCATCCCCCTCTCTATCTCCCCTATATATCCCGTTCACTATCTACCTCCCTCACTCCTCCTATCTACCTATCTCTCTATCTCTCTATCCCAACTATCTAACTCCCTCACTCTCCGCCTCCTCCGATCTTCCTATCTCTCTATCTATTTCCCTATCTATCGATTTCCCTATCTATCTATTTTCTCTATCTATTTCCCTATCTCTCCCCCCTCCCTCACCCCCTCTATTTCCTATCTTCCTATCCTCTCACTCTCCCTCTCACCCTCACCCACCTCTACAACCCCCCCTCCCCTATCTTCTCAACCCAACTCCTATCTTTTTCCCCTATCTCCTAAACCTCCTAACACTCACCCCCCTCTGCCCTTAAACCCCCCTCCCCCAGCTCTTCTCACTCTTCCTGTCCCCCCCTCCCTCGCGCTTTCCCGCCTCGACCTCCTGCACGCCCCCGCCCCCCAGCTCCCATTCGCCCCCACCTGACCCCTCCCCCCCCTCCTACCTCATATGGTGGCCGCTGCGCGACCGCGCCGCTGGCGCGCCAGAGGCAAGCCCGTCTGCGCCCGTCCGCGCCTGTCCCGCGCCCAGCGCCACAACTCCTGGTCCCCAGCTCTCCCAAGCCCCGCTGACCAGCTACGACCCCACCACCCTCCACGCCCTCAACCCAGGACGCTCCAAAACTTGCTTCCAAGCTCACCCCAAACGCACCCATGGACCCTTCGCCTGCAACTCCTGCAAACGCACCTTCCACCACGCAACAACCACGACCACAAGCCCACGCGCCATCAACCACCTCAAGTGCATCCTAGTCAACGCCCGCTCCGTCCACAAACACGCCGTTGAACTCTGGGACCTCCTGGACTCCATAGCACCGGACGTCGCCTTCATCACGGAGACCTGGATGAACGCCTCCTCGGCCCCCGACATCGCCACTGCCATCCCCGAAGGCTACAAGATCTCCAGAAAAGACCGCACCAACCAGGTAGGAGGAGGGATCGCCATCGTCTTCAAAGACTCCATCAGCGTCACCACCTCCACCGAAGACACCCCTCTCACCGCTGAACACCTGCACTTTCAGATTCGCACCGATCCGAGGACCACCCTCAGAGGATCCCTCGTCTACCGTCCTCCCGGGCCACGCGCCCCCTTCAGCGACGCCATCGCCGACTTCATCTCCCCGCACGCCCTCGCCTCACCGGACTACATCCTCTTAGGCGACCTCAACTTCCATCTGGAACAAAACAACGACCCCAACACCACCACCCTGCTCGACAACCTCGCCAACCTCAGCCTCAAACAACTGGTGAACACCGCCACCCACATCGCCGGACACACGCTTGACCCCATCTTCTCCGCCAGCAAACACGTCTTCTTCAGCCACGACTCCGCCCTACACTGGACCGACCACAGCTGCGTCCACTTCACATTCCGACGCGAGACCCGCCACCTCCGCACCCAACCCATCCCTCGTCGACAGTGGAACAAGATCCCCGAAGAGCAACTCTTCTCCGCACTCGCCGCCAACCAACCCACCCTCACCACCGACCCCAACTACGCAGCCCTCAACCTCACAAACTGGATCTCCAACTGCGCAGACATCCTTGCCCCCCTCAAACGCACGCATCGACAGACCAACACCAAAAAACCTCTCTGGTTCTCTGACACCCTCAAAGAATCAAAGAAATCTTGTCGCGCCCTTGAGAAAGCCTGGCGCAAGGACCGCACCGCTGACAACATGACCGCCCTCAAGAACGCTACCCGCGAACACCACCACCTGATCCGCGCCGCCAAAAGGAACTTTTTCACCGACAGACTGGACAAAAACAGACACAACAGCAGAGAACTCTTCAGCATCGTCAAGGAGTTCCCCAACCCCAGCGCCAACGCCAACGCCGTCACGCCCTCACAGGATCTGTGCGAATCCCTTGCCACTTTCTTCCATCGCAAGATTAGCGACCTCCACGACAGCTTCGGACAGCAGACCCAACCAAACACCACCGAACCGGCATCCACGGCCATCACCCTCATCAACTGGTCCTTCATCAACACGGAAGAAACCAAATCCATCATGAACTCTATCCACTCCAGCGCCCCTTCGGACCCCTGCCCGCACTTCATCTTTAACAAAGCCAACGACATCATCGCCCCGCACCTCCAGACCGTCATCAACTCCTCTTTTTCTTCTGCTACCTACCCCGAATGCTGGAAACACGCCGAAGTCAACGCTCTACTAAAGAAACCTACGGCTGACCCGAGCGACCTGAAAAACTTCCGCCCCATCTCTCTTCTGCCTTTCCCAGCCAAAGTAATAGAGAAGACCGTCAACAAACAGCTGACCAACTTCCTGGAAGACAACAACCTGCTCGACCCCTCACAAACCGGATTCCGAACCAACCACAGCACTGAAACCGCCCTCATCTCAGTCACTGATGACATCAGAACCTTGATGGACAACGGTGAAACAGTCGCCCTCATTCTGCTCGACCTCTCGGCTGCCTTTGACACCGTCTGTCACCGCACCCTAATCACCCGCCTCCGCTCCACCGGAATCCAAGGCCAGGCCCTGGACTGGATCGCCTCCTTCCTCTCTAACCGTTCCCAAAGAGTTTACCTCCCTCCGTTTCGCTCTGAACCCACCGAGATCATCTGCGGCGTACCCCAAGGCTCATCACTCAGCCCGACACTCTTCAATGTCTACATGAGCCCCCTCGCCAACATCGTACGCAAGCACGACATCATCATCACCTCCTACGCCGACGACACCCAACTTATACTCTCCCTCACCAAGGACCCCGCCAGCTCCAAGACCAACCTACAAGAGGGTATGAAGGACGTCGCAGATTGGATGAGGCTCAGCCGCCTAAAGCTGAACTCGGAAAAAACGGAAGTCCTCATCCTCGGCAACACCCCGTCCGCCTGGGACGACTCCTGGTGGCCCACTGCCCTCGGCACCGCACCGACCCCCACAGACCACGCCTGCAACCTCGGCTTCATCTTGGACCCTCTTCTCACCATGACCAAGCAAGTCAACGCCGTGTCCTCCGCCTGCTTCCTCACCCTCCGCATGCTCCGCAAGATCTTCCGCTGGATCCCCGCCGACACCAGAAAAACCGTGACCCACGCCCTCGTCACGAGCCGCCTGGACTACGGCAACACCCTCTACGCCGGGACCACAGCCAAACTCCAAAACCGCCTGCAACGCATTCAAAACGCCTCGGCCCGCCTCATCCTCGACATTCCCCCGCAGCAGCCACATCTCCGCACACCTGAGACACCTGCATTGGCTCCCAGTCAGCAAAAGGATCACCTTCCGACTTCTCACCCACGCACACAAAGCCCTCCACGACAAGGGACCAGAATACCTCAACAGACGCCTCAGCTTTTACGTCCCCACCTGCCTCCTCCGCTCCTCTGGCCTCGCACTCGCTGCTGTCCCTCGCATCCGCCGCTCCACGGCGGGTGGGAGATCTTTCTCCTTCCTGGCGGCCAAGACCTGGAACTCCCTTCCCACCAGCCTCAGGACCACCCAGGACCACTCCGCTTTCCGGAGACTCCGTAAGACCTGGCTGTTCGAGCAGCGATAACCCCCCCTTTTTTCCCCTAGCGCCTTGAGACCCGCACGGGTGAGTAGCGCGCTTTATAAATGTTAATGATTTGATTTGATTACAGCTATTTCAGTGGAATCTAGGGTCATATGATCAGGTAAACCAATAGACTATAGTATTACAAGGATAACCCACCATTTAGCTCTTACTTGGTGATTTGTTAAAAAACATATGTGAAAGACAGACTAATTTTAATCACCTGAGATAAATACCAACAGTATGGTTTGTTATAAATACCATTTAGTGTAACATAGATTGCTATTGCACTACAATTGGCATTAGGCTACAAACATAGCCCTACACTACTAGATGAATGCTAACGATATTCACATTAGCTGAGTAGCTGTACTAGAATTGTAGTTCAAATACAGCTTGGAGAAACACCTATTTATTTGATGGTGTTGTACTGTTAAGAAAAGAAATACACCATTTACTTGTAGGACAGGTAACAGAAATAAAGTTGCATAATATTTTTCCCAAAAAATTGTTAGATGTACAGTTCATACATGAGATATAATTCACTGTGATGATTAGCAATAGTACTGTTGCTTTTATTCTATTATTTGATATACCTACAGATATCAGAATGCCTTCAAAATATTACCAGAAAACAATGAAAATGAAAATGTACTCTAAATATATTAGAGCTGAAGTGCTCAAACCTACAAAAGGACAAACTGGGCATTCAAAAAAGGAAAAGGGTAAGAGTATCACTGCACGTTTACAAAGTGAGAAAGGAGTTTGCACTGGTAATATGCTTCTACCTGGAAAAAATTCCCACAAACGCTAATATTTCTAGGGAACACATCTACAAAAACAAACAGGTGCATTGTTCTCTGTGATACACTCGCACAAGGAGGGAGATCATTAGCAATATTAAATGTAAACAGTTTAAAAATAGAGGGGCATATTTATACTCCGTTTGCGCCGAATTTGCGTCGTTTTTTTCGACGCAAAACTAACTCCATATTTATACTTTGGCGTTAGACGCGTCTAGCGCTAAAGTTCATGGAGTTAGCGTAATTTTTTTGCGTGGACACCTTCCTTGCGTTAATGATATGCAAGGTAGGCGTTCCCGTCTTAAAAAATTACTGCGATGCATATGCGTCGTATTTATACTCCCGGGCAAAAATGACGCCCGGGAGTGGGCAGGTCTAAAAAACCCGCATTTGCGCCGGATTTTAGCGCCTGGGTCAGGGCAGGCGTTGCTAAGACAGGAGTCATTTCAATGGGGGATGGGCGTCGTAAAAAAATGGCGCAAATCGGGTTGTGGCGATTTTTTTGCCTCAGCCTGACTTGCACCATTTCTGGACGCCCATACGCCATTTTCCCCCTATGCCGGCGCTGCCTGGTGTACGTTGTTTTTTTTAACGCACACCAGACAGCGCCGGCAGCCTACGCCGGCTAACGTCATTGAATAAATACGGCGCCCGCATGGTGCTTCAGAATGGCGTTAGCCGGCGCTAATTTTTTTGCCGCAAAACTGCGTTGGCGCAGTTTTGCGTCAAAAAGTATAAATATGGGCCAGAGTACTTAGCAACTTACTAAAATATATCCCACTTGCAAACAACAACCCTTTGCCGTTAAAAGAAAATTATTTATTTTAATAATGAAGTGCATGAAAACACTGATATGTTTAATTTTAACCTACAAATTGTATAAATTATGAAAAAAACATTGAATCAGATAAACTTCTCTAATATATTTGGAGGTTAGTGGAGACACGTCCAGTACTGAACCATGCATTCAGGAAGAATGTTACACAGTTATACTAATTGGGTGTCATCTGCAAACAGTGAAGGACGTTGCTATGAAGTTATGCATGGCTTTGTTGTAGGGTTAGAAAAAAAGTTAAAAATGTAACAGCATTCAAACCAGGATTGTGAGGAAAAAACAACTAAACATCCTGTTTACCAATGGAATTGCACTTCAATATGCAAGACTGAGACAATTAAAAACTACAAAAGGTTATTACTATTTTAAAGAAAACATTTGCAAGGTAGACTTAAACTTTGCAAACATTAGACAAGTGCCCATTTTGAAATATTACACAGCTGCTAGACCATAGTTTAGGCTGCCTTAAAAAAAGACATTTGTAATTTAACTTTTCATAACATTAAACTGCTTTCAACTCATCATTAAAGCATTCAAAACTAGCACAAACTTTATACTTTGTTAAAGGATTTGAAAAACAACTGGAACTAATAAGTGATGCTCCATTACACTGTAATGCTGAGAAGGTTCTATTAATAACAAAGTATATACTTTGGTAGTGAGTCTGAAGATGACATGTGTGCAAATATTGCATACCCAAAAAGTACAATGGACATTACAAATATGGACATTCAACACAATTATTCGCATATTTTTCAATTTCACGAAACTATTTGTGAAAGTCCAAATAAAGAGTGTATTTATTGTGAAAACACACATTGTGAGAAACAAACTTAATATATTGATTTGTTTGAAAAATGGCAAATGAAGACGGAGAAAACCTGCTATTTATCTTATTGCGAAAACAGATTCAAATTGTATGTTACATATTGCTTTGGGAACCTTGATCAAAACAACATGCCTCAAATGTAATTAGGAATAATTTAGAAATGTAAACTACTCCTGCAGAATTACAACATTTGAATTTATATGAAAGGATATGAATTCAAACTTTACATCCTTTTCAAACTATAATTATAATGCAACCTAGCCGTTGGAAATTTTACGTTCAATTAATAGTCTGTGCACTAAAAGCAAAGGTTGTTATTCTACCATTAGATTTAAAAAAGCATTGAAGCTGTGGGAGCACAGCACAAATTAGAAGAATATTTAGTAGTATTAGTTAATGGAGTATCAGCAAAAGATAAAAAAAATTGGCAAGAATTGATAAGTATTTCCAAAGTACAACATGCTATTTCACACTTGATAGAAATTAACGTACAATACCAGAATTTCCAACTAAGGGACTTCATAGCAACTGCTAGTTCCAAATTAAAGTAACGTAGGACAGTTTCAGAAAATTAGTAAAGAACACTCAGAAGAAATATCTGAGCACTACAGTATACAACCTTTGGATTCAAAAGAGTTAATCGGTGATGCCTTAAAAGTGTATTAAATAATAGTCAGTATTTGGTAAACACCTTTAGAGCCTCTATGTTATCGAATTTTATTTCCAACTGGAAAAGGAGGGCTATATGATGACCGTTCTAGTCCAATTTCTGTTTCATAATATTGTTCTACAATGCCCACATTCAAGGACCCACATTTTAGGCAAAACATACCTTATATTTTAACTCTACTATATGAAAGTGAATTATCTGTTACCTTCAATGCTGTTGCGAATGTGATGTGAACTGAAACAGGTTTTAATAAATTAACCACTACAGATTTCCTAAATAAAATGGAAACCTAGAATATAACTTCATAAATATAATGGCATGTCAGCGTGGTTGAATATTGGTTCCGAAGACATGGAGAACTAAGATGTGTGTTGAGGAATTTGGGACCTCTGACAGGTGGTCATTATGACATTGGCGGTGACTGTTAAAGTGGCGGTAATACCGCCAACAGGCTGGCAGTAATTACTGCCAAATTATGACCATGGCGGTGAGAACTCCCATAGACAGCCAATGTACCACACCACCCACCAGGACATTAACACCACACACCACAGCGGTAGCCATCAATAGCTAGGCGGAAGACAAGGTACTGCCCACCATACTATGACACAGCACACCGCCACGATTTCCAGGGCGGTATCAATGCCATCAAAAGCCTGACGGAAACACATCACAGAAGCCCAAAGACTCACCAACAGAGACACAGAGAAGCTCAACACCGCCATGGAACCGGGACTTCAAGTCTTCCCTATGCTCTTCTCCGCCATGCTCCACCTGGAACACCAACACCGACGACAATGGTGAGTACAGCCGCCTCGCACACAAGGGAGGGAGGGGGTAAAAGGAGAGTGACACACACCAGACACAGACACACACACACCATACACACAACCACCTGCAAATGTAAACCAATTCCACACAACACACTGCATAATATTTCAAGGACTAGAGGTCGGCAGTATTGCAATTGTATTGCAAGGCAAAAGCCACCATATGAACCACTTTTAGAACAGAGATACATAAACAATTGTCCAGAAAGGGCCCATGCCCAGTCCAAAGTCCATAAGGCCCACATGGCCACAGGCACAGTCCAAGCCCCAACTTCATTCTGACTAACTACGCACAAAACTGTGCACGGGCAACATCAAGGAAGTGGACAGGTCCCTCAAGGGGAAGGGGGATGGAGGGCACCTCAACTGAAGTCAGGAACTTGCCCACTTGTTCAGGAGTGGGTTCCATGCCCATTTCCAAACCCTGGGGAGTGCAAAGTCACAGTCTCTGAGGTGGGGAACTTGCCCACTGGTTCAGAAGGGGGCTTCATGCCCATTTCCCAATGATGGAAAGTGCAAGGTCACAGTCTCTGAGGTGGGGAACTTGCCCACTAATCCTGGAAGGGGCTCCTTGTACAACAGTCCCTGGAGGGTGGCCTACATGCCCTCTGCTGGAGGTGAGGGCTGCTGTGTCTCAGCTGGAGATGGGTGAGGACTGCATTGTCTCTGCCGGGGGAGGTGTGTCCTGGGCAACCTCTGCTGGAGGTGAGGGCTGCATTGTCTCTGCTGGGGGAGATGTCTCCTGGACAGCGTCTGCTGGAGGTGAGGGCTGCATTGTCTCTGCTGGGGGAGGTGTCACCTGGGCAGCCTCTGCTGGAGGTGAGGTTTGCTGTGTCCCAGCTGAAGATGAGGGCTTCGTGCCTGTCATTGGTGGTTGAATGGGAACCTTTTTTTGCTTTGGTGGTTGAGTGGGAACCTTTTCTTGCATTGGTGTGTGAGTGGAAACCTTACCCCTCCTGGTTGGTGGAGTGGGAACCTTCCCTTTCCTGGCTGGTGGAGTGGGATCCTTCCCTTTCCTGGATGGTGGAGTGGGGTCCTTCCCTTTCCTGGATGAAGTGGGATCCTTCCCTTTCCTGCCTGGTAGAGTGGGATCCTTCCCTTTCCTGGCTGGTGGCGTGGGATCCTTCACTGTCGCCACGACTAGGAGGTGCCTCCAATGTCCCTGTGGGCTGTTTGGCTGAGGTGCTGGGCTGGGTCGTTGGGACCCTGCTCTTACGGGTAGGGCAGGGGAGGGGAGAGGATGGAAGAGGTCAAGACGGGCAAGGAAAAGCTTCTTAGAGGCATTGGGGCGGGATGTGGGAGGAGGGATGGGAGTGGAGGTTGATGGAGTGGTTCTTGGAGAAGTACATCTGCTGGACTTGGGTGCAGGGGCAGTGTGCTGATGTGAGGTGGATGGCTGTTGGGTGTCTGAGTGCCTGCGTTTGTGTCCCTTAGGCAGGGGGGCTCAGACAGGGTGGGGGAGGACACAGGGGATGCATGGATGGATGTTGAGGAGGTGTCTGCCAGTGAGGTGTGTGTACTGCTTCGTGTGGTGATGCTAGTAGTGGCTGTTGAAGCAGTGCATGCAGGTGTGAGTGTGGACGTGACTCTGAGAGAGGTGGAGAAGGAGGAGGAGGAGGGGGAGGCAGTGGAGGCAGTGGATGTGGATGAGTGTGCAACTGTCTGGAGTTTGTGTGAGTGCTTGTGGACTGAAGTGTGGTACCAGTGTTTGACTGTGCCACTCTTGTGTAATGTCTTGTGTGCATGCTAATTTGTATGTATGCATTGGATGAGTTGAGGAGACTGGAACTGAGAAGTGGTAGTTGGAGGGGGGACGGTAGAAACAGGGACAATGGCTGCCTTCGGAGAGGAGGCCAGAGCCTGAATTGATCTCTGTTGGGCCGCCAATCCACTGTGGATGCCCTCCAGGAATGCATTCCATTGCTGCATCTGGAATCCCAGCCCCTGGATGGCATTCACAATGGTTGACTGCCCTACAGAGATTGATCTCAGGAGGTCAATAGCCTCCCCACTCAGGGCAGCAGGGCTCACTGGGGCAGGGCCAGAGGTGTCTGGGGCGAAGGAGAAGCCCACCCGCCTGGGTGAGCGGGCATGGGCAGCTCCGCGAGGGGCTACAGGGTGGTCACACAGGTGTCCGTCACCACCAGGGAGCTTCCATTAGAGGAGGTATCTGAATCAGTGTTGTCACCTCCTGTCTCCGCCGTGGTGCTCCCCTCGTCCTCTGTCCCACTGTTTCGCTCAGCGTCGGTGGAATCTGCCTTCTGGGTCCTGTGGGATGCAGCTCCCTCTGTTGCCGGTGCCCCTGCTGCTCTGCCAGATGATGCTAATGCACACATGAACAGGATGACAGAAGGAGAAAGGGGGGAGGGAGAGAAAGGGAGCACTGGGTCAATTACAGCACCAGCACCACAGTTGAAAAACACAGTACCATCACACAGGGATCAGGAATGAGCACTATGCATTGCACTGGCATTAAATTGGCTAGGTGCCACAGCAAGATGAGGGCCAACCACCGCTAACTGCACCCCTCCTGGGACCCACAAAGCCCTGACTGACATGGAATGCAACCGAACTAGGTTACCTGTATTTGCCATACACCCATTAACCTTGAGCTGGATCACGCTGCAAACACTGACCAGGCATCAAGGGGCACCCACTAACTCACACCCACCACCCGGATCCCATGCCACCTACTAATTATTGTAGTAACGTTCACTGTACTCACCCCCTTGTGGCAGATGTGATGCCTTCAAGCCCCCATCCAGCTCAAGGTAGGCCACAGCAAGTATGCGGGCCATCAGGGGGGTCAGGTTCCGACAGGCACCCCTTCCTTGTTGGGGGGCCATCCCCAGCTGGGCCTCCGCGGTTTTACGTGCCCATCATCTCTGGTCCTCCCACCGTTTCCTGCAGGGGGTGCTCCGCCTGCTGCAGACCCCCAGGGTCCGCACGTCTTTGGTGATAGTACGCCACAATCCCTTCTTTTAATGGGTGCTGACCTGCAGAGGTAATACAGACAGGAAGACACCATTACACATACAATTCAGCCTGTCACACAAATGACCCACAAATCCTGTTTCCAACTCCATTGGCTCACACATCGCCTGGCGCCCACCATGTACAATGCCAACAGACATCCACCAAATGACACTATGCCTGCGCACACATCTCCATGCAACCTTCCCTCATGCATCGGGCCAAAAGTGTACTCACCTGTTGGTCTGGAGGCCAATACAGCTGTCCATATTTGGGTAGGGCCCCATCCGCCAAGTGCTTCATCTCCTCCGAAGTGAAGGCAGGGGCCCTTTCCCCAGTCACACGGGCCATGGTGGGTTCCAGACAAAGGTCACAGCAGCACATGAGGTGTTGGTGTTCTCCTGTGGAAAGTCAGGAATCAAGTGAGGTTAGAGACAGAAAATGGCGGTCATGTCCGTGGCAGTGTACACCGTCACCGCCGCCGCTGATCCCCATTGGCCACTGTACCCCACAGAGCCCCATGTTAGCCAATGAGGAATTGCATGGTGGTGCAAGTCCGCCTTCCACCACGACGGCCAACGCCAGCGGAGTTATCTCACTTCCACCTGTCCCTAGATACAGGACAGGCGGTTGCCATTTCATGGTGGTGGACTACATACAGATATTCCATAACTGCGTCAATGCCGACAATTGCACATACATTGCCATTTCCATCTGTCCCATCACATTAATACTGTATTCACACTGAGGTGGTGGTTCCATTGTTCAAATTGTGACAGCCTACTCACTCTTGTGTCCCTTAGATACATACCACTGCAGGTGAATAGGAGGAGACAAACCCCTGTGTACAGACCTCTTGTGGACTTGACTACACTGAAGGACAGGCACATTATACTCACCTATAGACTGGACAGGGCCACAATCACAGAGCTGTGTGCCCAATTGGAGCCTGACCTGATGTCAGCTATCCGTCATCCCACTGGGATCCCCCCTCTTGTGCAGGTTCTATCAGTGCTCCATTTCCTGGCAACTGGTTCATTCGAAGTGACAGTGGGCTTGGCAGCAGGAATGTCACAGCCAATGTTCTCAATCGTGCTGGCAAAGGTAATGTCTGCCTTGGTGAAACACATGTGCAGCTACGTTTCTTTCCCCCAGGTGGAAGATTTGGCCACTGTGAAGGTCGGATTCTATGCAACGGGACATATACCCAGTATTGTTGGGAAGATTGACGGTACACATATTGCGTCTGTCCCCCGATAGAATGAACAGGTGTTCAGAAATCGGAAGAGTTTCCACTCACTAAATGTGCAAATGGTGTGTCTGGTGGACCAGTACATCTTTGACGTTACTACCAAGTATCCTGGATCGGTGCATGATGCCTTATTTCTGAGGAATAGCAGCATCCCAAATGTGATGGCCCAACCACAGAGGCACAGGGTATGGCTAATAGGTGAGCCAAAGTCCCCATACACTGTATGTCAGTGTATGCCTTCAAGAGTTGTCCCCATAGGATTGTGTAAGGCTAGAATTTGTCCCTCACTATTTACAGGTGACTCTGCTACCCAAACCTATCGTGGCTCCTGACCCCTGTGAGGAATGCCAGGACAGGGCCTGAGAACCATTATAATGATGCACATGGGCGAACCAGGAGAATAATCGAGCGGACCTTCGGCCTCCTGAAGGCCAGGTTCAGATGTTTGCATCTGACAGGTGGATCCCTGTGCTACTCACACGAGAATGTCTGCCAGATAGTAGTGGCATGCTGCATGTTGCACAACCTGCCCTTCAGACGACACGTGCCTTTTCAGCAGGAGGAGGGAACTGGAGATGCCCCTATTGCAGCAGTGGACCCCGAGGACAGTCAGGATGAGGAGGCAGAGGATGAGGATGTGGACAACAGAACATCAGTTATACATCAATACTTTAAATGACACACAGGTGTGACAGTGCAACTGACCCTTACTCTGACTATTGATGTTTTCTGTGTGGCTGTAGCAGGAAGGCATTCACCTCCTTTGCGTCTCAACTTACTGTCACATATGGCTTGTCCTTTTACAGATGTTGGTGATATGACAACAGTGTCCTGATGTGTTTACTGCAGACAGCTACAGGTCATTATTTGTATGCTATCACAGTGTTCAGATCATTTGCTCTAGATGTGACTGATCCCCTAAATTCACATTTTCAACACATAAAACAGTGTCACTCAAATTGTGTTCAAGGGTGTTTATTGTAGTGCAAATCATTGACTGTAAAGTGCAGTAGAACGGGGTGATGGTAGAGGAAAGTCCAGGGTATTGTTCCAGTCTGTTTGTACACAGGTCCAGTGTCCAAGGGACCATAGGAAGGGGAGCAAAGGCAGTTCAAAGTGGACAAGGTGACAGGGTGGGACACAAGGGGGACAATCAGGAGAGTCTCATTTCCTGGTGGTGGTCTTGGTCTTGGCAAGTGTATCTGGCTTCTGTCTGGGTCGCAGGGAACGTTTGCTGGGTGGTTCATCTTCTGCGGGGGGTGCTGGTGGCCTGTGGGTCCTGTAGTGGGGCCTTCTACCCACTAGTTGCAGCGGAAGTGGAGGGCTGGTCAATAGACTGGTTAGTTGTAGGGGCCCACTGCTGTGCTGACCATTCCCTTATGATGTTGGCCATGTCTGCCAGCACCCCTGCCATGGAGATCACAGTGGTGTTGAGAGCCTGCAAGTCCTCCCTGATCTCCTGATAGTGTTCCTCCTGCAGCCGCTTGTTCTCCTGCATGTTGTTAAGGATCTGTCCCATGTTGTCCTGGGACTGTTAGTAGGACTGCAGGACATTGGTGAGTGCCTCCTGGAGAGTCGGTTCCCTGGGCCTGTCCTCCCCTGGTTGACAGTGGTCCTCCCAGTGTCCCAGTTGCCCTGTGCCTGTGTTTCCTGAACGGCATGCCCACTGCCACTGACCCCAGGTCCCTGATTGTCTTGGCTGTGAGGTGTGGGCTGGGGTCCCTGTACAGGTGGGCACATTGCTGATTAAAGTGTCCTGGGGACAGAGGTGTGGGTATGCTGGGTGGGTACTGTGGCTTTGGATACTGATGGGGGAGGCTCTGTGGTTGACTAGGAGTGGGCTGGGGTGACCAACTGACCAGTGGTCCATGATGGGCCAGGTAGCTCATCCAGATCCTGTAGTCCAGAGTTACTGTCATCACTGGGGGCATCTTGTGTTGGGGGACCGGTTAGTCGTGGCACCTCCTCTCCGCTGAGATTGGCAGAGGCACCTGTGGGGATGTAAGTGATGTATTATACTTCATGTCTGTGATATATTGTACATCCCTAGCTTCCCCTCTATCGTTGCTGTTGCCCTGCCACATTTGTTTGTGTATGGTGTTGTATTGTGGGATTGTAAGTTCTCCATGCTGTGCATGCTTTTGTGATGGGTGTCCATGCAGGGCTGGGAGAGCTGTCCATGCATTGGTAGCATTGCAGGCCTTGGCATTAGGGTTAGTCATATGTGTAGGTGCAGTGTGTGCGATGGAGTGGAGTGATGGGAGTGAGGGTGAGGGGCTGTGATGGCATGCAGGTATGTGGGTGATAAGTAGTAAATATTGACTCACCAGTGTCCAGTCCTCCAGCAACTTCAGTGAGTCCCTCAGGATGCAGGAATGCCAAGACTTGCTCCTCCCATGCTGTGAGCTGTGTGGGAGGAGGTGGGGTCCACCACCAGTCCTCTGTATGGCGAGCGGGTGCCTTGCTACCACGGAACGTACCTTCCCCCGTAGGTCATTCAACCTCTTCCTGATGTCGTCCCTTGTTCTTGGATGCTGTCCCACGGCGTTCACCCTGTCCACGATTCTCCGCCATAGCTCCATCTTCCTGCCAATGGATATTTGCTGTACCTGTGCTCCAAACAGCTGTGGCTCTATCCTCCACCATGACCCGCAACTCCTCATCTGTGAAATGGGGGTGCCTTTGTGGGGACATGGGTGTTGTTTGGTGTGTGTAAGTGTGTGGGTGTTGGGTACTGTGGTTAGATGTGTGAAGTGGGGTGCGTGAGGGATGTGTGGGTGTATGTGGTGTGTGCATCTAGTTGTCACGGTGGTCTTGGAGTCAGTCTAGTGGCAATAATTTGTATTCGTAAAGGGTTGGGTGTGTGTTTTATAGTGCTGTGGGTGGGTGGGTGTGGTGTTCGTATGAGTGTCCGGTGTGTGTATTTGGTATTGGCCAATGTTGAGTAGTTTAGTTTTGGGTGTCCATTCTGAGTGCGCCGGTGTGTACCTCCAATGGTACCACCATTTAATGTCCACTGTGGTGATTCATTGGTCATGATGTGGTGGGCGTTGTTCTGTTGGCGTAACGGTATGGGTGTTGGTTCCGCCACTTTAACACTGACCTTTGGGCTGGCGGATTTGTGTATGTGGCTTTATTCTGTCGGATTGGTGTGCGTATGTCATAATATGGAGAACGGATATCCGCCACCGCGGTGGTATGATGGCGGCCATCACCTTGGCGGTGAACAGGATTTACCGCCAATGTCGTAATGAGGGCCTTAGTTTCTTACTTTGAGTTAGTGCACCTTATAGTCATATGCTGTTATTGATAAAAACATGCACCAAACATTTGGATATGTCTCACATGAATCTGACCTTCAGTTCATTAAATAATATGCTACTTCTGACATCCCAAATAAAAAAATTAAAAAAAAATCAGAGTCACAAATACTGTTTAAGAAAATTTATAAACAGATTTAAACCATGCAGTAAATTCTGTTTTGGATTTGGATTCCCAAGACCAATTTTAAATAAAGGAAGAGTCAATCCTTCTCATGTCTTCTGTTAGGTATGTTGTGAAAGGAAACTCCCCTGCTTTGGATTCCCAAGAACAATTTTAAATAAAGGAAGACTCAACAATATTATGGCTTCTTTTGGCATGTTGTGAAAGGAAAGTCCCATAAAAACATGCAATTTTAAAAGAGGCCATGTAAGGAAACAGGCTTTTGGCAGATTTCCCCCAACTTTTGGCCTTATTTAGGACTATTAGCTGCTTGTTTTCGACTCTGAGAGCGCACTGAGGCCTGCTGTCCAGACCTCAGTGACAGTGTTCTGTCCCCTATTTGAATGGTATATGTCATGGTTCACATCCTGTGGTCCGCTGCCCCCCCCCCCCCGGGGTTCATGACACATTCCCAGGTGTCCACAGGCTTGGGACAGTAGGAAGGCACTCCTCCAGCTGGGACCTCTGACATAAACATGTGCATGATTTTATATTTATTACATCCTTTGTGCAGCAGTTTTAAAAGCACTGCAAAGTTCCTTATATATCCCACAGCTTTCAGGGAACTAAAAGCATCAAGATAACTCTGGTGATTAATGTACCTGCAAGATAGGGATGTGAGTTTTCTCCAGTGGCAGTTTTGACTCCTCTGAGGTAGCACAGTGGTTAATATGCCTGCTGCAAAGAATGGTTATCATGCAAAGAACAGTATTTTATGTGCTCAGCACAAAGGGTTCCTGCTTTTGTCACAGAGATGCTTTTGTTACTGTGCAGTTCATAAGTTACAATCATAATGTAGCACAGTGAGCTATGAACTACCATAAAAGAGCTGCATGCAAACTGCATTGCACACATTAGGAAATGTATGTTTTTTCCCCTGTCTTTCATTTTCCTTCTGCTGCTAAAAATAGGGTTGTTTGCATAGAAATACATTCTTATTATTAAAGTTAACGCTAACCACTGTTATGTTCTGAATCCTGAGTTTGTGCTTCGCCAGACCAACATTCTTAGAAATTGCCTGCATTTGTGGATGACGTGTTAAGTGCTCCAACACGCTACACTGGTATGAGAGGTGCTATAAAACAAAATCATTACACGTGACGGAGAGGTTATGGAGAAATGAGAAGCCAGTATGGTTTTACTTCCTTTCCCCACTACATATTTATGTGAAAAGCTTTCTGGGATCTTATGTAGCTTTAAAAATTTAAACAGAAATTGTTTGGGAAATGTAAAATCTAACCAGAGGATTCAGCTTTCCTAAATAAAACTAAACATTGAAAAGTTAGTCTGCGAGATGAAGCACCAAACGTCCCATTAAAATATTTCAATGTTTGCATATTTTTTCAATATAAAATAATTATATCTTTAATAATTTGAGTATTTGCTTGGTGGGTACTTGTTTGTGTATTTTTGTGAATTACTGTTTTAATGTTTGACATTTAATTTGTACAAATGCTTGGGTGTCCCCGACTTCCAGTCGTGATTCAGTGGGGGTCCTCTGGAATCTAAAGGTTGGAAACCACTGGTATATGTAATTGGATACCCCAATTAGCATGTGCTGACTTACTTATAAGTCTCTAGTATATGGTACCCAGGTACTAAGGTCATGTAAGGCTGGCTGTCCATGCAAGAACTGCACCACTGTTTGTTTCACTCTGTGTGTAAGAAAGTGAAAACACAACTTTCTGCTGCCGTTTTAGACTGAAGAGGCTGTGCATGCACTACACACCTGCATTTGCACTTACCACAATGTCAGAGTCCCTTAAGTATATACGCAACTCTCCTCCAATGCATGCCTATGTAGTCCTAGGGCAAGGAACTGTATATTGTAAAGATATATTTTTTATATATCTGTACAACAACACTCTAAAATGCAGAGTTAACAGTTGGCACTCAAATATGTCTACCTTCTGACAGAGGCTACCTAGCTATGCCATGTAAGGTATCGAATTAAAAGGGACATCAAATGCGACTCAATGGTGCAGTCAGGATTTATGTCCAATTTAATGCCAACTGCTTTCGCAGAAGTTTCCATACTTTGACCAAGCTAGTCCAGGAACTTCACAGAGTCACAGGGACTGAGACAGGTTTCTACCCATCTGGGGAGATGTGTGAACGACCCTGAGGACAAATGCTGTTGACACACTGGAGGTGTGACCCCCACGCACAGGATGGACTGCAAAGGGTGTTTTCCCAAAAGCATTAAAGGGTGATGCCACCTTTGAAGGGCTGCTGTGACAACACTCGCATTGAGGAAGCCTTTTGTTTCTTCTAGACAGGGTAGAGCTGAGGCCAGAACCAGTTTTCCGTGGGCGTGCTGCCAAGGGTAGCCATTCCCCTGTTAGTGGGCAACCAAGGTCCTCACACTCAAGGAGAACCCCTGCCATGTTTGTTGTGGCATGCAAGATGCACTCTGGGATAGCCAGATGCCACACATAACCAGACCTGTGTCACCAGATAGGAGAGAACCCACTAGCCCATTGGCTAGTGACCGTGTTGTCTGCTCAGGGCACATTACTGAGATATAATAGGGACCCCTGGCATGTTAGAAGTTAGTAATTGATGGATTGAGAACAAGGATGGAAAGAAGACTACCCTGTACTTGCTGGAATCACAGAAAGAGAGGCTGCAACAGAGCTGTGCACCAGCTGCCCTTTGGGCTAATAGAATTTGGACCCTATTCTGCATGCCTGGCCCAGGGAAAAGTTGATTCTCAGCCCCAATCTGAAGCAGTGACTTCAAGAGCCAGTGAAGCTGTCCTCCTGGAATGGCACTGGGGACATTAAAGCTAGAATAGCCCAAATCGCATTTTGCATAGCCACCATAGCTGTTTTACTGCTACTGGACTCCAGCCACTTCAATGGAAATTTGGAAATACCCAGAAGTTGCAACCAAGCCTGCTTGACCTATGGATTTTGGTTGTGACAGGATTCCTCCACCTCATAGGATACTAGGCTCCACTAAAGGGTTTGCAACTAAACCTTCGTGTTGCAAGAACGAAAGGTCTTAATCAGCAGCCCTTTGATCGCTGCATAGAGGACTTTATGGGACCCCAAGATCCATGGTCGGAGTCACCCCCACTCACCTGTGGGCTGAAGACTCAATGAGACTTCACCCCTGTGGACCAAACAGCATCAAGGGCATCCATTGGGCATCTTTATGCCTGTATCCCTCAGCATCAGAACCACTCCATCGAAGTCGAAGGCCATTGTCCTGTAAAGGGTGAAACACATCTTAAAAAGGCTCTGGTGGCCAGGTAACTGTCTAAAGTTCATTCTTTAGACTCCTAGACCTCTATCCTGGTGGATTTGGTCATCTAACCCTGGTCGGAGTTGCCAGACTGAGTATTACAAACTTTTACAAAGTTTTCAATAGTTTTCAAAGTTTTGACTTGCCAATGATTGTTTGCGCTTGATGTCAAAGTTTTTTAATATTTTACAAATTCATATCTCGGGAACCCTCTGGTGGATTTTAGGCATCAAGAACTCTAAAAATTCATAAAAATATGCAACATTTTTATTAATTGGTGTTGAGTCTCTTTCTTGTTTGGTGACTATCTTATTTCATTGTTTGGTGCTGTTAAGTTCTTTAAACATTGTTCCTTTGCGAAGCTTTTCTGCCATAGCTACAAAAGGGTTGAGCTGATGGTTAATTATATAACTCTGACTAGACCTACGAAGAAAATTGGGAGTGCACTGTACAATAAGGCCCCAACCTTATCATGTAGTACATCCATTTTTTTACAGGACACCCATCACAGTTGATAAAGGACTACATTTGTGTGATGCTAATTTTAGTATCCAATTTGTTGCTGATAATTCAACTGCTGCTGTTGAGTATGTGACTTCATATATTACTAAAGGTGAGAAAACTGATATGAAGAAAGTATGAGAAGACATATCTGCTGAGCACTCTTTAACTAAAAGGCTGTATCAATTTACCCTTCAAATGCTATCTCAATGAGAGGTTAGCAATTATAAGACGTGTGACCATTTAAGCTCTTCACATTTGTATGCTAAATCTCGGGCTATTACATGCTTTAGCTGAGGATTAGCACCTTTGTGAAGAAGAGTTTTGAAATTTTACGAGAAATTGAAAATCTTGCTCACTTTGATCCTGAAAACATAAATATGGTGAAAATAAATTTAATAGATAATACCCTCACAGAAGTCCTTTATTGGAACAGCTATCACTATATGAAGTAGCTCAAATTTATACTTACAGAAATAATGTTGAGAATGTTAATCCTAGAAAATGTCATGTCAATGAAACAGATGGCTGCTTAATACATTATTCTAAACCTACTTTAATTAATCACAAATTAATTTACAAATTGTAATTCTGCAAACAATTAATTTTATTTCTTGGAACTGTTACAGCTTCTTAAACCATGGCAAAAAGAGGAAGAATTGATTGGAACATCCATATCGTATAAGGAAGCTTGTCATGACTACAGACCCTGCATTATAATACCAGAGTTCAGGATTTATGGTGCATGTTGGAACAAGAAATCTTACATGAAAAAAATCAAATTGGAGAATGTATGCAATACTGCAGGTAGCAATCAACTTTCCAATATAACACCTGCAGAGCCACTGGGGGACCAAATATTGTTAATGAAGGAACAATTTCTATGGGTGAGGTTGAACTTGCTATGGGCAACATGTGTAAGGAATGAGAAAGATTTGTCTACCTCTTATCACAATTAAATAGTGCTCAACACAAAATATTTGAAGAAATCAAACAAGTGTTGATCAGGGAGTTCAACAGGAACATGTTTTATTTATACATTCAGATTTTCAACCTATACTAAATATATAGATCAGGCTGGTACTGGGAAAAGTTTCCTTATAAAAGTTATAACTGCTTCCCTTAAAAATTAACCAATTCAAACGTATCTTGTGTTGTTACTGGTCCAACTGGATTAAAATTGTGATACCACACCAGACCTTTGTAGAGTTCTCAAAAAATGCACATTTTGAACATAGACAATGGTAGTACGGTTTCCTACTTAATGATGACTTCGGTTCACTTACGTGTGACAGAAATCCTGAAGACATCAGATGATAATCTATTTGCAGGTAAACATGTCATTTTTTGGGTGATCTAGTTCAAGTTCAAGTTACTCCAGGTAAAGGGGACCGAATTTTTAACACTATGACAACTAAAGAAACTTTAAATTCTTAGTAGGAAGTATAAGTTAATATCAATATTTGGTAACATTTCCCATGCAGTGAATTTACACAAAATATGAGGTAAGCAAATGATGAAGAATATGGGAACATTTTAAAAGATATTAGTCTAGGAATTCTTACAGAAAGTGCCAAAATAATGCTTCTGACAATAAGTATATCTACTTCTTCCCACTTGTGAAAACTCCAGGTGAAGTTATGCATTATCTTCTTTTCAAAGCACCACCTGTTTTTTGCTTGATGCTAACTGTAACAGAATGCAGTGATTTAAATATTCGTTTTTGGCAACAAATGATAAAATGATACATTTATCTTGTAAAGATACTTTTGAAACTCATGAAGCAAATATTGCTATAACAAAAATCTCATCTACAAAATTATTGAACATGGAGAAATATGTGTCACAAACAGCCAGGATAGAAAAAGACGTATGGCCACATGTAGAAAGCTTTTTTTCCGGTCGCATCTACTTGCAACCCATTGAGAATCACAAATGTGTCAAAGACACATTTGTAAATTGGTGTTTGCAATTACCAAATAGTGAATCACAAAAAAATGCTATTTGGTAATCACAAACAATGACCTTTGTACATGTGGCCCTTTTTTCTTTACTAAAATAGAGGTGTTATTTTACAACACAATTAGGATGTAGAAAAACAACTGGCTTAGATAAGAAATATAATTAGTTCACAGGAATCACTTTACATACGAAAATGCAACTCACAATTGAGTGAGTACATTATTAACATGGGTTTCTTCACAACCCTTTTGATTTGTGTTTTTCCCACTGTTTGTCGATGAACAAAAGAAAAAACATATCTGCACCATGCTGGGTGATAGCTGATAGCATACATTGGTAGCTTCCCTGTTACTACTATCTGAACAACAGTAAATATAATATATATATTGTACATATATATTAGATAGTTGTGACAACCACTCTGTAGTAATAGTTAGGGTGACTAGAGAGAGAGATTTTTCAGATTTTTATCGCTTTATTTTTTTGCACAAATTCGACGGATGCAGACCTGCTGCCCCTGTTTTATTTTGGAAGGACTGAATGTTTTGCAATGTTTGGCCAAGAGGTGGAGAGAAAAAAGGGGGGGTCGCACAACAGGATTAAAATCCAATGCATTTTACATAGGCTTTTGTATTTCGCATTCTGCAAAAAAACCCAGCTGGATTTTTATTAAATTTAGAAGAATTACATATTTGGGGTGCAGATTATTCTGTGGGGAACTGCAGGTAAGTAGAGTAAGTAAATGTGTAGTTATAAAGTTTTTCAACTAAGTGCTATCTTGTAGCATATTAATACTGAAAGTAGCACGAAAGTCCAAAAATAAACAAGGCTGCATATGTAAAGTTTCAGATTTATCACGTGAACAACCGCAAGACCCATTTATGGTCACATTCTAATGTGCACCTATAAACAAATCCATAATGAATGGGATAAGTCTTAATCTACATAAATTTTCATTGCATGCTTTGTGGCTAACAAATTAAAACTGTGCCCAGCAAACCAAACAAAACATCTTCCTTATTTAATCCTGGGCAACAAAATGGAAAAGTGACCTAGCAGTGAGTTACATAAACTACTATTTGGAGGACATGATAATTGGCCATTAGGAAAAAATAATAACATGAATTTTTATAACAATAATGATTGGCTTTCACTCAATTTGGGCTTCATATGTAGCACACTCCTACTAAAAGGAGCAAGGTAGCCCGAAAACTCAATTATACTACATATGTAAATTTTCAGAATTACTGTATGAGCAAGTAAAAGACACATTTATGGTCACGTGATAATGTAAACCAATAAACAAATACATAGTAAATACAATAGATAAAAGTAAGAATTCATAACAAATCTGATTGCCACTCTGTAGTTATGGTTAGTATTCCCAAAGATGAATCACCACAAACCCCTGCAGACCTATAGCATTTTCTACATTTTGAGATGATGTAAATTTATGTGGTGAATCATCAAGAGGGTGAAAAGATAAAAGCAGTTTCTAAACTCGTTTTTCCACCAATGCATTTTCCATAGACTTTCTTAATTTGACATTTTCAAAATAAGGCTGAATAGATTTGCATGAAATTTGGCAGGATTATGCATTATGGTGCAGAGATTGTGTATTTTGGGTACTGCAGTTAAGTAAGGTAAATTGTTTTCAAGATATAAGGCATTTAGACTTAGTAATATCAATCACTGCTGTATATTCGCTGAATTTCCCAAAAGATTGCGAAACTACCGTGATACATGGCTGTAAACTTAAAAAAATTACTTTTTGAAAAATGTCTCTATCTTTAAATCAAATGACTGCATTTACCATGATGCATAGGGGCTATTTTATGCTGGAGTGTGAGGCAGTGTGCTCCCTTTTTTTGTGTGTCTAATTGACGGCTCCCGTGAGCCTACGAGCTGACGAGCTCTGGTGATGCACCTGTTCGCCTACTGAGTGGTACAAAAACCTGTGAAGACGTTCGGCGGCACTTCAAGCAACCCCTTCAGATATATTTTCTCTCTGCTGATGACGGCCGAAAGCCAGAAACACGTGTCCAGAGATACAGCACTTGCTGCACCTACTTAAGGTGAAAGACTTTTTGAAAAAATTCTCTATCTTTAAATCAAATGACTGCATTTACCATGATGCATAGGGGCTATTTTATGCTGGAGTGTGAGGCAGTGTGCTCCCTTTTTTTGTGTGTCTAATTGACGGCTCCCGTGAGCCTACGAGCTGACGAGCTCTGGTGATGCACCTGTTCGCCTACTGAGTGGTACAAAAACCTATGAATACGTTCGGCGGCACTTCAAGCAACCCCTTCAGATATATTTTCTCTCTGCTGATGACGGCCGAAAGCCAGAAACACGTGTCCAGAGATACGGCACTTGCTGCACCTACTTAAGGTGAAAGACTTTTTGAAAAATGTCTCTATCTTTAAATCAAATGACTGCATTTACCATGATGCATAGGGCCTATTTTATGCTGGAGTGTGAGGCAGTGTGCTCCCTTTTTTTGTGTGTCTAATTGACGGCTCCCGTGAGCCTACGAGCTGACGAGCTCTGGTGATGCACCTGTTCGCCTACTGAGTGGTACAAAAACCTGTGAAGACGTTCGGCGGCACTTCAAGCAACCCCTTCAGATATATTTTCTCTCTGCTGATGACGGCCGAAAGCCAGAAACACGTGTCCAGAGATACGCCACTTGCTGCACCTACTTAAGGTGAAAGACTTTTTGAAAAATTTCTCTATCTTTAAATCAAATGACTGCATTTACCATGATGCATAGGGGCTATTTTATGCTGGAGTGTGAGGCAGTGTGCTCCCTTTTTTTTCTGTGTCTAATTGACGGCTCCCGTGAGCCTACGAGCTGACGAGCTCTGGTGATGCACCTGTTCGCCTACTGAGTGGTACAAAAACCTGTGAAGACGTTCGGCGGCACTTCAAGCAACCCCTTCAGATATATTTTCTCTCTGCTGATGACGGCCGAAAGCCAGAAACACGTGTCCAGAGATACGGCACTTGCTGCACCTACTTAAGGTGAAAGACTTTTTGAAAAATTTCTCTATCTTTAAATCAAATGACTGCATTTACCATGATGCATAGGGGCTATTTTATGCTGGAGTGTGAGGCAGTGTGCTCCCTTTTTTTGTGTGTCTAATTGACGGC